>NC_089201.1:17416244-17726869 GCF_963930695.1 Labrus bergylta
TTTTTCTTTCTCACACATACATCATACATAATGCAGGCACATGCGTTCAGCTGATCTCCAGGAGATATTACTGCTTGCTTCAGAATAGCTGTCATGTCTCAAAGTCTTTTGTGGGAATGGAAATAAGGGCATTTCACGGACAAAATGCAGAGGGAAAAGCTACTGCAGTTTGCATCTATTGTGTAGCTTTTTACATGGCTTAGCTTTATGCTATTTTCTGCTCTAGACCAACAAATACTGCAGTCAGACAGCTCTCAGTGAAAAGATGTGTTTGTAATAGAACCATATCTTAAACACACAGTATGTAAAATCCGCCGCTAGGGGGCTCTCAATCAAAACAACAAAAGATGACGTTGAGGCTCTGGGGGAATCATGGGAGAGATTCTCTCTGCTCTCTCTTTCAGTAGCAGCTCCCGCTTCCTTATGCACCGGTATTTGACGTAACATCTGCTGTTTCCATGGCAACGATAAACATTTAGTGTCTGCATGGCGGCTCATCATGCCGGCTGCCGCGACAAGACACGTCCGGTTACAACTATAAAATTACGGATTTCCCTGGCTTTGATAACTGTTGGAAATATTTGAGGTAATGTAAGTACTCAACAAAATATATATATATAACATAGGCTTAGTACATTTTTAATTAATTTAGATATTTGAATGTAAACATTGTTATAAAATTTTACACATTGTGTCTTGTACAAGTTGGAAGCGTATACAGTATGACCCCAAAACCATTCCCAACCCAGAAAGCTTTTCAAAAATCTTAGGACTTTTTGACATGGTAGTCTTATTTTTCTCGCAAGTTGACCCTTGAAGTTTTAATTCTGTAAAATGAAGAGGCCAATTTCTCAGAAAAATAATGTAAGAAATGGTAGAAGTAAAAGAAATTAGAATAACAGACAGTTTGAGCAGCTTAAGTCTAAGAGAACAGGAGGATGAGAAGGACAAAGTCTTGAAATTCATTACAACTTTTCTTGCATTCTCTATTGCTGCACATTGGATTATATGTGGAACATCAAAAGCTTTAATTATCTTAATTACTCTCCTACATTTGCAAGAAGGGAAGCTCCTTGAAACCAAAGGAAAATGCGAGAGTGTCTGTGGCAAAGCTGGTCGTTAAAATGCACATAATTTGAATGTTATATGAGAACCTTAATTGGTGAATTCATGCTTATCAAGAGGCCTCCTTCATTACAATTCAAGAGCCTCCTTCATGGTGGCCATATTTTTTACATAATGAATGTGATTCTTTTCCTCCCTCAATGCAAGAACTAATTACACAGACCTGCCGATCGCCCCCACCCAACCTACACACCCAGAGTTAACGTGGGAAGTTTGCAGACAAACAGGAATATGAGAAAACTCATTTCTCTTTACTTGTGACACTGGGTGTTAAATACTTAACTCATTATGGATTCATTGAAATCCACACCAATGACTCCATATTAATCTGGTTATAGCACTTGAGCAATGATTATTAGAAATTCTATTGCCGCCCTTGTCATATCCAACATTTCCGTTAGACTTTTCCCATTCACGGTTACAATTACAGCTTTGGAGCACTTCTGTAACTCTTCAGCTAGGATTAACACTCACTGAACTTTCACTTTTCTCCAATGTATATGGTTCAGGGGCAATACTGGAGAACAAAAGGTAACTGCTCCCACTGTTAGAGCCTGTTAATGGATGTTGAAAATGTGAGAAACCCTTTACATGATGACATATAAGGATACTTGTAACACCATTTTTTTTGTGGTGTGTGGAGAGCAACTTTTGAATATGAAATAAACACTTCTGCCCTAATGCACACTGGGATTATTCCCCCTCATCCAAATCCATCAACTGGTTTTAACTGCTTAAAAAAAAAAGGTAAACTAAACAGACGCTATTTATATGAGCAAGAGGCAACTTCTGGTGCTGAAAAACGAAGCCGATGCAAAATTCTGCAGTTCCTCGAGTGTCCACTCGAGGCTGGCTGCAGAAACACTGGAGGTCACATACACACCCATTCAAAAATGACTGTTTTTTTACAGCAGGAATTAACATGTTTACATCCTGGTTGGAAATACAAAATACATCTTATTAGCTCAGGCCTCTGGGATTTTGATTTAATGAAGGATAAGAGTTATTCGCAATAAGACGCGTAGCTGACATGATTGACAGGTGTAGCAGTTTATCAAGATGCTTAAAACCCACCTCAGCCTATCGTTGCCTAGGTTGACTGAAAGTTAGACTGAGACAGCATTTCCAGCATGGCGACCGCAGCTGATAGGACTCCAACGCCCACTGCAGTAATAGATGGGTGACGTCATTCAGGCGTCAAACATTAATATTTACAGTCTATGCTTATGAGTCTTTATGAGGCACCAAAGGGTGGCCATGACAAACACTGATATATGACCTATAAAGTCAAGAATGCCTCGGATATTTGAAGGATAAGATAAAACAATGTGCATAACCTTTGCAAGATCTCATATCCAAGACAAATTTCCCCTGTATTGTATTTTGAATAAGAAAGTATGGATTCCACTTATTGACAGTACTTTTGAAATATGAAAACACTGTGTAACACTGGATTTCAATGTTTGCCAATACTGAGTTCCAATGAGAGCAGAATTATGCCAGACAATCTTGGGGATTCAGGGCCTTAGTATGTTAATCTTAATCACAGCGATGCTTTGACACATGGCTGAGTGAGTATTTAGACCGAGATGTTGGATTTTCTGTGTGTATGACCTGCAACAAGATTGGATGATTTAAATCACTGCATCATAGTTTTGGTTTGTAAGTGGAATCCAAAAGTCCTCTGTAGTCTGATTGTAGTTAGTAACTACGCTTGCATCCACATTTAAATGAATAAATTGAGCCACTGCTAAAAGGCGTTCGAACAGGGGACAGGCTTAGCGAGTGCCCTGCCCTCTTGTCTCAGGAGTCGGTTGGATAATGTGGCGGGGCTCACCCTGAGGTGCAGGGATCTCACTGCAGGGCCAGATGACACTCGTGCAGGTCGACTCTGTCGGGCACAAAGCCCAGCTGACTTGTTCAGCAGAGCTAAGCCAGCAGCGACTGCTGGGGGGGGGGTTAGAGGTTAGCATAAGCCGCTCTGGGCCACCGCAGCCCATTGACTCCGAACAGCAGGGTCAGCTGTGGGGCCGCGAGACCACTCTGCGAGGTAACGCACGCAAACTAAAAGACGTCAACAAGAGAAACATGACAGGAGTAAAATAAGAAAACATTGAGGAGAACCCTTACATGAGGATTATGACAGTTTACAGCACAGGGAGCAGGGAGGGATTGTATCAAAGTCACACAGCTTTAACAGAAGCACAGTACTCAATGTGACCACTGCTTTGGTTTCCCTGTCTTTCTCAGGGGGCTGTTGAGGTGTTGTGGCCTTTTTTTCACAATTGAATGATCTTTTTGTTTGATTTTTTTTTAGCTCATCTTGTTCATGGCGATTTTTCTTTAGTAGGTAGAATAGCTGAAATGTCCTATCAATCTTGAACTATCATTAATTGTTAAGGAATTTACTTCTGCAATGATTTAGATCTTTTCCATGCAAGCCAAAGCAAACGAAACAAGCCTCATTATCATTATGGGTTCATTATTATTGCTGTGTGTGCTGGCCATTAACATATGCATTTGTCATACTCGGGCACTTCATCAAATCACACCATGACTACTGTAGCGGAGACGCTGCCAATATGTATTTCATTTTCATATCAGCTCAGTGACAGGAAAAATACATTATGAAATCAAGACCAAACACATGTTTGCCGACATGTTAATGAGGCTCCGGTCGCCGAGAGAGACAGAGCGGCTATACTGATACATCTTTTTAGCCCAGGGCATGCTAACAGCAGTGTCAATTTCTTATGCGAGTCCCTCAAGGCTGCCGGCACAGAAGATACTTCAGATGGAGAGGCGGTCGGGGTGTGTGTGTAGGGGGGTGGAGGGCTCCTCCCTGAACGCCGCCTCACCGTACGAAAAGATAATTGTCTCCTCCTCACCCGGAGAGGCAGGTGTATTTCTGTGACCTATACCAGGTACTCTTCCCCTCTCGTGCACAGCCTGAGATGTCACAGCAGTTTGCCGTAATTACTTCTGCTGATAGAGGTGAGAGAGGACATTTGCATCAGATGAGGCGCCGAGTGGTCGGGTCTCCCCCACTCGCCGTGTGCAGCTTTTAATGTCACCGTAATCTCTAAAGGTTAGCATTGGCAGCCCTCCTGTATATCTGCACAACGAGCTGAATCAGTGGTTTGGAAATAGGTTTGACATTGAGTTCGGGTAAATGCAGGAACACACACACACACAAAGTCACAAACACAAGGAGAGAAACGCTGGAAGAGAAACATTGTGTATCTTCACTTAATCTGATCTTTTCTGGTGTACTTCTACACTTAGACTGTGGATGAGATTGGCAGGGTCAGGCCGGGATTTCTTAACACAGCCTTCTTCTCTTTAGACTCCTTAGACTGTAGAGATAAACACACAGAGTGAGTGCTCCTTACTCTCTTTTACAGAGAGGTTTGTCACCTTTAAGAACCTGCTCACCGCTGCTGCAATGTGTTTAACCCTGCATTTACCAGTTCTTCATTCATTCCATCTAAGGTAATTACGATTTCCCTAAAACCTATGTGAAATATTTGTATTAAAAAGATTCACAGAAATTTGAACATACTTTCACACAATAAAACATCAGCTTTATTACAACAACATGGTTATAACAGGAGCTCATAGGTTGTTAGGTGATGTAAACTCACATTGTTTTGAAGAGATGGGAAATGATGAAGCCTGTGCTGCAGCTTCAGCAAGGGTTCAATGGTGGAAGCTACTTGTCCTAAAAAAAAACATGTTGCCCTCCAAGCCTCCATGCCCAGGCCCACCCGCAGAAATGGCTGGGCCCCTGAAAGGCTCGGTGAATGGGCCCTACCAGGACATGATTTGAATCAATGTATGTACATACGATCAGTAGTGTTAGCGTTAGCCTCCTGGCTAACATTAGCTCCCTCTGGGCACGCTTACATCAGTAACATAACAATAAAAAAGTTCATATTATTTTGAGAAGAACATTTTGAGACAGTTTCGTTTTACTGAAGCAACTATAAATAAAAATGTTTGTTTCCGTTATTTTAAATGCCACTCAAAAGGCAAAGGCCAGGACCTCAGCACCCTCTGCATGCAGAGTTTAGACTTCTGCCAACAGGGAGGAGGTTCAAGAGGACCAAATCTAACAGATACCTGAGGTTGTTTGTCCCATCTGCAGTTGGGTTTTTAAATAAGCTGTAGGCATTGTTGCCTTTACACTTTTACTATGTTGGGCTTTGTGTCTCTTATCTCCCTCACGTCCATCATGATGATATCCATGTGTTGTGCTTTATATGTATTTATGTCTTTGTGCTGTTTTTAGGATGTCTCGCCTGTATGAACCTCTGTTGCAAACCAAATTGCCCCTCTGGGACAATAAAGATTTTCCAATCCATTCCATCCAATCCAAGGGTAATGGTGAGTATTTAGGTTTTTAAAAAATGTGGTCATTGTTGCTTTAAATTAGGATGTACCATGTTTTATTTGCTAACCTATAGGCCCTCCCAATGAGACGGGGTCCCACAGAGCTTTCCCCTTTATCTTCCACATCCTGCGTTTCCCACCCCTAGATTTGATATTTAACATACCAAATCTGGTTATAAAAATACAAAAGTGAATGTAGATTATTTTGCCAATTTTAAAATGAGTCACTGACTATTGCACAAGTGCAGGCAGCCAATGTTCATATACAACAATCACGCTAGTATTAGAACACTTAAAATAAAACACTTAACAAGCCTACAGGCTGTAATTCAGAACCATCTTTGGACCCACTGAACAGTTGTTCACTGGTGCTGCAGAGGTGTAACGTCAAGAAGTGCTTCATCTCCCCGTCTCTGTGCCATCTCTTCTATTCCTCCCATCTCCCACTCCAAGAGAACCATCCTGCCTTCCTCAGTCTCTAAATCCCACACCTCCCAGAGCATACGCGTCTGTTCATCACACTTTCTCCTTTCCCTTCTTCTCTTTTTGTTTCTGCGATTCTGGTGACATTTTCATACTGCCAGATCCTTGCCTTGAGACATTTGTGCATGTGCCCACACCTCTCCGCCCCCTGGAAAAAAAAAAAAAAAAAATCACACCTAAATACACACACAGAGAATGCAGATACACACACACACTCCTCGCCTGGAGCCGGGCCCCTCTGTGCTCATCTACCTCAGAGAAGCTGGAGCTTGGCATAGAGAGGAGGCTCCGGTGGATTCTGTGCTCCGCCTGCCAATGCTGCTCTTTTGATCTGCAGCCAGCTGATGACAGATCTACATTAAGCTCATAGTCTTCTCTCCCTCGCTCTGCTTCTCCTCTCCTCCAGCCTGACACCGGGGCGAAATGTTGCTGTAAGTCCATGAGCATCGGTGGGAATCGACATCTCGAGGGGTCGACCCCGTGAGTCTCCTCTCACACCAAAATGAGAGAAATATAGAACCCTGAGTGGGTTTTTCAGCGCGCAGAGGAAAGCCATGTGGGTGTAAGCCAAAGATAGTGTCAGACCAACCATCCAGGAGGAGGCCTTGCACTTCTCTGATGTGCACCCTCAAGATTCGGAGGAAATAAATCACCATATTTGTGCACATACAATACAATGTTAATAATGTATGTACCTGATCACCCTGTTAGCTGACACCTATAATGTACAGCTCCTCCGCTAACTGGCATCCCTCCTTTTTTCTTTTAGGTTTTTCTCTCTCTTCAGCTTTTGCTGTCAATATAGAGAGAAATGTGAAAACATGTATGTTAGTCATCAATGTAGAAATATTTGTAGTGTTACCTAAAAGCTGTAAATTCTACTTCTACTTTTGATTCATTTAAAAACTCCTTCAAAGGACATAACTTAAGTTAATTGACTTCCGTTCACAATACTTTTATTCATGTCATAAGCTTCTCCATAAGGATACAATACCAACAATACAATCATTGTATCACACGAGTCAGGGTGACAACATATTGCTGTATCCATAGTTTGTCCTTCGCCTTATTTAGCAAAACCTTACAGGTTGTGTCTCTCTGCTGTTTGACTGGTTTTGTGACACATCCTCTCTCTGGATTCCTAAATCATCCAATGAGCAGAAGACCTGATCTTTTTTAACGCCATATGGTCATAAACATCCAATATCTCCAGCAGAGTGGCAGCAGATTAAACAGAACTATCACATTCTTCACTTGAAGCAGAGTTGAGTTTACATTAAAAACAGGCAACAGTCCTTACAAGTATGAAAAGGTTTGGTTCAAAATACAGACAAAGGCTTTAAATAACAGTGGACTTCACTCGAAAAAAAAAAGGCTCAGTCAACATGGAAAGCTGCAGCATACAATGAGAGAACAAAGACTAAATCACATGAGAGGAGAAGGGGAAAGTAGTGAGAGAGATGAAACTCTTTAGGACAGGTGAAAAAACTTAAAAGGAGGGAAAACAAAAGGGTATGAGGTGAAGATATCAGAAGCAATAGGAGACGTTAATATGCAAAAATAAAACTGGAATATAAATTAAACAATGACAAAAAAAACTGGAAAATAAAAACCTCCAACCTTCAGCCTTAGCTATCCTGTTATCAAACCTCAAGCAGCACTAGATGGTCCCAAACTAATGATAGCTGTGGCTCTATCTGACGGCCAAATAGTGTCAATGCACGGCCCATGCACTCCATCCAATAGGTCTTATGTGTCCAGGCTGAGTGTCAGCAGCGTGCTAGTTTCTCCTTAATCATTGCATTTTAGTGATGTTCTTTGCAATGTGTTGTTAATGCATGTTCAAGGTGCAATTACAATGAAAGTGCAATTTACTGCTCTGTCCTCAAAGAAGAGTGCTCTCTGAGGCTGCAAAAACGTACGTTTGTAGTCGTCTGTGATGGATTCCTCTTTGTGTGAATGGTTAATGTGAGGGATGAGTCTAAAGTGAACTCTGGTCCTGAGTGACTCACACCGAAAACCAGACACTTAGCTTAATGTGTCAGACTAACAGCAGACACTATTTCATAACACTCTCTTCACTCAAGGGACATTTCCAAGCATAAGAAAACTCATTGTTATACAGTATTTTCTCAAAGTAGGTTTTCTTTGGCCTTGGAAAAAAAAAAATCATGATTTCGAGGTAAATTTGGTTTGCTGTAATTAGTTCCATAAAAAAAAAAAAAAAAAAAAAAAGCTGCCAAAAAACAATGCAGCATATTGTGTTTCTTAGCCAAACACTCCTCTGGTGTAGCTCAAAATTAATTACAAAATGAAAAGCTTTTCAAACAGGAAGGGAGTCTGACGACTTTTTCTTGTTCTGTGCCTGAATTATTTTAGAAAAATTTTGAGAATGCCTCGCCAATTACAGATGCATTGAAAGCTGCGATATCTGCCAGGGTTATATGATTTCAGAAGATGGAAAACAAAACACAGCTGTACTTCGCCACAAACATTTGGATAACACAGCACTGTGCAATATGACAATCAGGCGTCTTGCTTCCACACAGCCAAAAGTGTGAATCTGCCAAACAAAATCTTCAACCAAAACCACCACAATTTACTGGCAGACCAGTCGTCATCATTGGACCAACGAGTCTGCTTAGTTGCTTGCAAAGTAGACGTTCAGAAATTGTACTCAGCCACCTCAGTGTTTGCATTATAATGCATTTTTCTAGCGGGTATACGTGTTGGTGAAAAATTGTGCTTTAAAATGCAGCAGAATGAGAGTAATCACACAGGATGCATGGCTAACAGCTGCAGATGAACGAAGAGTGGCGGGCAGTGATGGAAGCTCGGCATTAGAGAAACACAACCAGCTGTTATTTCTAAAGGGGATCATCTGCTTATCACCGCCATATCCAGCAGGAATTTCTCGCCTTTGCTTTATGTGGCGTGGCAGGCCGATTTAACTGATGTGCAACTGTATGCTGAAAGGTGAAAACACGGTCTCTCAGACACCCCCCCCCCCCACCCCCGCCGTTTAAATTTAAACCCCCTGTGATTGAGTGTATAAATTTAAAAAAGTGGGGGATGAGGGATGGCAGAGAGTGTTTGGTTAGAGCCGACTGTATTGTTAGTGTTTGTCATTAAGGAGCCATCCTTTGATTCAGCGGGGCAATGCCTTTGTGTGGGCTGCAAATTGGCAATCGGCCTACCACATTACCATTCTAATGGTCACTGTAAGGGGTCTCTGAGGAGGTCAAGGCCTGCCTCGGCAGAGGAGAGAGCCCTATTATGTTACACCCTAAAAGATCATCGTTTTTGTTGGGTGTATAGGAGAATAGAAGAGTGCACAAACACAAACATCACATGATTTCAGCTGCAGATGCAGATATTTAATCAAGCTGTCTTTTGTAGTAAGACCCTCAGTCTCCCCAGACGATGGCGTTGTATCTGGACACGTGGCACACAGTGAGAATGGGACTGAACAGATTAAGAGTAACACAAAGAGTCAGAGTGAATGTGGGCATGAGAGGGAGACAGAATGATGTGCAGCAGGCTAGCAGTGAATATGTCACTCAAACCAAAACACTCCTCTAAACTCGTCGTCGGCATTCAGTGGCTGCACCTGCTGTCAGGAGCTTCATACATCATCTCTATCAGGAACCGGACTTACAAATGTCAGCTTCAATGAACACACACCACGTCTTTCAAGCGCCCTGTGATTGTGGTGCTTCAAAATGTAACAGTTAAAGGTCACTTAGGCAAATGTCAAAGACTTCTGAACACAGAGATAATGATTTGGCTTTGATCAACTGCTCTCACTGACATATAGTCCACCTTAGCTTTGGATCAGATTTATGCGTTTTAAGCATTTGGTGCTTTCACACACGCCCAAAATCCTGAAAAATTCCTGAAATTTTCAGGAGTGTGGATGCAAGTGTGAATGCAATTGGCCCCAGCTTTTTTCTGTCAGTTCCATGGAAAATGTCTTTGTGAAGTTGGGGTAAGTTGAAATGGGAGAGCAGCAGGTAAAAGTCAGGAAAATTCACCAAGGGCTAGCAGGACTGGTGGATGACGTTGACTTCACATTACCAGTGAGTGACTTGGGCAATCATCACGCATGTAGTGAAGCTGCTTCATCCTCCTTTCTGCTTGCCAGAATGTTCGTCTCCAACTCTTTTCACCACCAGTCATCAAAGCTCAGTCAGACTTTGCTTTGCTAGACATACTGGCTATCTTGTCAACTCTACTCTTGGAATGTCCTTTCTAGGTCCCGCCCCGCCCCCTGAGACCCACATGTACAACTCAACACTGTAAGGGACGCGTGATGAACAACTTTGAACTCTCACCTTAAGAAGAGGCTGTGTCCTCCCATTCTGAAATGTAAAGCTAACTCCGAAATGCCTTTGACCTGCATTCCCTTGGTCCATTTGGCACATCCTCAAAAATCAACGCGTTACATATGCCTGATGCAGGATACACATGACTGGTAGGGGCAGTGAAGAGTGTGATGGGATGTGACAGAGTCAACACAGCAGCAGGGACAGATACATATTTTAATATAGTATTTAGAAGAGTTATAGTTTAAGAAAATGTTTTTTTTTTTTTTACCGAGAACTCATTGGGATTTCTGCACTCCTACACCCTGCCTCTGTGTTACATATTTTGCTTGATGCTGCCATTTCCTTTGACAAGCATGTGTTCATTTCCTGCCATAATATAGTAAGCCTGCACTGTTTGCAATAATGTTCTTTCAAAGCCAGCTTCACCAGCCTTCCCTGATATGAAATCTTAGCACACAGTCTTGCTCTGAGCCATGCTGTCCCGTAGAAGAAACAGCTGTTTGCATGAATCTTTAATGCACAGCCACATTGGCATGGCATTGAAGCAGATGAGAAATTGGAGGATCACCTCAATCTCTGATTTAAGCTGTTTCAAGTCCCCGCTGTTTCAGAATGTCAAACGTCTCATTTACTGGAGTGCACCACTTAAAAATGTTAAAGGTTAGAAAAACAAAAACAGCTACAGCTACAGCACTTTAGCCAGTGCGTAGCTCTGTGACGCAGAGTTCCTTCAGTGGTTTGTAGAGCATGTGGGCAGAGTCCAGACGGAACAGAGAGAATCAGCTTTTCATCGTCTGGAATCACAAGGCTTTGCAAATCAAATGTCTGACGTGGGAACAGAAAAATGTTTGAAATTCATCTTTCAAAGTGAAAACCAATATTTTTAAAAATGTGCAGTATCACAACATGTTAAATTAGATCGAGCCAGGTTTACAAAGAATTTGAAGCATTTTCCTTTACTTCCCTTTGGTGAAATGAAAGTACTCACAAGATAGTCACAAGGTTTAGTAAAAAGTACACTAATGTACATAACCAAGTCTGACCCCTTTACAATTTCTTTTTATTGTTGTATCAGAGAATCTACATAGAGTTCTTTAAGACTTTTTCTTAGGCTGGCTACACGAATCGATTTTAAAATCCTAACCAAGTTTAAAAATGTGGGAGACCACAGACATGAGGAGAGTTTCGGCCTATTTTTAAAATTTGAATCCTCCAAACGTGATTTCAGAATAAAAACAAATATGGAGGACGATGGACGTTGTCAGCTGGCTGTCCTGTCAGGCATTCTGTTTCGCAGTGAAAAACAAGAAGAAAAAAAAAGACTATGGGTTAAATCCTGGTTGAGAAGTTGTGTTTATGTTCACTGCCATGAGCTGAAAAAGAAAGCAACATCCGGATTGTAACGCTTCCTGGTCTGCACGCTCTCATTGGTCTGTTATTGGTATTCTGTCGTCGGCAGCCTGACTGATTAAATGTCAAACTTGCTTGTTATTTTCGATCCAAGATCGGGGAGGCTCCGACTCGATAGGGAGCAGTAAAAAAAAATCATATAGGCAACACTCTTGAGGAATATTTGGACAAATAACTGGTTGTGACATGTCAAATCAAATCAGGCCACACCCCCATGATCTTTGGTCTGAAATCGGAGCTAGCTTAAGTTCATTAAAACTAACATAATGCGCTTTTAATGCACCACAAATCAAGTGACAGCCTCTACAGCCAATAGGAAGGTGTCTCTCCAGAGTTGCTGTGTCAGGTCTGTTGGAGACAGTGGGAGAAATGGTCACATTTTACAGGGGGAACCAGTATCCGACCCTAACACAGAAGCTTTGGCTCCAGGTTCCCCCAGTAAAATGAGTCCATTTCCACCACTGCTCCCAAGAGTACATATTTAGTATTTTCTGTGATAGCAATTAGATGTTTTAAGTTAAGTTTAACGACGATATAAAGTCATTACCAGAAATATGATTAGTTTAGTCGCCTAATTGGTGGTTGGCAAAACAATTGTAATTATGTGTAATTTTTTCCTTCCACAGAGAAACATTGAACAGTGGTGTTGGTACGTTTATGAACACAATAACAGAGAGTCACATAGACCTGCAGTGACAGCCAATACCTCAGAGCTGCGCATAATATCGAGGTGATGAATTGACTTCACCTGTGTGCAAACCAATAATAAGCACGGCTGTCTGAGAGCTGAGAATTTCCAGCATATTGAAAGAAAAACACACAACCCACACACACACACACACACATTGTGTTGTTGGTCTGTCAGAGTGTTTTGTGGTCTTAATTTAGAGGGATATTTAATGGTCCCTCTGGATTTGGCATCCAACCCAAAGAGTAAGTATTTCTCCTCGTTTTATATTTCTCTGCAAAAAAGCACTTTGGAGAAATAAGCTAAAGAGTCAACACCGTAAACTGGATATGCTGCCCAGCACAGAAGAGCAACGCGGCTGTCAATATGGCTGCGAGTTTACAATTGTTGTGCTTGCCGACTGCTGTCTGTATCACACAAGTGTGAAAAGCAATAACACCACCAAAGTGCAACTGTTGGCGGTCAATATTTTCTCTCCCTGATAAACCCTCTGGGCAGCAGCGTTCCCTCATCTAGCCAACACAAACACAGCTTTGCAGTTTCAATCTGTCACAGTGTGTGAATATCAAGTCAGGAAGGGGGGGGGGGGGAGAATTCAAAATGTAAACCCTGGTCTTTTACCACTCTGCATTCTCAAGTTTCACAAAGGAATCATCCAAATGTGAAGTTTAAGGATTGCCTGAGATAAAGTCACGCTCCTCAGCAGTGTCAGCGGGGTTAAAAAGAACTCCCCGCTGAAAGCAAATTAGTCTCCACGGCTGTTCCGCTGCGACTTTGATTCAGTTTACCTTTTTCTCATGTCACTCCTCTGCGGGGGGAACGTTTTATGAAAAAGCAATCTGAGGCAGCTACTGTGAACCAGACAAGAAATGTGTAATCGAGCACAGCACACACTCTAGAGATGCAAAAACAGAAAGAAGTATAGAGAAGAAACGTACCTGGAAGAAGTCAGATGTGTTTATTGGAGAGAGTCTGCAGGCTGAGCTGGACGAGATGCATGAACACGTCTGGCTCAGAGTTATCTGAGAAACAAAAAAAAGACACGTGACATGTCAGTGTGATTACACAGCTGTGTAACATCTGGAGCAACTAATCGAATGTATGAATCCATACTCTATACAATCTCAGCTCATATGGATGCACGTACGAGTGGGGCATGTGAAATGTGTCATTTTAAAGTTTAATATAATAATTAAAAAAACTTTATTTGCACCTTTCATTAAAACAATGCAGCTCAAAGTGCCTCAGAAAAAGAAAGAATGAAAATTAAATTAAAAACCAGGCTAAAGTGCCGTAATGATAACATGGTATGTAAAACCCAGTTCATGTAATGATTAAAGATGGAATTGGATCCAAAATCAACTGTGATGCCAAAGACAACATGGAGACAATTATTTTTTGTACAAAACACATTTGAGATAAAACACATTAAATGCACAAAATTCCACCTCATGATATCATTACATTAAAGGCACAGTGTGTAAATTTTGCCACCAGGGGGCTCTCAATCAATACAATAACAACAAGATGAAGTCGAAGCTATAGCGGGGAATCATGGGAGTGATTCTCTCTGCTACTCCATCCCCAACCCCGATGAAAACTAACTCTCCGTTGAGCGTTTATGAACGGGCAAAATCTACCTATGGAAGAGAATATGTTTACCGACGATGTATCCAAGTATAATTGAAATGACGTTTTGTTCACAGCAGCACAGACAGCAACAGTACGGCAGCTTTCAGTAGCAGCTCACACTTCCTTGTGTAGCGGTGTTTGAACTTACATCCGGTGTTGCCATGGCAACGCTAAACATGTCGTGTCTGTCATGCCGGCCGCCATTATAAGACTCGTCCTGTTACAACTATAAAATTACGGATATCTCTGGCTTTGACAACGGTTGGAAATATTTGAGGTAATGTAAGTACTCAACTTTTTTTAGGTTTAGTCAATTTTTAATTAATTCAGAAATTTTGATGTAAACATTCTACGGAATTCTTGAAATCCTTTTTGAATCACAGACATTTTATAAACTAAGTGATGCAGTGAAAAGGAAAGTTTTCAAAAGATTTTTTGAGCCAGAATTAACTAAGGCTAAAAAGAAGAGATAATAACCCCCCCCCCCCCCCACACACACACACACCCACCCACAGAGCTACAAGTTACATTCAGTGACTCACAATCTCAGTCAACAGCAGCTGCAGACTCCAATTCCACAACGTCTTACTTTTTGAAAAAAAAAAAAACAACAGATCTCCAGAGCCCCTTGAGGAGAAAGCAGCGCTGCGCCGAGGACGTCCAGGAACGCTTACTGTCACCGTTTCTCTGCGCGCTCACACACTGACGGCTGTGACGGTGGGGGCAAGGCTTGGCGCTCCCTCACAGAGGCAGGGTAATTGGCTCGAGATGATGGGCCATAAACATACATCACAGGGGCGGTGAAGCGCTGAGCAGACAGCTAACTAAGGCTCTCTTTTCTACTGCGTGGCTCTTGTTTGTCATACACACACACACACACACTTACTGTCTCTCATTCTTGGAATATTCACGCTCTTTGAACACACATGCTGGCCCATCATTACTACCACACAGAGAGAAATAACAGCTCTCCTTTCTTTCAATTTCTCACCACAAAGCTGTGACGGCACACTCCGCTCGGACCTTTTGCGTATTTTTGGGCATCTTGACCCAGAGGACGCTCCCTCCTGCCATTATCATGCACTGATATATAATAGGCGCCATCCATTCAATATGCATCATCACCATAACGGATAGGATGCCCCCCTCTCTCACCATTACTAGCACCAGACACAGTGTTGGATAATAGGCTATCCTTTCCTGCGGCGCTATCGCCATGCCGCAGACTTTTCCCTCCATTACCATAACACTCCTGTCATAATAAGCAGGGAGAGCCTTCCAGTCATGACCACAGCTCGCCGGGAGGAGGTCACTCGTGTCAGATTGTTTGCTCACACACGGGTAATTGGAAGAAATAAGGCCGGGCTGAAGGGAAATAGCGGCCGAGCTCCTCTTTCTTCCTTTGTGCGTGGCAGCATTTTTCTATGCTGCTGAGCCATTTGATGTGTTTGAAAAAAGCGAGGAAATAATAATAAGAGATGAGGGGTACGGCGCCAGTTAATTTGGCCTGCTCAATTGCTGCTGTTTGCACCATCCCATGATGATGTATCATAATGGATGCTTCCTCACTATTCTGCATTCTCACATTCCAAACTGAGGAGTTTGTGAATAAGATCCACTTCATTCATCAAACTCTTTTCTTTTCATGGGATTTCCACATTTAGTTTCAGAGGTCTAGCATGAGCGCCCCCCCCCCCCCCCCCCCCCCCCCCCACTTCAGAGACAAGCAGCAACCTAAAGACCCCCCTAACTCCCTTGGCAGACTGGAACTTCAAGGGGAAGGGTAAAAGCGATGGCATGGGGAGGGAGGGACAAGAGGGGGGTCCAGGCAATACGCTCATTATTCAGGAAGACACTCGAGGCCACAGGAAATAGCACACTTCATTTTTCTTGTCAAACTCCGGCTGGCTTTAATGGCGCGCTCACAGCGAGTGGTGAGACAAAGGGATGGCGTGGCCGCACCTGAGACGTGGGAGGAGTGCCGATAGAGATTGAGGCCGACATCACAGCAGCAGCAGCAGCAGCCACCGTACATTTAGCTCTAAAGCAGACCAAACAGATCCGGTGAGGCTGCTGAATGTGTCACAGGCCAGAATAAATTCATCTCACCTTTCAGAGAGAAAGTAGAGTAAGGTTTGCTTACAAAAAGGAAAATGAAATATTGTCTCAATTATACTCTAACTGTAGAGGGGCGCAGATGTTCCTTTTGTTCCTCCCATTCCACATCCTCCTGAACCGTCCCTCATTATTGCCTTCATTACCGGCGCCATCTATACGGCGGGCGGCTGCCAGAAAACCTGGATGTACCCACAACTCATCATCCAAACAACAATTAATCATCCGCCCAGCAATTACACACCTTCCACAATACCACTCATTGATTTTGAACACACACGCTGAACGCTTTTTCTGTTCCTTATTTTTTGCACAAGAGGCTTCTGTGAGCGAGGCTGTAGCACGCTGCAGGCCATGCAAAGCAATCTTCTCCCGCCCCATATATCCGCTGGACTGGAACTGTGTTTTTGATCACAGAGATGATGGGGCAGGTGTTTTTTGTGCGGCTACATGTCAGGAAGAGGCCTCGTTCCATTGCGCTCCAATCTCCAGGCGTGGCAGCAGGGCCGTGCTATCAGGCAGTCTCTTTTGTTCAGCTCCTAATTGGGGTAATTTATTGTCCTAACAGGCGGAGCAGCTGTGGCTTTACAGCGTAGCACCAATTAAATCCAGATGCTGGCATGAAAGGATGGGTCTGAACGTGACTCGGGGACCAATCACTAATATTAACTCGGATCTCTGCGAGATGAACGAGACGAGCTGTGACGAGAGATTCCCTTTAATGCATCGCTATTGTGCTGAAATCGAAAAATCCTGATGAGAAAACAGTCACAATCAGATCTCAGGCAGACGATATGAAGTATTTCAAATAATGGATGCAATTATCAGGTAGATTAAACGGGGAAACAAAAAAAACTGCAGGGGACTCCTGACAGCCATGGTGCCCAGACTGCGACTGAAATGCAACTACTCTTCTGGACCCTTGTTTTGGTTTCAATGTTTTTAAAAGACGTTTTTTCCACAACAAAATGGCTCCAGTAGAGGATCAGGTGAATTTGAGCAGGAGATCTGGGGAATATGAGGGAGCAACTGAAAGAAACCAGGTCGCTGTGAAGATTCCTCCAGGGCAGGGATAACCTCGACATACTGCTCTTGCCCCGGCTGCCTCTCCAGCCCGGGCTCTTTAGACAAAGAGCCCCGGGGACAGACACAAATGTGAGTAACACAGAGAGGATGGAGGCAGCGCCGAGGTCACCACCTCAGAGCTGCAGCGGAAAAAAAAAGACAAACCGCGGATACACAAGCGATATCCTTGGGCCTTAAAATTCAAAGTGAATAGACAAGGAGTAATGAGAGCACGTTGGCCAGGTTCTCCTTTTTATGTTCATTCGTCTTCTCTGTTCGGTTTTAATGAAGTGTTTGTCCGCTCTGCCATTGTTTACTCTTAATGGATTGTGTTTGTTGATGTAATGTGCTCAGCCTACGACAAGTTAAACATCCTAATGGCTTCTGTATTGTACGTTTTTCACACATCCTGACATGCTGCTTGTGTCTACTTTATCTTCATCAGAAAAGTGCCGTTAATGTGTCGCAACTGCAAAGGAAGCGGGAAACACTGACGCACATTCACAAGGGTGGACGTTACTACTTTAAGAGGAGTATAAGAGAAATACAACAAAAAAAAACATGTCTTCACATTTCTTAAACCATTCAGGTATTTACCTTAGTGAGACAGGATAATACAGATTTTTCTATCGCTCTGTCATGTTAAAGTCCCATCCCACAAAGAATTATAGGACATTGCCATTTCTAGAAAATGCATCTTCAGGTTTCAAACAGCAAAAAGGCCTACTTCAACTGGAAAGTGTTCAGCGGACCAACAGTCAACACATAAATGATCACTTCTTGCCTGTAAATTATGATCGTATTTATGCCAATCATTACCAAATTTTACTCTTATAGTTGGCCTGGTTTAAGATTTGGAGGTGGCATATTAGAGTGATCTGTTTGTTTGAACGTAATGCGATTCTTATTTACACCCACACCCCATCCTTTTCTTAACTAAGAAGTTTTGGTGTCGTCCCCTAAATACAATACAACAATTTCACAACAATAATGCAGTTTTTTTATTCCTACAGTTTTTCACATCGTTAAGTGCCAAAGTGTCTCTTACTGAATTCAAGAATCTATTTTGAAAACACTCCTATTGAGAAAGTAGAAAGTTGTTGTTGTATGGGTTGGAGGACTTCTTCAAATTAAGTCAAACCTGTACTTTATTTTTTAATAATTAATTGAAAATTACAGATCCATAGTCACATTTGTAACTTGAAGCTGGAGAAAGCAAAAGATTGCAACCACTGTCCAAATGGTTTAAAAACATTACCAACGTATTTGTGCGATTCAGACGGTGTGCACGAGTTTGCATGGAATTTTTGGTATCAGATTGATGAATAAAATGTTACACTTGTGACAACCCTACCAAAGAGACGAGATTCTTATTTGAAACATCACCTTCTACTTGTCCTGTGATACGGTGTAAAGTCTTTAAACAGTAAATTTAATTAGCAGTGAAAGGCAGTGTGAAGAAAGTTTCACACATAGGAGGTATTATCCTTTTCTTGCAACACCTGTCTTAAAGGCTTCCTCCTCTTCAGGGGGGCAAAGAAAAAAGTAGCAGCGGTAGATGGACTTGTACGTCTCTGAAGCACCTTCCTCCATTAGAATTCACCTTACCTCGGAGCTCCTCTGAATCCTATTACTTTCCTCATCGTACAACTGACTTTAAACCTCGGAGACAATATAAAATACCTGTTTGCTGTAGCCTTGACAACAGTAGCTCTTCTCCGTCTTTGCCTCAACCTCTCTGCCCCCCACCTCCTCCTCTTCTTTACTCTCAGAGAAGAAGGAGTCGGACTCTGTTTGCGAGCAGAGAGCCGTAAGCGGGGCGACTGCATGGCGGGTAAAACCTCCGTGCTTCACGAGGATCAAGAGCTCTGACCCAATTAGTCGTCTTTGTTAAATGAAACTCCACCGGCCCCCGTTTAAACCGCCACATACTCCCCCCCCACCCACCCACCTCCACCCCTTCACACTCTCCCCCTCCCCTGCTTGTGTTTTTACAGCACAGAGTGATTACAGATTTAATTAGCTGAGGACCTTGCTTCAGGGAGACTCCTAAATCCATATTGATATTTCTGCAGAGTTCGGAGATAGAGGCCAGGGCTCAGCGATGATGACTTACGAGGGAGGCTGAAGGAAAACATAATGAAAAGATGGTTTGCAACTTTTGCCCCCCCCCCCTGGTGGCTAATCACTCTGTAGCAGGAAGATGTTGAGAATTATGCATCGAGAGCAGGGAGCTGATCAATGCTGACTTAATGCTACAGCCTTGGATGTAAACAGGGCTGCTGTCGAGTTCAGCAGCTTTTTTCTGCTTCTGACGTGAGGGTTTTCTGCTCCTGCTGAAATGTATCATCTGTCTGCACACCTACTTTCAAACACCTGGACCACATGATAAGAACAGGGTTACAGTTAAATAGACTTGACTAACATGGGTGCTCATATTGATGACTTAATTTGAGGTAAACAACTAAAATGCGGGGTTAAAAAAAGACAGAAAAATCATGTTTGTGGTCTACAGTTCTACAAGCAATTTAGAAGTCACTTTTATGCAAAGAGACAGAGAAAGTGCAACACAAGCAAGGATCTAGAGAGGAGGAAACAACGTCGGTAGCTGCTAATGAATCAAAATTTCTGATGGAAAAAGCTGTTGTAAAGAGCGAGAGGTCGGCACATCAGCCGTAACACAATCCTGACACCCATCAGCTTCATTCTCACAACGTTTTAGCTTTTTCTAAGTCTCTATTAATAAATATCTGCAAATAAGTGCATCTAACAATCCAGCTGTAGACATCATCTCTTAACTTCATTAAAATTCTCTCACCTGAAGTTTCTCATCGGAAATTAAACAATGACAGGTTCGGCTGTGAGGAGACAGATCGAGGCTGCTAGAGGAGTGTGAAGCTTAACCGGTGGGGGGGTTAAATGATATTCGTGATGGAAGAGAAGGCTCCGTCGTCGTCAAATATCAGCCATTGGTGACGGATGACAGCATTTTTGATTGATCCAAACCTTTAATGTCCTTTGTCACCTAGAGCTACAATGATGCACCAAAGGAGAAATCCATAGAATGACTGCCCATTTCCACACAGTCCGTGCAGGCTGCGTCCCGTCAGCGCTACGGTTCTTCTCTGTCAGACGACACGCGCCCTAGACCGAAGCGTGAGCAGAGCGGTGGACAGCCGCTCTGCTCACGCTTCATGAGGAGCTGTACATGGATCACAGGAGAACACGGATTCCCAAGATCACAAAGAACTACAAGATCACACTGGAATAAAGAGAAGAACGTGTCTGTCTGGGGTAGATTTTTCATTCATTTGGTGCCTGTTTTGGCGCAACGTCGATGGAAAATATGATGGTGAGTCCGTACATTGAGTTTTATTTTGAAATTGACAAGATGTTCTGTGCGTTTCCTTGTCTGACTTCCTATCTGGGTAGATGTATTATGTCCAGCTTGGCACGTCATTGCAGTGGGATCCGTGGCAAATCGACCTGGAGCTTATTTGTAATGGAGCAGAGTGGAGTGGCGCTGCTGGCACGCTCCGGAGATGGACCGCAGCGCTTGGAATCAGGAGCATTGACTACAGTGGCAGTGAACAGCGCCGTAGTGCGACTGGGGCATGTGGAAGTTGGAAGTAAGAAGAGATAAAATGATACTGTAGCCAGATGTTAGAAGCCAGACTTATTTTTTGATACTTAAACTGTCCTGTGATCACAACATAACCCTGGATCACCTGTCGTTAAGTCAGAGCTCTGATGTCAAGCGGCATACAGGGAAATGTAGGAAGTCCCGTTCAGCACCCAGCTTGAATATTCCATTCATTTTTATATTTAGAATGAGTGTTCTTATTATAATGAGACAGGAAGTATCTTCAAGAGAAACAGTGAAGTGTCAGTCTTAGCATAAAAGCCTTCAGCTAACAAAAGAAGGATTAATGATTTCCTGCAAAAAAAATGTTCCGTAGAGATTCATTTTTTTTTAAACATCCCATTCTCTCAGGTATGACAATATGAAAAAGCAGCGTGCTGTTGGGTTTTTCTTTTCATCTTGACTGTACCAAGCACACAGTACAGTGCTGAGCTGCAGAGTGGGGGAGGGCTGAGCTAACGTGCCAGAGCCGGAGAGGAAATGAAAAACTGAGGAGGGAGAGTACGGAGGTGTCAGAGCAACTCGTCAAACTTCCCTCACGTAGTATGAATATTTCACTACTGACACACAGCAGCTACCCCGACTGCACCCCGGAGACTGACAGAGACAAAGAAGCAGGAACAAACAGATCTGATAGAGGTGGAGAGAGAAAGAAGGATAGATAAGAAAGATGAGATACATCAGATAGAGAGATAGATTTATGGATCAATGGATTGATAAATGATATTATTGGATTAATGTGTGATAGATAAACTGCATGATATATATGCACGGTGGATTAATGTGCAATCGATAAATGCACGATGAAAAGATACATGGCAAAAGATATGATGATGGATAAATGCATTATAGATAAATATGAGATGCTCAGAAGGGGGGATAAAGGGGAAAGCTCTCTGTCACCCAGTCTCATGAGGAGGGCCCATGGAGGTGAGCAACAGAAAATAAATCAGGTCCATCCTTATTTTAAGCAACAATACAACACACATATTTTATTTATTGTTGCTTCACTAAAATGTAAACCCCCCTCCTCTTTAAATTCTATGAACCTTTTTTGTTGTAATTGTACCGACGTAAGCGGGACCAGAGGGACATGTTAATGCTAACACTACTGATCAAATGTGCATACGATTTTCCATTTTGGATGGATGGATGCATGGATAGATAGATAGATACATAGATAGATAGATAGATAGATACATAGCTATATACATAGATAGATACATAGATAGATAGATAGAGATAGATAGGCTCTTCACCCAGATGGATTCCTGCCTCAGGCTTCATCTCTCAGTTCAGTATTTCAGCCGGCGGTGCTGACAGGAGGAGCTCTCCACAGCTGACAGCGCTGCCTTCCTGTCTGAGAGCTCACCCATATCACTCCAGCAGCTAATACCCAGGACAGAGCACGACACACTGCCTTCAATCACACAACACACCCACTCCTGTGAATAACGTGGACACTATACAAGCACACACTGGTGAGAAAATATACAAGCGCACAGAACCTTGCAGTTTAGTTGAACGTTAGAAATTTTACAGACTTAAGACTCAACTGTGATTATGGCTGTATCAACATTGTAAGTTTAAAAAACAACCTCTTCTGCCCGTTACCATTTTTAGTGCTGGGCCTCAAGATCCCCCAGTTATAAAATAATCCCACTTCTGTCACCAAATAGCTCCATCTCTCTGAGGCAAATTTCAGAGGAAGAGAAAATATATATGTGAGATTAATCTGCCTACGTTTTCAAACAGATTGTCTTCATTCCTCATTACAAAAATGATTTATAGTCAATTTAAAGCAAAACAAAGAAACTGTTTCTCTCTTTCATGCATGTGATCTTTCAGGATTAGCTCTATTTCTCATTTCAAGGGTCACACTGTCGTATAGGTGATACAACTTGAGGGTTTGCTTTAATAAATCATTTCAGCTGCCACATAACAGACTGTCATGGTTTCTATTAAATTCTCAGAGACAAATGCGCACATCCACGGTTTGTCTCATAAAAGTGCATGTATTTGCCACTAAGATGCTTTTATTTCCATTCTGTGTCAAACAAAATCCTCCCAGAGCGTCCCTACAGATACAACTTTGCATTAAGATGCTTTTTATTTATTTTTATTTTTTTTAAACCTGTCAGTGGATACTGATGAAGTGAGCAATGTAAGCAGTGATTGAAAAAAAATATATATATAACTAGGGAAACTAGGTCCCAAGACTGAAATACAAGAATGTCCCTTTAACTTTTAACTCAGGACTGAGCTCTGGGAAACAATTTCCCCCTTTTGAAAAGTTTATTTTATCTAACTTTTTCCAGTTCCATGTATGTTCTCTGTGCCCTCCAAACTGATGTACAGGACGCTAAAAATGCAAGCTGCCTCGGTGCAAACGACTGTTCGAGGCATGTGCTGCAGTAAAGACGTGGTTTCATTTTAAGTGCTGTGTTTTGATTTAAAGTTTGCCGTGTTGTGCTAATCAATAAGTCGGCATCGGATGAGCTGCAGGTTTACGGGAGCAGCGGAGAGAAGGAGGAGCACCACAGCGGTAAATCTGACCTGAAGCACTTACTTCCACTCAGTATCCTATGGGCCATTATTGGTGGGTGTGCTCACACATCAAAGTGGCAGGGGTCTTCCAGGCTAAAAAGAAATAAGAAACAAAGGACCATTAAATCACAGGGAGAGACCTGGCTTCGAGCGACACACACACACACACACACACACACACACACAGTTTAACACTACAGTCTGAGGAGTGTGAGGAGAGTTTAGCACCCATAGAGAAGGATGGAGAGAGAGAGAAACAGAGGAGGAGAGGGAGAGAAAGGGAGCGCGACATTGATTTTTCCCCCCTCTGAAGTGCCAGTTCATCATTCTGTGAGACACACACTATCGATCCCCCGCCTTTAGTTTGTTTGTAATTTTGGGGGCTCAAAACCGTTCACAAAGATAGATCCTCTTATATGCCACTTGCCTCCCAGATGAAGAATGGAGGGATCAGAGGATGAGTGGAGATGACCTCATTCAGTGAGGGGCTCCTCAATCAGAGGAGGCTCTGTTTAAAGAGGAGTGTAGGCGGTCAACTGTGTTTGTTATAATACAAAGTCACAGTAAGTTAGCCTTTCTGTTTTTTATTCCAACATTAACACCATAAAGCACTATTTCATGAGGGATTTATGACAAGTGCATCTGCATTGGTGGATTTAGGTTGAGATTTCTTTATGGAAAACTTTTTTTAATCAAATTAAATCAATAACTGTCTCTAAAGTACCCCATGTCTTCCAAATAAATTCTCCAGTTTGAAACCTTCTGCTGTTTTCTTCCATGTCCTCTGGTATAAAAAAACAACACAAAAAAGCCATTTGTGTGCGGTTTACTCCACACAACACTACATCACTTCTGGACATAAAATTACATCCTTCAAGCAATAACCTCCCACTTCCATTTGGAGCTGGAGGCGACTCGCTAAACCTGCCAAGTGGCATTTTAACTCCTAAACCTCTGATGCCCCTCTCACAGCTCTTTACCCAATCATCACTCGTTACTTCTTTGGCCCACAGAAAGAGTCCAATCTGAGCGTTTCTATACCGAATAATCATCAGTGAAGTACACTTCAGTTTGGAAATATTCTGATATGTTCAGTTTATGTTCCCCTGACGGTAACGCATCCAGGGCAGCTTCTGAAGTGGCGGACTGTGTACAAGAGCAGCTTCAACGCACACCAAACGCCCCCATCTTTATTATGGGAGATTTTAAACACTGTAATCTGAACACTGCACTCCCAGGTTTTGAACAATAAGCGTTCAATCACAAGTGGAGCTGGAAAAAAAAACCTCCTCTATGAATCAATCTGAATCTTTTTTTGTTAAAAACGTGCAGGGCTCTTTTTTGTAGTCTTGGACGTCACTTTTTACAGCACTTTATTCAATATGTTTCAAACAAAAAACTGAAATATCTTTCCCATTTGTGGTTGTCTTGTCTTTCCAATTACCTTTTCATAGCACCAATTTATTGTCAGCCTCGATTGCTCTACTGTAGTTTAATTTCTTTCAGCGTGATGTGACTTATAGCTTTCAAAGAACCTTTCCCAGCACTGAACATTTTGTTCTGAGATCTGTCAAAGAGTATCCGTACTGCTCAGTATACAACAGAAGGTATAACACAAATATTGAGAAGGTACATTGTTTTCTATGTTCCATTTCGCTGTTTAAAAGAGGTGTTCACACATTCACATAGGTGCATCAAACTATCACTTTGAAAAGAAAAAATCCTGCACACTACTCTTGCTAGGCATCACCAGTTTATCATGTTTCGTTCCCTCTGAACCTTTGTCAAGTGTGAAGGATTTTTTTCTTTTGAAAATGTTGCATTTCATTATCGTCATTCAAAATGAAATCAAAATGTTGAGAATGAAGTCAAGATGTCAAGCATGAAGTCAAACCATAGTCAAAGTATAGTACAACGTTTTCAAATAAGTCAAAGGAAGACTTTTTTGCATTATTAGCATTTCCCGACCAAAGTCAAAGTGTTGACATTCAAGTCAAAATGTGAAGAAAAAACTTAAAAAACGAAAAACATGTTTGAACTTGAACTAGTGTCAGGCATAAGAAATGAAACAAGAGGAATGGAATTAATTTAAGGATTTGAGTCCAAAGGTTGAAAATGAAGTTGAAATGTCTGGAAAAAAAAATCCAACTTTTAGCATTAGAGGAAGAGGCAACCTCTGGTGCTGAAAAATGAAGCCAATGCAGACGTGCAAAATCCTGCAGTGTGTTGAGTGTCCGCTTGAGGCTGGCTCCAGGAACACCGGAAGTCACATACACACGACTAGCAAAAAAACAGTTTTTACAGCAAATATGTTTACAGCCTGGTTTAAAACAATGGAAATGGTCTGATTAGTTATTGTCATCACTGGCTCACCCTGTACAGGAAGTGACATTTTTTATAAATGTTTTGATTTTATTAATGATGCGGGTTATCCATATAGTTAGGCGCGTATAGCTGACATGATTGACAGGTGAGCGCTATGTAGCGGTTTATCAGGAGGCTTAAAACCCGCCTCAACTGCAGCTCTCAGCCTGTCGTTAGGTTGACTGAAAGCTGGACTGAGACAGGATTTCCAGCATGGCCGCTTTGTACAGAATTAATATTTACAGTCTATGTATTAGAGCCATATGAAGGAGCCAATCAGAGGAGAGGATTTTTTCGAATAAGAAAAAGAAAATATTTTAATAAATTGTTGTTTCTCTGATTTATGTTTTCTTCAGCCTCGCACTATGACAAAAATGTTCTCTCCATTTTTGACATCTTGACTTTATTCTCTACATGTTAAAAAAAAAAACTCCCTCCTCATATTTTACTCATGCCTGACTTCTTTAAAAAAGCTGAAGATGATTAGGTTTCAAAACTAGAACGAAAGACGGGCAAAGTTTAAAAAAAAAAAAAAAAAGACCCAGATTCTAAAGACATAAGAGTTATTTTTTCCTTTCTTTAAAAGTGAAGTGAGAGCATTTTGACACTGGGTTTACTTCTCTGTAGTTGAGCTGTGGGTTGTAGGTGGTTTCTACATGTTTCGACTTGATAAACACTGCACTTCTCTCCTGGAGCGAGCAGAGAGCGCTTTCACTGCCAACACTGTTGATGGTAGGAGCGTATTCGCAGCATGTTTTCCACTGTGACCTCCATCGCTGCCAGGGAAAAATTCTCCATCTGAGAGACAGCCTCCCACATGCAGCCTTACCTTAACATCTCATCTACATTTTATCACACACCCCTCCCCCCCACATACAGAGAGCTACAGAGAGATATCACCTAAGTATACCTTAAACTATACCGAGCGGCTCAAACGTAAAGGTCATCATACTGTAGGGAACAAAGCAGTGACTGCAGGAAAACATCAGTTAACCAGAGTCCAACGTGTTAAACAAGAAAAAGCCACATAAACACAAGGTGTCAATCTGTTTTTCTCATCTTATCTTTCTCGTTTATTCAAGATCTTGTTTCTTAAAATGTGTCCTGAAGGTTTTTGTGATTAGTCTAAAAGGACGAGGTATTTCCCGTTCTTACCAAGTGTCTTCATGTTGATTTGACCCTAAACAAGAATCAAACGCCAAGTTTTTTCTTTCTGAGATCATTCTTACCAACCTTAATTTTTTTTTTTAGCTTAAATGCCTTCAAATGCATTACATATTGGAGAAGAGGACTCTAGTATTTATCTAGTATTAGCTCTTGAATGTCACCTACTCTGCAAACAACCAAAGCTGCATACCAACTTTACTGTAAAAGCAAGCGGCAACTTACCGACACACACACACACACACACACACACACACACACACACACACACACACACACACACACACACACACACACACACACACACACACATATATATTGTATTGATAAGTTCATTCACAAAACAATGAAAGTTACTGAGTATTTACAAAATATTGTAACTTTCATTTTTGCATGCAGACAAATGCCAACACTCTACTTTGTTTTTGTATTAACACAACAAGAAACATCCAAAATATTGCTGAACGTATTAGGCAGCAAAAGCTTATCTTATTTATGAGGTTTGGTTAGTGACTTTTTATCATAAATTCCTTGCTGATGTTGTCAAAGATATCTGAGCACTGCTCTGCCCCTTGACACATTTATAAATATCTGAAGATCTCAGGATATTCACAACCTCCGAGGCACTGAGGATAAAGAAACAGCCCTAAAGACGTCAAAAGAGTACATTAACAGGAACTTAAGTATGAGTGATTTTCTAAACAAAGGCATAGAACTAGAATTTACCAAAATACACATCGTTATGACTCATAGTTAAAAAGTTTCAAATTTGCTCCAGAAGAGCTGCAGCAAATGCAACTTCTTGGAGGTAAAATCACTCCATCAAAGCAGGTTGTTTTGTCTCTTACGACATTACAGAAATGATTCTTGACCTTAGTTGAGGGAAGATGTTTTTGTCTAAAAAAAACAGCCAGACTACACTCCCTTCAAAACTCCTTATCACAGAATTCATAGTTTTCATTTGACATCACACACTCGTGGAAAAGCCCACCTGGAGGGCAAGAAAAACTTAAGAAAAACCTACTGCTGCACACTGAGAAGTGATCTCAGCTGCCACCTGCCTGTTTTAACCAGGTTTTTATTTTGTTTTTTTTAAATAAAAATAAAAATAAAAAAACATGCCGCACTTACTGATGAGGAGACAAGTGCCTGGCTGTTCAGTTTGTTCAGAGCTGTTAAAAAATAATCAGTCAGAGTTTTTTCACTGATATTACGTCCATTTTTTTGGTCATGGTATTGGAGGGATTCTTGGTATGGGCCATTACTCAAATCCAGGTGAAGGTGAGATGGGGCGTGGTGGAGTTGTTTTGAATTACAACCCATAATTAGTAACCTTATTAAAAAATTAAAATACACTTCGAAACTGAGGTTCTTTTGTTGGTGAAAAATAATCAGTAGCTGAAGTTTTCAGCTATTCAAAGTTTCTCACTTACAGCCTCGTTCCAAACACAACAGCAGTTGATTTCATCCTGATCTCCACACTTTCAGCTCAAACGGGTGACTAATCAATCATGGAGTGTAGTGATTGGGTGCAACATAAGGCTGCAGATTGTTGGGATTTAGTGGCACACGTCTGAGAGTTACTGTTTAAATATGGGGAAACAAATCCATCTGGCGGTGTCTGTTGAGCCATACTTACATTGTCTATTCTGGATTTGTAATCTAGATTCTAGCATGTAGATTTAGGTTATCTAAACATGGCCCTGCGCACTATAAACTCCTGTCTGTCTCTGAAGAAGCCTCCAAAGTGGCAGCATTTCTTATAAATGGGCTCATCAGGAAATTAAAATAATAAACCCATGAAAAGATAATCAGTCTACAGATCCTTGAGATGCCATGTTGATATTGAGGAGAATGGTTGTGACAGTTCCTCCATAATGAGCCTCCATCTTTTCACAGTTAACAGAAGTGAAATGACTGACAGTCTCAACACTCTGGGTGGAGGTCATCCGAGTGAACGTAGTGCTGCATCCTCCAGATGCTCTTGCCATATTTGCTGCCTACAGGCAGTCTATCTATGGTACTTGTTCATTTCCTGACTCCCCAGGTTTTTAAAATGTCATTTATGTCTAATGGCCGTGCTCATTAGCTGCATCTGAAAAACACACTCTGGTCATTACCAGCTACATTTGCAGTCAGGCTTCATGCCGAACTCTCTTGTTTGAGTCATCCGTCACAGCACTATTCCCTGGCAGTTGGAACCATAAATGACACAATGCACAAATCTTCTAATTATCTGCAACTATCTGTATCTGCTTACATTGCTAGTGAATATGTTTTTGACAAGGCTGCTTTATCAGTGTAGCGAGAAACCCGATTTGAAACAACATCCATCATGTTAAGGCTGCCAAGGCGACTTGGGGGACTGCACGAGCAGTAGCGCGCTAAGAATTGCACTTTACCTTGGTGCAATTCTCTTGTGTACAGGCAGAGTTGGAAAAAGGAGGGTGTGCATGACTGGGACTGCGATGGAGACAATAGCACTCTCTTTCGTTATTTACTTGTAGCACTGTCGGATATGGACAAATCTTACATGATAACTATTGTATGCTTGGGGAAAACATCCAAAAGAACAGCGTCAGGGTCAAAAGGATCAAAGTTTCTTCAAGAACCAAGAGATCCACTTGTCACTGTCACGTCTACTCGAAATAGAAGAGGTATTGTTGTTCCCCTTATCATGCTGTGAAATGACTGCCTTGGTATCACAGTGCCACTTTTAGGAGCGTTGTGTGGGTGTACAACAGCCTGTCCAAGAAAGAAATAGGGAGAGGGGGATAGTGGGTGGGGGAGCGTGCCGGCTATCCTTTGTCAAACGCTCAGTGCCATTTAATGGCCTGTAAACCCCTTTGCTGGAGAAAGAACAGGCAATTAGCATACTGAGTGGATTACAAGATTGCTCTGACTCCTGGATTAATGTGTGCACTTAATCTTCTCTTTGCTAAGCGATTCTTGGATATACAGCCATTAAAGGGGAACAAATTTCCCACCTTTCAAAACACAACATAGAAAGGGTTTCTGTTGTAATGCCCCAAAGTTGGAGTAGAATTACTTTATATTTAGAAAGGTGTCTGGATGAATTATCAAAGGACAACATATACTTCCTTTAACTTTGGTCATCTCATATTAAGTCTAAGAAGTATGTCTACATACATCAGTTTGTATGAAGTAATCTAAACCTCAGCAAGACATGTTGGTACCTACTATGACTAGGGTTGCAAAATTCTAGGAATTTTCAAAGTTGGAAAACGTTCCATGGGAATTAACAGGAATTTATGGGAATTAACAAGAATGGCGTTTAAAAAAATCCCCATCTTAACTTCCCGTGGTAAGTTACCGGAAATCTACCAGAAATGTTCCACCCCTTTGCAACCCTAACTATGACTTTAACATTTTCCATACCACATGCTTGAAACATTACAATCTCTGTTATTTCACTGACTGGTAGAATCAAACAGCATTGAGGCTTGAGCACTGTCTAAATTGTACAAATACATTGGAAATGTTGCCAATGTATTTGAGCACTTTAGAGGGAATGCAGGGGTTCACTTGCAATCTCTGGCAATAGAAAATAAAATAAGAAATTGCCCCATATTGGGTGCCTAAGACCTCTTAGTTTGTTGCCGTGGTATAAAATAAGTATTCATACCAATGGAGCAAAGCTAGTGTTGTATCCAAGTTTAAAGTCTGGAATCATAACAACCCAAATACCTACAGAGCTCAAACCTGTGCTGAATGTCAGACTGAAAAAAGCCAATAAACCACTATCCAAAATGTTCAGACTAATTGATTAAAACATTGTTTTTAATGGCACACTGGACCAAAACACTGCAAATTGGTTTTAAATAACAATGTCAGCTTTTTTTTGTTTTTCATTTTAAGCATTGCGAGGTAAACTTTAAATATGCTGGTTATGTTACAAAGTGATCTACAGGGAATGTGCTCCTGCCTGTATTTGATTGGCCAATGCAACTTCTTGCTGTATGAGGTCATATACCTGCTAAAGTTGAGCCGTGGTTCAACAGGCGACCATGTGTTGTTTTCTGGGTTAACCCCATTGGCATCCCTGGTGTGTTGCTAAACCAGCTCCATTAATATGAATAAGAAGACAGTGTTATTTTCACACAGGTTTAAAGTAAGTGCAGCCTAAGTGGCCCTGGCGCCCTCTCAGTGCCCTCCGTGGTTTGGCTGAGTGCCCCCCAAGTTCTCTTTGTTTCGGCCCAATTGCCCCTGCAAGTGTTCTTAGTTCCCCCCATGCACAACTTCAGAGAGGGTCCACTTAATCAAATTAAATACCAATCAAACCAATATCTTTTCACACAATAGCCATGAACCATTAAGGCAAAATGGAAAACTTTAATTTCTATTACCAGTAGAAAATGTATATCTAACTATTTGTACAGATTTTGCTCAGATATTGCTTAACAGCATGAAGGTTCCTGGTTCAATTCCCAGACAGGAGCTTTTCTGTGCAGGGGTTTGTTCACCCTGTGCATGCGTGGGTTTCCTCCAGGTACTCAGACTTCCTCCCACAGTCGGAAATATGCTCGCAAGGGTTAATTGGTGACTCAAAATTGTGTGGCTGTGAGTGGTTGTTTGTCTCCACATGTCAGCCCTGTGTTTGACTCGTGACTTGTCTAGGGTGTACCGAACCTCTCACCCAATGACAGCTGGGATTGGCTACAGCCCCCCTACAACCTCGAAAGGAACAATGTTATAGACAATTGATGGATGGATGAATGGATGCTAAGACCCTCATCTACAAACTAAAGAAATCATGAGAGTCAATGTGTCACAATCTGGATGGCACAAATCTCCTTGTACAGATTATCTTTTAGCACATCCTGCTTGACTTAATTGCATCAAAAGCTCCCTTAGATACTTTATTTGTATGACCATGGACTGAATTTTGTGATCATAGCCATTTGGTTTTAAAAGCAGCAGTGATTTAAACGTGCTTTCTTTCTAATGAAAAGCAGGAAGGATTTATATTGGTTGCATCAAGAAGTCTGATTGTATGAAACCACATTTGAATATGGCCTTTATTCTCAATTAAATTATTACCTCACCTAACATGATCCCTATTAGTTTATTGGCTGAAATCACTACCATGGCAACCTCTAAAGTAGGACAGAGACTTAGCAATGTGTATCCAGCCTGTCATCTAAATATAGTAATCTTTGATTACCAAAAACAAAGACGATGACACCATAGACCGTACTCAAGTAATATTAAAAATCACAAGTTTTCAGATAAATTGTTTATGTGCTGGTGGCTACATCCACTTCATTTATTGGCACAGTATGACCTCCAGGCAAAAACATAACCCTTAATTATTTTTGTTGGTGAGGTGCACATTTTTCAGCTTTGCAACTACAGAATCTTTGCTCTCCACTGTGTAAAAATACGCAACAGACACTTTATTTGGCCATCAACTTAATTTGAATCTTCTATTTTTTTGTGCCCTTGAACACAAAAGTCAAACATTTGCAAAAGTCCCTGACGCACACCTATGCCACACACCACATCATCTCCATGATTGCTATCCTCTGACTATCTCTACTCTATATGATAAACTTTCGGTGTGCACACCATATCTCTACATTCTCTGGCTTCATCTGCTATCTCTGCTATCATTCCTGAATCACTATACATATTGGCTGGCATTGATATGATCTTTAATCCACGGCTGCCGCACCTCAAGCCCAAATCTTTCACCCAGAGTGTCAGCCCAGAAATGAAAAGAGCTGATAACTTTGCACAACTATTGCTCACTGCCAAGGCATGGTGTCTTAAAATGGAAACCTCAGCTTCATGTAGCCGCTATTTGAGAACGCGTACAAACACAAATGGCAGATAAACTAGTGTCAAAAGCAGATATTCATTAATTCTAGTCAGACTTTCCCTGGAAAAACTTAGGAAAACTTTTAAAATACCAATGCTTACTTATACTATCTTGCAGGTGGTGCCAATATACTAAAGAACCATCATGTTGTAAACATTAAAAAAAAGGCTTAGGACAGCTTGTTTGCCTCGCTGAATTTGTGTGAAAATAGGATCAGCGGCAATAACAGAATGCATTTCTTCCTTACTTTAAATATCAACACAGATTACCATCACCACTGCAATTCTCTGCCTCCATCCTCCCAGATAAAAGGCTTTCAGGAAGCACTCCTTAAAAAAAGAAATAAAGTGCTGATTCACTGCATTGTGTCAAAATGGGAACAGATGGTTGAGGCATACCTCTGCTGTCCGTTGAGATGAGTGCGCGCTGTTCCAAAAGCTACACCGGCATACTTAAGCCACGACAGGCTTGTGCTGTATATCAAGCTTCACTCCTGAGGTTGTTTTTTCGGTGGCAAAAAGAGTGTGTAAAAGAGTGTGAAAAGAGAGCGAAAGCCAGGATCCCTGGACACATAAAGAATGCGTTTTCTCCTTAGAAATCAATAATGTCTCATTGCCTTGAAGATCGCCGGGAATGCCATCGCTTTCAATTTATTCATTCATTCTTCTCAATGAACACACCGCAGTGATCCAGTGTTTTCCATCCCGTTTCCCTCTTGGTTCATCTCCTGGGAGGTTTCTTTTAACTTGTTAAGATCTCTTCTCTGCTTCTTTAACAAAGGCATTTGTCTGAGAATTGAGAAGGAGAGAGAGCCCTGGAGTTTGTCTCTGCTTTATGGCATCACAAGCAATGGGCTTAGACATGTTTATTTTCTTCCTCATCAGACCTTGATTTGATATGCTGCACCGCATTATTTTTCTCCACGCAGTTCTGAATCTTGCTTTATGAAAGCATCTAGTTTAGCATGCAGCTCCTGCACTAACCCCCCCCCCCCCCCAACCATGATTGCCTCAAAAGGTGTTCCATGACTCAGAAGGGCTCACAACAGCACCTATTTCACAGCGGGGGCTTTATATGCTTGTCCACTCACCTTAATTATCAACATTAGCCATAGAGAGGGAGCAAAAGGCGGTTAGAAAACTGCCATCAGTCCCTAGTTTTTCTTTTAAAATGCGAATTGAGGACATGAAACATACTCAACCGTCACAGACAGCAACATACCCCCAGCTGTGGGGTAAGCAATTGCAAAAAAATTACAGATTGCAGAAGTAACCTCAGGGAATAAACGACTTTTGCCAGATGTAGTTTCAAGACTTGGCTGTGATAATATTTCGTGCCTGTCAAATACAGCTGACTGGTTCTCCGGTCTGAGTCATCTTACTTTATAAGAGAGATTCATCTGTTAGTCTAATCACTTAGAAAGCAGATAGTTTGAAAACATTTTACTTTTCTATATTTCTGATCACAACCTCTGCTTGTGCCCGTCTAGAAACTTTAAGCTACAGGCTGTTGCTTATAAACCTCGGCCCTATTTCTACATACTCTAGCGACTAGATGACTAATATGGAAAAAGGAATGTTTTCAGAAGGCCCCAATGGATTTCTTTAGCTGGCAGCTGCAAAAAACAGGTTGAAGTGGACGCAATTTAAACCTTGGAGGGAAATCCGCAGATCAAAGTAAGTTGTTTGCCACTTTTCAAGTTATTCAAAGTGTCTGATAAAGTCATGGAAGGAACTCTTGCAAAGATAAACCTTTGGTAAGTTACTCTTCTAGAAAACTGAAAAAGAAGGGCACTGGTGGCGCAGAGGTTAGTGCGCGCACCCCCGTGTATGGAGGCTGTAGACCCCCAAGCGGGCGCTCCAGGTTCAAATCTGACCTGTGGCTCATTTCCAGCATGTCATTCCCCTCACTCTCTCTCTCTCTCTTTCCCTGGTTTCCAACTCTGTCCACTGTCCTGTCTCTCCAATAAAGGCACAAAATGGCCAAAAATAAATCTTTAAAGAAACTGAAAAAGCCAGACAATGCTCTCTTATAAAACTTTACTCCTTTATTATACCCTGTTAGCTTGCAGGACATGGGAGTTATGGCCTGCCATCTGTTTGTCAGTAATACGGTACGATTTTGGTGTTTTACATCGATAGTACATGTCCAACACAATATCTATATGACATACAATAACCTATTAAACTAACCAATGAAGGCAGCAGTAAAAGACCAGCTCTCATGTTCTGGAAGGTAAAGTTATCGTTGAAGAGAGCAAATAAAAAGCGAATTTTGGTTTCAAAAATGGCAACTTACCTTTGAACAAAAACTACTCTTTAGAGATCATTTGGGTTATTCTATTAGGAATTTTGTGTTCCAATCTGAGGTCGACCATTTTCAAAAACAGACACTTTAATTCACCATAGTTTGATTCGCTGCAGTTGCCCCAAAGGGTTACATTGCAGACATTCAATCATATTTTGATGCGGCCAGCAGAAGCAATCTACTGGACCAATATTGAAACTTTTTCTAACTATTAGCTATTTATACCAAAAACATGTAAAAACTAAAAAAGGCCTAGGTTTAAAAATACTTGAATTGCCCTTTAATTGGACCTTTTCTCCGGGCCCTTTCAAGGTAAATAGCAGGAAGCACGAGCGATAATGAACAGTTCCGATGTGGGTGACTCAAGAAGTATGTAAGCGTGTGTGTGCACACTTGAATCATTCTGCTGAGCGTAACAATAAAACATAGCTCAATGTGAAGCCCGCACTCAGCAACTTTAATGCTGGCTTCGCGAACAAAGGGGTCAGAGCTTACTGTAATTTTTGTTCTCCTCACATCAATATATGATGCTTCACTGGGGGCAATGAGAACCTGTCCAGAGTTATAAAGGTGAAGTGTTTGTACCAGGCGAGTGAACACACAATCTCCGTGCTCGTCACACACCTTTTTGACCCTCCAAGAATGTCGGCCGTGAAACAGCGAGGCCTTTACGGCTCAATTCTGTATTCCCTTACAAAACCACTGAAGTCAGCTCGGCTTTATTACAGCTAATGTACCATCTGCTTCCCAGGGCGACTCTTCATTAAATATGGAGGAGATAAATAACATATCTCACATCTGCAGCTCTGAACGTAAATGTGGCCACTGCTGGTGGAGAGGTGTGTGTGTGTGTGTGTGTGTGTGTGTGTGTGTGTGTGTGTGTGTGTGTGTGTGTGTGTGTGTGTGTGTGTGTGATGAGACAGGCCTGACAGCTCCTTCTTTATACAAGACAGTCTGTGCAACACGATGAAAAATGCAAGCAGAAGTTCCTTAAAAGATTGCTGCTCCAGGCCGTCTTGACAGGATATTTTGCATCTAAAGACATCCAGGGGAGCTCGTCACATTTATGTTGCGAGCTTAAGATTTAATCAATCAGAGACAAAGTTTCACTTGCAACAACAAATCAATATTTCCAAACTCGTACTCGCGATTTGTAAAAACACAGAGACAGCTTTAAAAACTTGGTATGAAGTCATATAAACATCAGTAAATGAATGAAGGATAGATGCTAATCATAATAATACATCATTTAAATGACTAAAATTAAACATCACGTTAAGTAACATGGAAAGCTGCAACCAGCCAGGCATGGCAAAACACTATATTATGAGCTTCAATAATTAATAGAAAATAATCTTTCAATTCACAAACAGATCATATTTTCAACATAAACATTAAATAATGCTACACTTCATCTGTACTGGTAAACAAAAACAAAAAAATCTGCTTTCATCATGGATTTCAGTCTTTTCTTCTTCTTCTGTTCAATGGAGGGATCAATATTGCTTTTCTCACACCCTCATCTCTTTAAATCTCTACCCACGGTACGATGCAACCCTAAGTCTATTTACTGTGATGAACAGAAAACTGTTCAGCATGAAAATGTTCATTCACAAAGCCTAGACGCAATCTCGTTTTTGTCACATGATGGCTAGCAGTAAAAATCTATTTCTGAATGTAGTCTTTCAGACATTTCTTTTGTTGCTGCGCTCTGCTAAGGTTTAAAATGCATCTATGTTTGTGGTATTTCTTATTGTCTATGAGTAAAATAACAGTTTTTACTATGAGGATTGGATAAAATCCATCCCCACTGGAGATAAAATAAATAAATTCATTTGTCAGAGGGAGGAATGCATGTACAGATTAAACAGGTGGAAATCCAAAAATAACCCCAATTAATGCTTTCCAACTTTACTTCAAAAATGTTTATATTAAATCAAAGGTCTACAATGATGAAATCTTGTGAAGCACAACAGGCAAAAAAAAAATCTGCATGAGAGTAGGTTTGCCACGATACCAGAAATTCTAACTTTGTTAAAAAACTAGTCAAAATCTAAAGATGTTGATATGTGTTTCGATATGACGATGACAAAAACAAGTCTAAAGCATCAAAAAGCAAGCAAAGTCCTGCACACTGTCTAAACGTCATAAATACACTGACAGCATTTCAGTATCAAAACGTTGCCAACGTACTTGTACAAAAAGACAGTCCTTTCTTTCTTCTTAGGTCGCAGCAGTTCTGGTTAAAAATACAACTGAAGATCTGAATTTCTTTTAAAGCTTCCGTACTTTTAGATCTTAGACTGTAAATATGAATGGACAAAGCCTGAGTGACGCCACACGTGTGTTACTGCAGGGGGCTCCGAAGGCTCATCGGCAGCAGCCGCCATGCTGGAAATGCTGACTTAGTCTAACTTTCAGTCAATTTAAAGGTCCCATATTTTGCTTTTTCTGGTTTTATATGCTCTTTAGTGTGTTTTCCATGTATCCTGTGCATGTTTAGGCACATCTATGTGCAAAAATTCAAAGTCCACGTAAACGCAGCTTCTCCTACGTCCTCCTGTTAGCTGTAGCATTAGCTGCATGTAACGCTCGGTTCAAGCCCCCCTTGAAATAAATTTGCCAGTGTGACGTCTTGTCAGTGCATATCACTGATCTAAGCCCATTGGCTCATTGTGGCAAGCCCAGCAGCTCATGTTGCACGCCCATTAACCTCTGTAGCACGCCCACGATATGCCGTAGCCTGCGATAGCACAGTAGAGCTAAGGTGCTAATGTTTTTGCTCCGCTCGGGAACCAAAGTGGCTGCATTCCCAATATGGTAAAAGGGGCGGGACATTTCAGAGAACCGTGCTGAGCGAATGACCAATTACGGCAGAGCCGACAGGCCGACCAATCAGATCAGACTTGGCACATGTGGGGACTCTGAATGTGGGCCCTTCAAAGCCTTAGAGAGAGAGTCAGAAGCGAGCCGGTGCATGGAGCGGCAGTACATCTTTAGCTATTGTGAACATACTTTAGTAGGTACATAGATTAAATATATGAACCCCAAAAAGGGCATAATATGGGCTCTTTAACGGCAGGCTGAGAGCTCAAGCTGAGGCGGGTTTTAAGCCCACCTGTCAATCATGTCAGCTACACGCCTAACTATGGATAACATGTGTCGTTCATAAAATCAAAACAGAGCCGTTTAAACATTTTTTAAATATTCCCCATACAGTTTGTGCCCATAAGGACAAAAACTAATCAGACAAATGTCGTTTTTTTATACCAGGCTGTAAACATGTTAATTTCTGCTGTAAAAACTGCCTTTTTGAATGGGGTGTGTATGTGACTTCTAGATCTCTTAGAGCCCGCCTCCAGCAGACACCTGACGGACTGCAGGACTTTGAGCTTCTGCATTGGCTTCATTTTTCAACACCGGTGGCTGCCACTAGTTTTAGATACTGTAGATCAGTAAAATAACAGATTGTATCATTTTAAACATGTGGTATTAAAAAGTGTTAAGGTATAACACAATTTGACAAGTTTACATTTTGCTTCACGCTTGTTCTGAAACAATAGTGAGAGTATGAAGTGGTGACTCATCAGCAGACTTTGTTAATAGTTTCTCATCATGAAATGGTCCACATACTTCAAGAATTGTTTAAGACCACAAGTTGTGGGAGTGTGCGGTAACACACTCACCACCTTTTATAAGCTCTTCAGTAATGAAAAGTTATCTCCTCTGTTTATCTATTCCCCTAGACAATTAAATTCTCCATTACTGGCACAAGGACATATGTGCGTGGGTGTGTAGATGTGTGAGTACCAAAGCCAAATAAATAGCTACTCCCTTTTGTTTAATTTTAGCAAGACACTCAGGACGGGAGGTTTTATATGAGCACCTATTTACCGTCCTCATACACATACTGTTTATATTTTATGATAAGTTGTGAGGCTGCCCTTGCCTTTTTTTCCGCAAAACATTTACGGAACAGCCTCAGCTCATCACAATTTTTGGATAAAGAGGAGGATAAACACCTCAGGAAACACATCCGTTTCCAAAATACACACTGGATTGTGGTGTTGTGGTTCCTCTGAAGGCCAACAAACATTTTAAACTTCAGTCCTTCAAACACAAAAGTGAATCTGTCGTTCATTTCTCAGGGTCCTCAAGGTGTTACTTGTTTAGTGTGCATGTCTTCTTAAGTCCATTTAGGCGGCAGTAGTTCCGTCTGTAGGGATTTGGGTTGTGAACCGGAGGGTCGGCAGTTCAAGTCCCGGTGCAGACAAAAGCATGGAAGTTGGTCTGGTAGCTGGAAAGGTGCCAGGTCACTTCCTGAGCACTGCCGAGGTGCCCTTGAGCAAGGCACCGAACACCCAACTGCTTGGGCACCTCACTCTGACATCTCTCCATTAGTGCATGTGTATAGGATCCTGTTTGTGCATGTGTGTCTATTTCATCCCATGTGTGTGTCTTAATAACAGAGTGTAAAAGGAATTTCCCCTCGTGGGATTAATAAAGTATGTAAAATATATATATATCAATTGCAGAAGCAAAGTAATGCGACATGACTTGTTGCCTCACTCAGAGAACGAAGGTTACAACACAAGCAAGACTTCCAGCTTTGTTCAGTTTTATAAAAATCAGCGGGAAACGGGTAATGTCTCTGAGTGGAGTTACATCACATCAACCCTGAGGGATCCCAAGAGGTCCTTTAGAGCATGATGTTAGACATGATGCTGCAAGACTACAATACCCATGCAACACAGAAGAAGAAGACAGCAACTGCAGCATCTTCCACAAATCGGATCAGAAGTTCAAAGTTTCCTGTCTAGATCTGTGGAAGAACATTGTATGTTTTGTGATTACACAGACAATTTATTTATTTATTTACTTCGCAAATAAATTGGAGAAATGTGTTGTTGTTTCCAGCTCTGTGTTCACACTGGCGAGATAGAGCATCCTTCAGCTTCCACTTTATATTTATTTACAGAAACTTAAGACCAAAAGACTGTCCATATAGGTCTACATGTTGTCATGTGCATTTAAAGACACATTTTTTAAATCAGTATCTCTGGACTAAATATGTGAAAGTGATTTTTTTTAAAGATTTTTGTTTTTTTGTGCTATTTTTGAGACAGAGAGGGGAATGACATGCAGGAAAGGAGCCACAGGTCGGATTCGGACCCGGCTGTCCGCTTGGAGCAGCCTCCATACATGGGGCGCACACACTAACCACTATAGGCTTACTGGTGCCCCCCATGAGAAATCTATTTGAACCACTAGAACTGAACCAGTTAAGTGACTGCTCCCTGATGCCTCTCAGCCCCGAAACATGACAAAGAAACTTATTTCTCAGCAAACCTTTCCAGTTAAATACTGACTCGAATAGAAGGTAAGATTGCCTGCTATAAAAATTTGTGACGACTCAGCATAGACTGGACAGCGAGTCCTTATTGCACTGAATTGCCTGTCAGTCTACAACAGTACACTGTGCTGTGTTTCTCGCCAGATTCACTACAATATGTGCTTAACTGTGAAGCGGTCAAGGCTGTTTTTAAGCAAAAAATTGAGCTTCATGAAAAGCTTTAAAGCAAAAAAATAAGTCATGCACAACAGAGCTCACTTCAATTTATTTCCATTTCTGCATAGATTAAATGCAAATATCCCTCAGATCTCATGTTAATACAGGCAGGAGTGCCTAGAAAGACTTTCAGAATCTCTTTAGCCCTCATTGTTAAACTCTCATGTTTTCAAATGTCACAACCCCCCCCCCCCGAAGATATTAAGAAAATTCTGCTGAGCGGCTGTCCAAATGTTTCATCTCCGCACTTTTCTTAAGAAGTGTTTACTCTGCAATGCCAAACAGAATGCTGTGAGCTGAAAGGAGTTCCCTGTGTGGTGTTTTTTTTTTTTTTCATCTACCCTCCACCACTGGACACATTGGAGAGCTCTTTGCAGATGGACACATGCTGCGCGGCCTCCTCATGCAAACACCACAGGCTATATTTTGGGTAGGCACACTGTACAGGCAGGAGGCCTCGCCGGAGCTCAAACTGCAAAGGCTGCTGAAGTCAGCTTCTGGCGTATTGAGACAAAGCTGACAACTCCATAAAAGTTTCAAAAGCCAACAAGCTTTATCGAGGGCGGGTTCCTCAAAAGAAAATGACATGTTTGTATCTTATAATGTGCCACACTGGAGCTCTGCAGACTTTTCATCTAAAGCCCCCTTCAACACATGACATCCTGATATGACAATTTGGGGACTTTGAGGTCCTGACATTTCAAGAATTGCATTTCAGAAATGTACCTCACAGCTAGAGATTGTCAGTGTCGGACCCTTCTCATTACTGCAAAAGCATGATTAAGTTTTATAGGCCTTGAACACTAGCACAAATCTCCTTATAAACTCCTGATATTTCCAGGAGGAGCTGTATGTGTGAACTCAAACAGCCACATTTTTCACTCGGACAGCAGGATATTCTCAATGTCCTTTCCAGAATAAATAAAGGTTTGAAGATGAGTAGCATAGAGAACAAAAGACCCCAAAACCCAAACCATTGCTTGTGGTGAATTTTAATACATTTATTCCTTACTTTTATAGGCTTAACTGTGATTTCAAGCAGACTTCTACGAGCGGAGATGGCAGGAAAATATTTACCTAATGTCGGGTTAACAGATTCTAACATTTGGGTTCATGCATGTAGCCCTCCTGGACCATTTTGGGAAATCTCCATGTGTACAGAGCAGGATGTCAGAGGGGCTGTAGGGTTATGCCATGTTTTCTAAATGCTTGCAAAGTAAAGAACTCCATAAAAGTTTAAAAAAGCAAACATACTTTTTTCCAGGCCTGGTTAGAAAGAGTCTAGTTTTTTGAAGATGTGCCACCTTAAGAGTTCAGAAGACTTCTGATCTAATAATCAGGTGTTACCATCCTCCGGCTTTGTTGTGACTATCAAACGCGCCGTACAACCGTGACGACCCTTTGGCCCACCAGCAGCCCCCGAGCCAGGTGACCCTAATTACAGCGTTGGCTTTGCTGCCAAACGGATCTCATTGGAATCCAGCCACAGCTTTGGTGACCCCGGCAAACGAGCTGTTCCCAATGGAAAGCAATTTAATGCTTGGCTGCTCAAAGAACAAAATGTATGCAGCACAAGAAATCCCTTAGATAAATTAGAGCGGGCAAGCGGCCTCTGTAAAGAGCCCTATCTGAGGCCTGATGAGCCACCTGTCAACTTAGAGGAGACATGAAACCACAGCGAGATAGGAAGCAGGCGGATTCTGTCACCGCACAGCAGGTACCGAGTTACCTGTGGAGGGAGAATGCAGGAAGATGAGCAGTGTAAATATTCTGATTGGTCAAAATGTCCAACTGCCAAAAAATGAATAAATCAGTCCCAGGAGCTAAACCTCAAAAAGTTGAAAAATGCCAGAATTTAAAATCCCTGTCTGCTTTTTTTGAGCACCTTCTTCCATCTCAAGTATTCATCAGCCACTGGTCTGCCGTGCATGAGTTAGTTTGTGGTTATTTTTTGAAGAACTTTGCAATAGAAATGAGTCCACCAGTGTAAACATTACAGTAGACTTGGTTATTGTGGTGTCCTTTGTGGGAATACCTTTAAATGCTTAACTGTCTAAAAGGGTTCGTTATCTAATAAACATAATACAATTTAAGAATAGGTTAGAGATGACCTCAGATTCATGTCACGGTATTTATTTTATACTTTTTTATTTTTTAGAGTGAAGCAGCTGACTTCTTGTCATTCATTAAGGAGTTTCATTAAACAACTTGGGATAAAGAAAGTGGTAATAATGTCAGGGGAAATCTTTCTGGAATTGAACTTAATGCAGAAAGCGTCCTTCATCCATCATTTTAATTGATAGTTTTATGTCTATCTTTGTTTTACTACCACCATAAAATACTTGAGAAAACAGGAAATGAGGGGTTTGAAACGCAAACATTTTCTGGGCAAGATTAGTTTTTTAAATACAACAAATTTTATTATTGCTGCTAATAATAGTTATTTAAAAAGGAAAACCATTATCAGGAAAAATCGGTATCGGCAGGTCAGACCTTGAAAAACTGGGAATCAGAATCGGCCAAAGACTTAATAATCGTTGGATCTCTGATTTGCACGAAACCCAAAGATAGTCCCTGAAGGCATTACTGAGAGATCTTGTTTAAAGAATGCAGTGGATAGAAGCATGCATGTGTAACTACGGATAGACAAGATACTTATTAACCACAGCAGAAGCATTTATGAGTTTCCTTTCACCTGAAAAGTAAGTTCTTAGTTCCAAATAGATATTCTTTAAAAATCCCTGCAGTAAAAGGTGCTATGTCTGTATTGCTTCTCACTGCAGCCTATACTGCCTGTGTGTTGAAATTGAAAAAGTGAAAACATGTCCTTCCCCAGTAATTAGTGCTGAAGTGCCAACAGAAAAAATTGTCCTTTGAAGCCCACTATGCAGGGGAGGCTGAGGAGCAAATCAGCGTGGGTTGAGAGGTGCTTGGCTGGAGCTGAGGCCATGATGACCTTTAGATTGAAACAATGTCCTGGGGAGTCAAAGCCATTAAGCACAGTAACTGTAGATACTGGAGTGAGCCCTGCACTGAGAATCCATCTCCTTAGATTAGCTGACAGCAAACAGGCCGCCGAGTGGAGCCCGCCTCGGTGGAGTGACGCCCTGAAGGAGCCTCAACAATGTAATCCTATTCGCCCTCCAAAGGTTTGAATTGTTCCTCCTTGGACCCCTCTTAAAACTGAAACAACACGGACCACACGCTCTTTCCCTTCAACCACGAAGGTCCAAAGACGTGAGAGAAGACATTGTAAAAGACGTGACTAAACCAACAATCACAGAACGCCTTCTTTACTTTTCTGCTTTAGCGTCTGACACATTCTTTGTCTGATTTTCAGTCACAGGCTTGTCTAAACAACATCCATTTATTGTCACGCCTCAAATCTGTCCCTTTACAAGCATTTTTGTCAGCTATATAATTACTTTTTCTGAATGCCTATGACAGGAATTATGTAAAAGATCTCTCTCTTTTAGTATATCAATAACTTTGACAACAGGACAAAAACTGCAGAGCAACAACTTCATGATGTTTACTTAATGACAAACTCTGATAAGTGACGATGAGTTGCAGTGAGTAGTCTTTACTAAAGTGGACATGAGTGACAAGTTTTGACATGTTACGCAACCACAAAAAAATGATGTTGGTTAAAGAGAATGGTAATGGATAAAGAAAACCAGTGTTAAAAGTTGTAGACCTCCTGTGAAGCCAAAGAGGGTAACTCAACCAAAAACATCACCAAAGGAAGAGATGGGAGAACCTTTTCACAGAGATACTGTAAAATTGAGTCCAATGCAAAGTTGTTCTATTGCAAAGATGGATTCTGACACTCCCTATTTCATCATGATTTACCAGCGCTTGCACAAGTATGCGATTAATGAAATGTTACTCGAATAATGGGGTCAACGGCGAGTACCCATCCCTAGTTTTGACACTTTGATATTGATCATCCCACCACCAACAATCCAGTGACTCCATCAATACAGTGTCATGCATTTGGAAGTAGCAGAAAATTCAAAGCAAACACCCCCGTGGTCACAGAAGCACAACAAGGCCTCTTCCCTGCTCCACAGTAATCCCGCAGACAGCAGCTCCACTATTTTACTTTGATGGCAGCTCTGTGTCTGTAAATGATACAGAGCCTTTGTTTGTTGTGGAGCAGTCGTGGCCCGGGTTTGTCTCTAAGTGCTGAGTATATTTACTCTATCCAGTGCTATGCTTTGTTGCACTCTGTGAAACAAGGTAGAATTCAATTACATGGTGGCCGAGGCCCTGACAAGAGCTCACTCTTGTTTCAATCACCCCTCGGATGGATGTGGGGATGAGGAGACGAGGCGCTCTAGTCATCCCATCATGGACCAGCAGAGGGCTATGAAGCGTGAGGACGCACTGAGGAGGAGGTGGTCATTGGCACTGATGGATGTGTAAATCAAACAAGAGCAAACTTTTAGTTTAGTTTAACCCTGTAGACCCAAAACACCTTTGTATAGTTCAACATCAGGGAATGTCTCAAAACATTAAGCATCTTAAAACAACAAAAATAAGTTGTCTTCAACAGATATGATGCACAAAGACTAGCAACATGGTGGCTCCCAAAGATATACTTATTTGCTATACGCATTGAAGAACACAACATTTAGTGCCCGACCGGGCCCTTCATCAGGTGCTGTGATTTTTTTTTACGACTCAGCATCTAAATAATAGATTTGCGTGTGTTTGCTGACTTTTTCTTAGTTGTCATCAATAGCCTAAGTCCAAGTGTTTTTTCCTCGGGTTTAAGTGTCCCACTCGTTAATATAGAAACAGCTCCACCATCCTTGGATTCCTGTCTTTATCAAGCGGCAACCGCCGGTGAAGCCAATAATCCTGCAGCTCATTGATTAAATGGTAAATGGACTTGAGCTTGTAAAGCGCTTTTCTAGCCTTCTGACTACTCAAAGTGCTTTTTACACCGCAGGTCACACCTACACATTCACACACTGATGGTAGAGGTTTCTATGTAATGTTTCCATAGGAAGTAACTAATCCCATTCATACACATTCATACACCGCTGATGAAGCAGTGGGAGCAACTTGTCTATCCAACTCTACCAATTGATCCACAGCTGCCCCTAACAGAATGTCCACTAGAGGCTGGTTGCAGAAGCTTTAACTTTAGTTTAAAAAATTGGGAGTCATAGCAGACATAAAAAGGCTTGGTTAGAAAGATGGTGGTAACTGAAAGAAATGGGTTTGAATGGGACTGTTTTGGTTTCATTATACATTAAATATGATGTTTAAATGGTCCGCTGCACACACCTAATGCAAAACAACATCTGCTGAAGGGCCTCCATTCCAAATTTTCTTTTTATTATATATCGTCTTTTTCTCTATCTACAGTCCGTGAGCTCTTTGTGAGTCATGCAGTGTGCACACTGCAGCCATCACACTGACGGCCCTCTCTCAGGACTCTGCCCGAGCCCGGCCCAGATGAACAGACTACAATAAAACAAACACCATCCATCATCGTGATTGTCACACTTTTCATTGAGTTCATAATTTCCCTGTGAAAACGGGTGTGGATCCACGGCTGCAGAGACCATTTAAGGCAGTAATCAAGCACGTTATGAGTCCAGGTTGGTAATTAATGGGTGGCGATGGCAGAGGGAGGGTGTCACGGGAGCAGCGTAAACCTTGTTTGTGAAGACCCATGTATTTCACCTTAATCCTCTCAATAACACGATACGTCTGTCTGTATTCCTCGGGGCTGGACTGTCGCCAGTGATTGAATGCCGCCTTGTCCTGGCGGAGGCCAGATCGTTTAACTGCTATTCTCCTTGGTTCCCTATGGGAGCTTTTTTTTGTGTGTTTGAATGTCCTGTCTGCCTCATTGTGTATACAGCTCATAAATGATATTTATGGGTGAAGCCTACAGAGGGATGTTGTGATGAGAACACAAACATACAAACACTAGCTGCAGAGTGACAGCGAAAAATATGGAGGGGAATTAAGCTACGATTGCAGCATTAAGATGGTCATGTCTATACGGGAGGAGATATGAGTCACAGCTGATGAGGAATTTTGCAAACAGAAGTGAGAAACTGAACTCACTGCAAACATGACGAATAAGTCTGCATACGTTTACCATACCTGCATACACTTAGTAATTACAAAAGGGTCTGTAGCTCATAATATAAGAAAATAAGTGACCAAATATACCACATGACTTAAAAGTGACAATTTGACTGATGTTTCATACAATAGGAGCAGCAGTAGCCCATCCTGTGGGGACATGGGTTGGGAACTGGAAGGTCACCGGTTCAAGTCCCAGTACAGACCAAGTGTAGAGTGTGTAATTGGGACTGGTCGCTGGAGAAGTGCTAATTCACTTCCTGAGCACTAACGGCACTTCATCAAGTCAGCAAACCCCCAAACTGCAGTGAAGACTCTGACACGTATTCCCTACTGCATGTCTATAATGTTTGTGTCGCATGTCTCACAATTACACAGAATAAAGTTGAGTTTTCCCTGGGGTTAAAAAAGTACATGAGCAACCTGCTATTTGTGTCTATTGTATTTAGAAGCGAGCAATTTCAAAATGTGGTCTTGTGATGGGTGATTTTCCCTTTTTCCTTTTGTCTAATAGGAACAAAAAAGGACAAAAAAACTATTCAGGAGATTAATTAACCGATTTGAAAGATCGAGAGAAACATATCAGATTTCACAAGTTTGGTGTTAGCTATGATGTTAGTTCATTCCGACAATCGGTGCCCAGATGAGCACAGCATTCATGAAACATTAACAATAACATCACAGGCACTATTTTATTTTATGTTAACTTATTGCTCTGACTTTCAGATTGCTACAAAATTGTGCCTTTAGGACAAAAGTGACTTCTGTGGCCTTTGCAATGAGTTATGCAGCCAAACACACAATCACACTATCACATTTATACACAAACACACTAATGCACACATACACCAACACACTAATACACAAACACACTGAAACGCACATGAACAACTGGGGAGATAATTCAAAGCTCACCCAGCCTGAGCAGATCCAGCTGCATTCCTACTCATTTTTCTGACTCACATGTGTTTTTTTCCTCTTAAGGCGAGTTCCAACCAACGTTTGTAAACAAGAACAACTCTCCCTGAGCCCGGTAACAGTGTAACCCGGACTTTAATGTGTGATGTCATCAGAAGTCATAGCCTTCAGCTCTAACATTGACTGAAGTTTGGACTCAGCATGGTTTGAACTTTCAACCTCAAATGAGGTAAGGTTTTTTTTTTTCTTACTTTGCAGAACGATTTAAACCCAAAATATCTTGGCTGCCATCAGGAGAATATCAGAATGCAGGGTGCATGTTCAAAAAGCAAACAATGGTTCTTTGTTACTGCAGAAAACCTGACATGTATGTGGCACACTGACCCAGGGTTGAATTCACATAATCAGTGGTAAACTGAAATGCTCTAAGTGCTTTTTGCATCACCCTTGCAATTTTGTTATTTTTCCGAACTGATTGCCACATTCACCTCTTTTCCAAAAACCGTTTCCATTTCTATTCCAGCTCACTCAGGGGCTGGCATGCATTTAGACAAGAAACCATACCGGTGTAGGTCAATTTAAAAACTTGTGGGTTACAATAGTTCAAAGACAAATGCATGAAACAACTAAAACACTAACATATTTTCCTGCACACCTCTGCATTGTGCGCATTCATTTAACTTCAAATATCCAACCCGTCTCCTTCCTTTTATTCATCCGTCGGTGCTTGGCTCTGGTCTTTGCATATCAGGCCTGGGCACAGGCTAATCGTCCATCCCACAGGCTCAGCAGGACTCCAGCAGTCTGAGGGCAGCACACAACCCCAGACGCACTTTAGAGTGACACACCAGCCTGAATGCCACGTCCACAGAGAGAGAGAGAGAGGGAGAGAGAGAGAGAGGAACCACTGGAGTTTGGCCTGTCGTCTACTTTCAGCAGGTCTTTGGCTCTGTGAAACCTTTTTGCACCGCTAATGATGTCTTTTATGCAAGCTGTGATCCATCCAGAATCTCTTGGCTAGCCTTTGGGAAGAATTTATGCCTTTAATATCATGAATAATCTAGTTGCTCAAAAAACAACTGTATTACCTTCCCTGGGAGCTGAGGTAAAGATTCCAGCAAGAGACTTCAAGGTAAAGCTTTCACTTCAGACACGGCTTTGCACTAAAACACAAACGTGTAGAAGCAGCTCGGCATTAAATTTTGATGAACTAAGTCATGAAATATGGAGGTGCTGATAAAGTGGATGTTAATAGGTTGCCTATGGGTGAACCGAGCCTGTAAGTGAGGTGAACATCCCTTCCTGCAGAAACACAAGCGTTTGTAAAATGCTGCAGCTGCTCATATGGACAGAAAAAAAAGAGCAAATGAATTTTTTCTATTTGCACAGAAAGCAACAGATGTGTTAGTAAAAATGCATGATCATTATCCACTTACCTACTAAAGTGTTTTATCTTTAATTAAAGAGTTTTATATTCAATAAAAGCACTCTTTATTCACTTTACTCAGCGATTCAAAAGGATGCTATAATGACAGATGTGAAAATGTACATCTGTGTTTTCATCATTTCTAATAAAAAGCATTTAAAAAAACGTCCTTTTGTTCATCGACTGTGAAGTAAACCTGGATCAAACTCAATCAAGGAGCTGTCCATGGTGCTTAACCTGAGCTCTCAGAGACAAACAATGCCTTGCTGTAATGCTCAATCCTCCTTATCTTATTCACATGTTGTCCAGTGGTGGAGCCAGACTTTTTTTAACTGGGGTTTCTGGAAGTGTTAGTGCACAAAATTAGACATTATCAGACGCACACTTGACGCCCATAATTTCAAAGTAAGAGGAATATTTTATTCATTTCTTAAGATTATTGAAAAATAAAACTGTGAAAAGCTTTGAGTTCTTTACTGTACACCCATGACAAAAGAATCAGGGACAAGAAACCTCCTAAAACTAACTAATTATCAGGGTGCAGCTTGGAGCGTGCATGCCATGTACAGAGGCTGTAGTCCGGCCCGGTTTAGGATCCGACCTTTGGCTCCTTTCTGTCTCTGAATTTTGATTCTGTCCACTGTCCTATCTCTTAAAATAAAGGAATAAAATGCCCCAATCTAAAACTGATTCTGCATTCAACACATCTACATTATTGACTGCTTTTGTTTGTTGATGATATGCAGAAAAGCCCAATGAGACTAAACTTAATTTTAGTACTGCAAGATGTGTAAAAGTCCTAGTAGGATACTCGTGCAAAGTACTGCATTCCCCAACTGTTCAGTTGCTGTTGTTGTTTTTTTGTTTTTCTGTTTTTTTGTTTTTTTTTGCAGGGGGGGCTTTATTGTAAGGATAGGACAGTGGATAGAGTCGGAAATCAGGGAGAGAGAGAGAGAGTGGGTGGGGAACAAACCAAAGTTAAATTCCTTGTGTGCGTAAGTATACCTGGCCAATAAAGCTGATTCTAATTCTGAGGTAAGGACCATCAGGCCGGGCTCAAACCTGGCCACCTGTCCGGAGGGCTACAGCCCCTGTACATGGGGCGCGTGCACTTACCCCTACACTACTGGCGCCCCGCGTTCAGTCTTTTTAAGGAGAGCATGATTATCACACCCTAAATGTAATCTTAATGTCACGAAGAAAAGTGCATCTATCAGTATCTTCTTTGCCTCTTATCTTGTGTAGTAACAGGACGGTGGTATCCTTTCCTAGCATGCAGCGTAGCAGTTAAAACCCCTGCGCAGGTTGGCAGTCGATCACAAAACTAAAACAGAGACAGATATCACATTCAAACCAATTAAGTCTCCAAATCTGCACCCAGAGGACGCCCATACGGTGGAGGGGAGATCATGCAAACGCTACAAAGGAAGAGCCCAGCCGGCCTGCTGCTTTGGAACAAGGAGGTTCAAAGTTGAACCACTCAGCTGCTCTGCTGCCAGATTTCTCTCTTTATTTTCCAGGGGAAATATAACAGTTGTAATCCTGTTAGGAGCATATGTTCCCATTATTTTAAGAAATCAATTCTATTATTACAGCGCCAACATTTTTTTTTACAACACTTAAACTGATTCAATCAATACTCCTTTGGGCACTGGAACAGGAATCAGAATCTAAAAGTATTAGTGTTGGTCTGACTTCAAAGTGCAGTCACTGTTTGGTGTAATATATGAAACCCACTTTGTGCACAGGCATTATGAGAGATGAATAACGTGTCTGTGTTGCTCTTTTTGAGAGTGACAAGAGAAAGGCGGAACTTGAAAAGAGGCTGGGAGTGCTAATGAGCCTTATTTTAAGAACACAACATGGCCATGAATATTTAACAGCTTGTCTCCTTGATGAAGCACCAAAATAAAAAGTCTGACGAATTCATCATCCCGAGTGAAAAATGGTTTGTGTGAAGCTGCTGCTGTAAAGACGCCTCTGAACAATGTTACTGTACAATAGTGATGCACGCTTTAAAACAGATCGTGTAAATCTTGATTAAAATGAAAAGATTAGTTTGAAATGTAACCAAAGCAGCAGCTCACAAACACTCAGACACACTGAGCTGAGAAGGAAATCGCTGTGTGAGATAACGCTGTGTTCAATATCGTGATGTAGATATAAAGCGCAATAGAAAAAACTAAAATAAAGAAGGCTTATGAGTTCATCACAGGTTTTCAATCAATCGGCTGTTCCTCATGTTGACAACCTTGTGTTTCCAAAATCTTTTATCCTAAATCCAAATAAAATTTAAAAAAGCATCTTTTAATACTAAATTTGCACAAACTCATCTGAGGCAAGCTAACAGCTAGCTAGAGCTTCATCCCTACCCTAACCCGTTACCCTTAAAGAAAGAATGTGCACCATTTTACACATAAAAGCAGATTATGAGGTATATCGTCTGTGAATGTCTCTCTGAGTCATGGCTGTCTACAATGAGTGAGAAGCGTGAGTCCCGCCAGCTGTACTGTTGTCAGAGCCGTGTTTACGTCATGTTTACAAGGAAAGGACGGCCTTGCGTATAAAGTTGTTTTAGTCAAACGACTAGTGAAAAGAAGAAGAACGTACTCACTGCATATTTGGATGTCACACAAGTGTGTTTAAATGTATGTGCAATATGAAGCTATGAGTTAAGTGTGCTAACAATAGCCTGCTAACACAACAATGAAGACCACGGGCATTCGGAGCTTGAGCAAAGGACAATTTTGTCCGACCCTTGCTCTTAATGGTGTTTAATTTAATTATGGTGTGTTCTAATTAATAACTGCTTCATGTGAACGTGAGTGGAGGAGGGTTGAAGGTGTGCCGCTGGAGCGTGTTTTCTGTTATGTTTATGTTATGTTCTGTTATGTTTATGTTAAAGCGTGGCTCTTAAACTCAGGCCTTGGTCCCAAAGGTCAAATGTACATGTTAAGTGTGAAGCATTCTTTGTTTACATCATTTATACTTTTGCGATGTGCTTATTGTGAAGGGTCATTTCATCATAATGATAGAACTGCAATTAATTACTCAGCCCTAATGCACACTTACTTTGGCATCCTTAAAATCAACTTCAAACAAGGTAGAATATGAGACGTAACATCCGAACATATTGGAACAGGTCTGACGTTTGTGGCAAAAAAAAAAAAAAAAGCCTTGAAAATCGTGGATAGACCTCCCGCCGTCATGGACTTAGATCCATTATAAGGAGTAGGTACCACTCTCCAAGATGGCGCCCACATATATATACATCTCAAAAGGCGTGGAAGTGGCATCTACGTGTATTTATATCTATGCTATCCGAAATTATGACAAAAAGCCGATAACAAATGAAGCTTTTAAACTTGTTGTGTCAAGCATCACTTTGATTAGCATCTTTATATTGTTTCAAATCACCCTTCTTTATCTCTAATCAATGATCCATACTCTTATAAACGCGGACACCTTTCAAGGTAGTCATGGAAGAGATCCTGCAAGGTGCAAAGTCCCAGGTACTCACTTTGTTGCTTAGCAACAGCGAAGGCACTGGCCCCCCATTTTTTTTTTCCTTCCAGAAAACAACCTCAGTGTCCAAAATAAATAAAGATAGAAGGACCACACGGTGAACCTCTTGAGCGGGGTTAAGTCTCTGGGAATCACACTCAGCAAACAGCAGGGAGAGCGGCTGCGAAAGGCCAACGAGTTGTTTATGTGTGGTAATTACACTCTTTACTCTTAGGACGTAAACAAACAGCTTCATCTATGGATTCTTTAAAGGGGCGGAATAGGATGATTTCGGCCTCCTATACCCATGAAGATAACATTGTGAAATGCTTCATTAAATGAGGTGTTGTTAAAAGACAAATTATGAATTCCTGACACAATTAGACGTCTTATTTTTAGACTCTGACGAAGATTGAAAATGAATGCAAATGCTGTTTACGGCTTTGTCCTTCATTTTCCGAGAGAAAATGAAAGAAAACACCCTCCGAACAGATCAAAAGGGCTACTAGACTACTAACAACACAACCAAGGACTCCTTATCAAAGACGACTGGCTTTATCTCATTAAAGCAGGCGAGAAAAAGGGGGGAAAAAACTCCAGTTCCAAGGGGAAATGAAACAGTTTTGCCCGTATTTGCTTTGTTATTTAGCTGGAACAGCTCAAATTAATTACTCTCATCTTCCTCACTCGATTCATTATTCTAGCTGTAAACACATTAGTCAAATGAAATGTCTCCAAGCACACCTGGCATTCTTATCTTCCTCCCGCTATAGACGACAGGTCGGTGCAGCTTTCCAACGCGCTGCAAGCAGAGTCTTAAAGAAACCCGGCGCCTTTTCTGGGATATGGTACCTGCCGCCTCCTCTACCGATAGCTGCCTCCCAGGAAGCCTTAATGTATGAGATTTGTCAGTGTCAATTTCCCAGCTAATCTCTCTGGTCCACCTCGCCGCTGCCTCTGCCGCCCATTCATTCTGCTGCTCTGTCTCTACCTGCTCACGCCATCCTGGGAAGGATGCAGCGGGAGGCCGGGGAGAGGAAACACATCTGTGATAGCTGCTGCCGCAGCAGCGTGACCCTGCATGTGCAACCAGCAGGAATGATACACATCCAGGGACAACTGGGCTAGCTCATGCATGCTTATTTATTTCACCGATGATTTACTAAAGGTATAATTTAGAGTCTATAACATAGATAAGGTCTGCTTTTCTGAATGACACACTGAAATACACAGAAACAGCTTTAAAGACAGACCAGAAAACTGACATTCATGATTTAGTTTTAGTTTATTTTGAATCAGGGACAGTGTACAGAGTAATTTTTTTTTTCTTTAGTCCCTAAAGGAAATTCTGGTTTACACTGTTATTTAGAGACACACATAGGCCCCAAATACACACACATGCACAAACAGGACCTGTGGACATGCATGAGTTGAGAGAAGTCAGAGTCGGGCTGCTATGCAAGGAGCCTGCCAAAGCTGTTGGGGGTTCGGTGCCTTACTCAAGGGCTCGGGAAGTGCCCTGGCGCCTCTACAGATCTAAGACCAACTTCCATATTTTGGTCCACACTGAGACTTAAACCAGTGACCCCCCCCCCCACCCCCAGTTCCCAACCCAAGTCCCTATAGACTGGCACCCAAAAGCTGCTACCACTGGAGAGAGAAAATGCTTTGTACCAGATTTAGCTAACTAGTTTATTTCCATCTGTAGTCCCTAGTCCAGATGACGGCAAAAGTAAAATATAGATCAACCACTCATCTATTCACACGCACACACACACACACACACACACACACACACACACACGCACACACACTTGCAGTAAGAGAGAAGAAGAGCACAGAACAATATACAGACAATAAAACATTATCTACACGTTTCCCTGAGTTGTAGAAAAGTTGTTGAGATGACAAATTAATGCTGGTTCCTTAAAATTCATGTTTTTGACTTCAGTGGGAGAGAGTGTGCGCAAATAATTGACTCCATTGTTACAGGCCTCTTAATTCTGTTCAAAATGACCACACTTGCACATTTGAACCACAGTGAAACATGTAAAAACCTACACTGTGATTAAACCAGTTAGTAAGTTTAAATACCTGAGGCTTTGTTTTAAAGGATTATTTTTCAATAGTAGTTCTTTAACACAAACGTAATGTCTACAAATCTAAAAATTTTCCTCCAAGTACAGATCAGATATAGCTTCAGCTTTTTACTGGATGCACTCATAAAATGCAAACAAGAGTGACAGTGTAACAGGGTAATGTGGATTCTCTAAGACTCAGAGACGCTCATTGTGCAGTTCACCCGGCTCAGAACAGTCAGAACTTTCAACACTGTGACACTCAAACACAAAGGAGGGATCAACGGCTAATCAATAGAGAAAGCTAAGCTCTTTGTTTCAAATTCTTGCCCTGGCTTCTAAATCCTGAACCTGCTTTTTTTAACAGTGTCAGAAAGCAGCATTCCTCAAGGAAAGAGGGAGTCTAAGTTTCAGCGGAGCAGAATTTGGCAGGCACAGAGGTGTAATTTGCCTTAAGTTCTGCAGAGGGAGAAGAAAATGCTAATTTAGGCTACGTTTTAAAAAAGAAAAAAAAAAGGTTTAAATCCTATGCTCATTACTGTTGGACGCTGGTGTGCTGCAAAGCCTCCCAGCCAGTAATATTACAACACTTAATTAAAATAATTCTGCAAAACATTCAATGAAGACCTTGACTTCCATTAGACTTCAGACTTCAGAGGATGACATTCAAACTTTTCCAATGAAGAAAAGAAAAGTTGCAGCTTCCTCAGAGCTGCAAGTGTTCGACAATGATTATTTTTATTTTGGGGACTGGGAACTTTTTCTCTCTTTTTTTTTTTATTTTTTTGCAGTTTGAGTGTTGATCACACACTTTCTTGTTCCCAAGATTCCCTGCTGTGTTTGGTCCTATCAGAGGACGCCAAATATCCCCCAAGTACAATATTAACACGGATTCATTTCTGCAGTGTGTTCACACATTTCCACCAGAATAATCTCACACAGACCCCCTGATTTAACACCATGCTCATAGCTCATATACAGTGTTTACAGGTTTGCAAGGAAAGTCATGCCCTGCTCATGTGACATTTTTTAGTCCCTGACGTAAAGAAATCTGAAATAGATATGTCATGTATGTGTGTGGATATAAATGTGTTTTAAAGACATGCGTGCACAACGACTCTAGGGAGGAGGGGGCGAGGGCTCTCTAATGTTTTGGATTTGGACTGCAGTACAACATGTAGTAGTATCCTGACCTTTAATTGCAGTAAAATATGTTATAATGCAATATTTGACTAACTCTAATCTATTTTTTTCTGAAATCTGAGAGTATTTTAGGCGTTCTTGGAGAGAACTCTCAGTAACCCTCTGCATGAGAACAATGTGTGTGTGGAGGTGCATGAATATGATGAATTACATCTCTCAAAAGTAGCCCAAAGGTCCTCGTCATTTGACATCCATGACAAAGATGAATTACTGAAGTAGCTTAAAGGTCAATGAACTCCTAATCTACAGGGTGACAACGAGCCAAGAGGTAGGACTTAAAGTGACAGTTTGTATTTTGGGAAGTATGGGGTGTAGGAAAAAATCAATTCATGTCAGAATGGCAATTATTCATTTCTGTAATTGTGAATCGATTCCAACATGTAAAATTAAATTTTCTCCAAACGTCCTATACATTTTTTTTTTTACCAGCAACCGGTTTTATACACTGCAGACTCCCTGCTAGTATTTTCCTCCGTGCACCCTCTCCACTTTCCTTTGTACACTGAAGCAGCAGGGGGTGTGTCAGCCCCGGCTCAGCAGCTGCTTCCTTACATTAGCTAGCTCTTAGCGTCAGTAATGTATGTCTAAAGGTATAATTTAGAGTCTATAACATATATTAAATATACGAGGTCTGCAGAATGAAAATGAGATACTTTGTGAACAATTCAAATGCCCGAGCTCACATCATGTGGCGACACCAGGAGTAGACTTAAGTGGAACAGCGCCCAACAACATCTCAGCAACACCCACTGCACCGCTTTAACGATCAGCCAATCACTTCACATCCATCGTTGTTTCATTTCAAAGACCTGCGTCAACAGTAAAGCTTTAGATTTATGATCACAACATTTTTTCAAAGGCAACTGTCTGATATATACTTTGTTAGCTGGCTTAAGCCATTTTTTTAGTATGTTTACATGATTGCAATCAGCAGATAAGAACATTACAAATGAAAAAGCTGCATCGTCTTGTGAACATTTTATTGAGCTAATGTCTAATAATCATTTTCAGTTTCTTAGTGCTCAGCAGACTGAGGTAGATCCTCAAGAAGCAACCCTTTATGGCGGAAACAGAAAGTGTTTGACCCTGTGACGTTGAAGCATTTCTTTATAATTCAAACTGAGCAGCATCTGCGTGAAGCTGCTTGTATATGGGCCAGTGACAAGACAGCCCTGAGAAGTGTGTGTGTGTGTGTGTGTGTGTGTGTGTGTGTGTGTGTGTGTGTGTGTGTGTGTTGCATCCTCTTATTCTTACCTTGACATTAATTATTCATCCAGCTGCATTCCATTTAGATGTGTAGAAACTGAAGCGTCATGTGTCTAGGCTCACTGCAGTGTGTCTGCTGCAAAACAACAAAGAGAACAAAAGAGAGTATTAACATGTGAAGTAAGCAGGGTGATGTGGTAATAAACGTTTTGGTAATATGGGATCCTACTGTGTTAAGTTATCATACATGTTTTTTAGATTTTTCAACAAATGAAAGCAACAAAACATATAAACATGAGTCACTGAAGTTTTGCATGTTTAAAGATTTTCTAAAAAACACAGTTTATAGTATTTAACAATTGTTGAACGATATTCTTCAAGGATATTACGTTGCACATTATTGTCATACCCTGACTTTTATATGAATATAAAAGTTCTGACTGTTGCTTCCCTTTCTAATATGAAATAACTGACAGGTATAAATCATTCAGCAGGTTATTATCATGCAGGATCCTGAATGTTTAAGATGCATGTTCCTCTACATTCTCTGCGCCATGCTTCCTCTCTTGACGTTCAGTCAGAAGTCACACTTGCCAAAAGGTTAGTGAAGGCAACCGCTTGGGGCTCCAGGACTGTTGGAGGGCCTCCTGAGGGCTGGCAAACTGTAGACCACAGCAGTGACTCAAAATGTGCAAAAGTTTGCAATGACAAGTAGGAAACCTCCCTAAGGGGACCCCGTTGATAGAACTCACTCGTGCTGTGCTGTAAAGTGTAACATGCATAATTCCTGTAAAATTACAAGTTTGTCAATGAAAGTCACTAAAGAGGAATTATCTGTCTGGAAGTGAAAACAGGAAGAGGAAAAATACAATGGAGCAGATCATGATTAAATATTCAATGACTAAATGCTGCTAGTCTAGCCTTAACAACAGGGGAGAGACAGTTGTGTAACTTAATTCTGCTTGTTTTAAATAATCACATTTTTGTTATAATGTTCAACAGAAGTTAGTTTAGCTAGCAGAGCAGACCTTATGTGTCCATCTCTGTTGGTTGTGACCGGGAGTAAGAGTCGAAACACCAGCAATCGACTTGTTAACGTCGACACATCGGACATGTTGATGCAGGAGATGGGGCTTGAACCCTGGACCTTCCAATTGAGAGTTGACAACTCTACCAACTGAGCCACAGCCGCCCCCCCCCCCGTGTGGAGGGGCCCGCTGTAAATTTCTGCCTTGGGCCTCAACTCACACTAGAACTGCCGCTGGTCAAGTTTTACACTAGAATCTGGCACCATGACTAAGAATGCTTTTGTTCTGCCTTGCACTAAAACAATGTTTTGGTGGCCTTTCCTTTAAATCTTCCTGTTCTTATGAAGGTTATTAAAGCCCAGTGTTCAACATAAAATCTGACCTGTCAATCTTAATCCTTCTGCTGAGCAAACACTGTGACGAAAGTTCATCAGCCATCTGTCAAGAATGTACAGAAAAGTCCGCTTAGAAATACATGGCTGTAAAGTATTACGAAAATACCCGTAATCCTGTAAGAAGTGGCTTCCTGCAGTTTTGTTTTATGCCAGGAATTTTGAAACCTCACGCTTTACGACGCATTGATTTATATCCTGCTAAGCATAAGGCCATCAATCTGCAGTGTGTGACATAACGGCTCGTTCAGGGCTGTCTGGGGAGAAATTATCACGCTCGATGATGTCGATGAGTTAAAACCCATAGAACAGATGCACGCCTGATGCTGGATTCAAAGCACAATGCAACATTTCACTTCAAAGCGCAGCGGGCTCTCCAGAGACAAACGGCTGAAGGTACGGAGGAGCGTTCTGCAGGAAATCTTCTCTAATTCAAAGGAAACTGACAAACAGGGATTTTAATTACACACTGTCCAAGCTGTGCTGATGACCATTATGTGTCAATGTATCTTCTATAAAAATACAACAATTATGCATCAGTGGTCCCATCCACAAAAAACTCTCATTCATTTACATTAAATACAAGTGTAATGTGCTGTTGAAAGATGAGAAGATATCACTGGTTTTAGAAGAACGCCACCCGTTATCCTGTGACTTAACATTAAATAAACTCTTAAATGTATTACCTGCTTCACTTGGACTCCAGAAGACTTTATTTCATTGTGACAACCTTAAGCTCTCGCCCAAAGTAATATGTAAAACAGCAAAGGAAGTCTATTTTTCTGCCTTTTCTGAGCCAAAATTAAAGATTTAAAGTGCCAGACTGGGAGCCAAATGTGCTGTGGAGAGCACATAAAAAAATGAAACATTTCCAAGTGCATATGTGATACCATTCTGTTTTTTTCTCCTCATTGTTGAGATGGCCGTAAAAAACAGTGCAGCTTTGTGCTGTACATTATCATATAATAATGCCACTAAACTGCTGTGGGAATCATTTTAATGGGCCAAAAACAAGAGAGAGTCCTGAGTCACGTCCAAACTAATGCAACAATAAGACTGGACTGCAGTAATAAAGCAAACAGCGGCCTAATAGCTGACCCGGGAGACTTGATTATGCTGTTTCTGTAACCCATTACAGCAACGCAGGCAGTAAAAAGCCATCATAGTGACTAAACTTCAGCATAATGACTCTTGGTTATTGTGAACAAGATGTACACCGAATGTGTGAAAAGTCCAAAATAGCAGAACAAAACACTGTGGCATCGTTTCAGCTCCAATAGGAGCCATTTTCACAGTGTATGAATTCACATTCAGCTCTGAAAAGGACACCTTTTGCCTTTTTCAAGCTGTTGTGTTCAAGTTGTTTTAAAATATCTGTGAAGGTGTTTAGGAAACATTCAGTTTGAACTTTTTTATGAACCTTGTTTTTCCTGTCAAAATGCATGCATATAATCAGAGGTGGTGAAGTAAACAAGTAAAGGATTGTTTAAAGTGTTTTTTATTCAATAATAAGACTGGACACAAAGCGATGCAACACAAGACGATTTACAGCTCAATGTCCACAGAAAATGTTCTTAGTGACTGTTTTTATTGTTTTTTGGTTGAATGAGTCTGCAAATTTTTAAAATAGAAATCATCAATTTTGCATATACAGGACAAGACAATCAAAGAGAGGAGAGAAGTATGACTTTGTCCAACCAAAGGGGGCGCCAAAATCAACTAACCAAAGATTCCTCACATTTACCATAAAGGTTTACTGTGCAAGCAGATTTCCAGCACCAGGTACGCACTCTATGGACACAACCCACCCACTCCCCTCTTGCCATAATCCATTTCAACCTAACCCTACATAACCCTTTCAATGCATCCCAAGGCAGTTGTGGCCTAGTGGCAGAGTCGGTCGTCTCTCAACCTGAAGGTTCAATCCCAGGCTCCTGCTAGCCCAAGGACACATGGGCACTTTACCCCAAGTTGTGGTTTGAGGAGACAGAAGACTAGAAAAGATTAAGTCAAGTCCATTTACCGTGAATAAATGGCACAGAAACAGAGCATATCATGGATGGATTTTTCAGAAAAGTGTTGTCTTGATTAAAGTTAAAGTGATTTAGGTTTAATGTTCCCCAATGACAACATGAGCTTCAGTCAACTTTGTACAAAAACAGCACTTGTCCTTCTCAAGGGATCTTTTACTTATATTCAGTGAGCTCATTTCAGAGTCCATATTTTTACTTTCATGAAGAAGTTGAATCAGTACTTTGGCTTTAACCACTCTTTTTTCCCAAACACTTGTACTTGTGATTGAATAAAAAAAACTTGCACTTTTGCTACCTCTGCATATCACAACTCGATTCAAAGCGGACTCTGTGCGTTCAAGTCCTTTTAGAACTTGAACGCACTGTAAACCTGCCAGACATTAGCATAATAAAAGGGAGAAACATTGACACAGCATGCTTCACAGTCATGCTTAATTCCTGCTCGCCCCACAATGGGAGAAAATATTATCAGTGCTGTCGTAAACACAAGTACAAATCCCTGCTGTTATGGCGCTCCCACTGAGAGACTTCTGATGTTTCCCAGTCATTTCCATTCCACTGGCAGCATTTGCATTTGTTTGATTTCCAGCAGCAGTGTGCAATGTCTCTTTGTGCAACAATTCAGACACAAATAAATTAAGATCTATCCTTCCTCGCAAAGATTATTTATCGCTCTTCTCAAGCTGTCTGAACTTTGAAAACAGCTTCGAGATATGCATTACTATTCCCACACCGGTCGCCCACTGCTTTGACGGTAGAGACTGCAGTCTGCTGTTTGCCTGTGCATGTTTTTTCTATAAAATATCTGCCTTATACAACAGCTTATAAAGGATTTGTTTAGCTGACTTTGGCGTGCACATGCAGGATGAATCATTGTAATGTAATGCATGCCTATAGCTACAACCCCTCTGCTAATCCTTCTGCAGAAAATCAATTTTTCACATCGGCTTCGGCTGCCCTGAGGAAGACAAATCACAAAACTAGTCAATGTGCCGATCAGAATCAAAAAGACTTGAATCAGACGGAGCCGAGTCGGTGTAATGCCTTGTGAACAATCAGTAACAAGTCCCTGCCAGAATGGGAACACGTTGTTTCATTCTCATCAGCCCCTCAAAAAGACAAACATGGGATAATTAGGATGATTAAGACGAGCAGAGACTAAAGGCCAACAGTGTTAACAGAGCTGCAGATAATAAAAGGATTAGGGGTGATTCACTTACAGAAGCTAATGGCATTTTCAAATAGAGAGAAAAAAAAAAGGAATTAATTAGCAAATGTGAGTGACGGCTGAGAATCGCTCGGTTTCACAGCAGAGATTGAGCAATTCAATCCACAACAGGTCCGCCTGTCTGGGAGGAAACCGGAAAAAGTCACTTAAAGTGTCACAGAGTCAGGTGAAAAACAGGGGGAAAAAATGGCACCTTTAGGAAAAGAGAGAGCAGATCTGCAGCCGGCAGATGAGCACTGACCCAATCTGACCCACTTCTCACTGATTTATGGTTTATGGTCCCTCAGCAGACACTGCTTTGTTCTGGGGGGGGTCATAAATCTCCTGCACCTCAGAGCCGATCAGCTGACCCTCCAATCCTGGCAGAAGCACCCCCCCCCAAAATCCCCTCACCTTTCAAACAGACCCAGCTCTCAACACAAAGCAGAAATCATCCGATAGCACAAGCAGGCGGCAGTTAATCACCGTGAGCGGACAATAGTGTGAAACGGAGCCAAGCCGGGCTGGGCAATCGCAATTGCTAAAGCGCTCAAACGAGGACAGCTGAGAGTTTTACCTGTTTGTTATCTCGGCTCTGAGCGTAAAGGGAGTGTTTTACTGAAAAAGTGGAATGAAGTTCTCAGTGTTTGAAATACGCCAGAGAGAGCGAGGAAGGAGCACTGAGTAATTCTGCCCCCGGCCGTGTTGAAAGGGCTCGCGTCCTGGTGATTATGAGGCAAATAAATTGGTGAGAAGTGAGGTCATTAGACAGGCTAACGGTGAATCAGCAGGTGAACTCCTGCAGCACAGATAGCACTCCATACCCGCACTTTTATTTTTTTTGTTGCAGCGCCAAAAGAACACACCAAGGAAGAAGAAATCAAAACAGGAAGAAGAAGCCAACAAGGGAGGGGATTACTTCACAACGAGACAGGAGTAACAACAGCCAAAGAGTATCAGTTATACTTCATCTTTCCCCCGGATGAAATAACCACGGCGTGCAGGGACTACAAATCACACTGCTTAAAAGGAAGCTGATGAGGAAACGCTGCGCCTCTTATTTGCGCCGTAAAGAATCGGAAAATAATCTGCAAACTCACCTTCCTTAAGCCTGTGACAGCATCTCCCTGCTCAGTCCTTACACTGCGTATATACATCATGAGGGAGCTCTGCTGAAGCTCTGCGCTCCCCACCAGTCTTAATGATCTCCATGACTCACACGGGAGCAGATAATTGGCTCTTGGAAAAGTGGGATAAACACTCGTTGTTAAGGCAGTACGTTTTTTTTTTTCTTCTTCTTCACACTTATGCACGTGGATATTTTCTTTCCTATCTCTCCTCCACCTCTTTCTTGCTCGTTCACCGTCTCTCTCACGGGCACCACCATCCCCCCCTAGTCCTCTTTGCCACTCTCTTTGCCAAGGTGCCTCCAACACTTTCTCATTGGTTTCTTTCTGCTCTGCTTTCCTCCACTCTGAAGTATTCTCATCTTAAAGGAACAATGTATTCACACCCCTTTGACCCCGACCTTCCTGTAGCTCACAAAGTGTATCATGATGAGGAGTGTTGGGTAAAACTAATTACAGCTTAGGGTCGGAGCGGCGGGACAGGCTTCAATAATTCATGAGCTCCGATGGCAGATGTGTACCAAAAGAAACAGAGCCGGAAGGAAGGGCAGGATTTTATTTTTTTTCTCATGTTAACCTGTCGATGCTAGAAACTAAAACGCGACAACTCTTAAAAGGTGTCTTATATAAGCTTAAGGTACTTTTAGGAAGTTGTATTTTTTTCCAAAATAAACTTCTAGGCATGTTAAGTAGAGCAGAGATCAAGCCAAATGCTCTCGCGTCAAGGTAATGTCTCACCATGAAAATGCTTTAGTAAAAGTAATGCTTGTCTTTGGCCTGAGAATGAGCTCACTGATGTCTAAAAGTTTGAGCGTTTCTGAGTTACTGGATCCTTCAAACTGCCTTCCAGCTCTTAGATAGAGTATGCACCTTTGGGTCAAAGATAGTCAAAACAATCAAATGTATTCCTTTTTCTCCAACCAGCCCACCGTCATAATGACTTTACATTCAGTTAACATCATCATCACACACTTTTCAGACCCATTGATATAAATAAGTGATTTAAACCTCAAACATCTGGTAAGAGAAAGAGCAGCCTGTTCTCACTCCCATCTCAAATGTTGCAATGACTAAAATAAATATATAGTGGAGGTACCTTTTCTAACATTGTTTCTGGATGCTGATGAAATATCAAAAGTCTGATATCCCGTTGAAGTCTGCTTTTGTCTGCAGACCAGGAAATATGAAGAAACAGTAAACATAAGAATTGAAACCGGAAGAGCATGATGAGATCCATTGTGATTTAAAAAAAAATAAAGACAACAGACTTGTGGACCAGTGAAAAAGTGCTCAGCTAAGACAACCCTTTGCTCTAGTCATGTTCCTATATTCTACTGAGAAGTTACATAACCTTCCCTATGGCTATTAGCCAAAACAGCATTGCCAGGTGGGAGGAATTCTTTTTTTATTATGGCGATATTTAGAGTGGCAATATTATGTCGTCTAATGGTCACCAAGTATCGATATTTTAATTATATCAATAGCAATGTGCTTTTTTAATTTTTGACTCCCGTTGTGTAGAAATAAAAACAAATGAAGAGAATAGACTGATAATGTTTTCTTATTTGTTAAAACAGTTCCTGATTCAGTTTATTTTTGTGGGCATAATATGCAGTTAAAAATGTTCCTCTGGTGATTCCCAGCCCTAATAGCCACCTTCAACAGACCAAGAGTCCCTACATGCAAACTCCAGGTAACAACAATGTAACCAGTGGGCAACTAAGGATTTCCTCTGAAAGGTGACTTCTCTCTAAGTTTGAAATGAAGGTTAGTTACATGATATTACCTTAATTTGTTTTTTTGAATGTTTTTTTTTTTTAACTTCCCCTTTCCCCAACCCAGTAGAGGTAATGCTACATAATCTTAACCTCTTCTTATGTTGCAGAACGTAATGTTTAAATGTTGTGTATATGTGTCAAACTATCATAAACGTAGTCAAACTGGTGATAACACTTCCTCAGATGAACTATATTCAGACGTTTTCAGCGAATCAGCTCCCTTGGCAGTAATCTGCAGAGCTGTATGTACTGTCTGAGCACCTGTGTTGCCTGAAATTCGGTGATAAATTAGTGACATAATGAGCAGCTTCAGTCGCAGGTGCATCAACTGTGCTATTTGAAATTCCTTCCCCCTAGGCGCCGTGTGCAAATGCTGACTGTCGGAGTTTTTGAACTTTTGTCAATCGGCGCTTTCAGCGAGCAGAATTGAACGGCTCAGTTAGAAATGTTAAGTGTGTGGCTGTGGAGGAGTAAATATCGGCACAGACAGCTTCGTATGCAGTCGTTTATTGGTAATCCTGGTGACTCCATGAGGGGGAACAATCGGAGGCAATTATTCATGAAGGTTCTATCATTTCCTGTCGCCTGTTAGGGATTGATGTACTCCTCTGCAGAGGAATCTGCAGAGGAGTGTATGTAGAACAGAGGAATCTGTTCTACATACACCACCTGATTATCAACCATGAATATGTGATCAAAGAAACAAAAGACAGACTACAATACAAACACTTAGAAACCATTTTTTCACAACCGCTTTAAATCCAGTTTCTGAATTTATGTGTCGGCTGATTTCAAGTTACCATCTAATAATAAAGAACTTAAATAGTAGCAGTATAATAATAACTAGGGATGGGTACTTACAGTAATCTTAAAACTCAAGTACCCATATTACCTTAAGAATGAACCACTACTGGAGTACTTTCTAATATATACATTTTTTACTGTAAAAGAAAAAAAATGTCAATAAAAAAAAGAATAAAGCCAAGAACCAGGTATGGACGGGCCTGTGGCACAGACCGTTCCCTGGACCTGAGCTTACTCTGACTGTATACATGAATGACTGAAGTCAACTACATAACTATACTAGTGGTCCGCTAGGTTTTTTATGCAGTGTGTCGCTCACCAGTGCTGTGTATCTGTTGACAGTGGTCTAAATATCCCAGTTCTGGGGGCTCTGTACAGCCTAGCGATTATTATGCGCGCCCCGTGTACAGAGGCAGTAGTCCTTGTCGCAGCATCTGTGGGTTTGAATCCAAGCTAGGCCCTTTGCTGCACGTCATTCCCCACTCTCTCCTCCCAACATTTCCTGTCGCTCTTCAGCCGTCCTATCCAATTATGGGAAGAAGATGGCCCCAAAAATACAACTAACAAACTAACTCTGGATGAAATGACAAATGGTAACATGTGACTCTGTGGTGAGAGCTGTTCAAATGTCTGTAGTTACAGACACTTTGATGTTCTGCTGCTCTGTCCTCAAAAATATTTTCCACTCTCGTTGCTGCTGTTAGCCGTGATGGTGGCTCGTAGTCCAGCTCCACAAAAACCATCAGCTTCTGTGAACGCTACCGTTTTAGAGCAGTGAAGAAGAAAAGAGGCCAAGAAATCTGAGAGATCGTAGTTTTGAGTTTATTAATTTGAGATATTCTATCAGTGAAGAGACTAGTGTGCTCCACATTGTTGGCAGTATCAGAGGCATTTCTCTGATTCTGATATGTGTTTTGGAACAACTCTACGATGAAGTAAAACTTTCTGGAGAACTAAAAGTATTAGTTTCTTTTTTTTTGTTTTGCCTGATCCCACAATGCTAATTTTTAGGACAACCACTTATGTATCTTCACAAATACAGTTATTATTTAGTTCAGAAAAAGAATCTCTGTGATGGAGAAATGAATATTAAAATCAAGCGAACAGGAAGCCTGCGTCGCCTTCAGGTCCACATCTGTAACAGCAACCTCGGCACACCTCCTCTAGCTGATCAAAGCTGCTCCGTGCCTTCATCAACAGCTGGTGAGCATGAAGGGGGAAAAAAAGAAAAAGGAATGGCAATATGGCATGATTATGCAACCTATTTCAACCAGCCCTCCACCCTGCTCTCCAAACAAACACAGCTTGCCTTTGGTCTTTGTTTCACTGTCATTGATGCATATTTCATGAGGGAATTCACTGTCTTCCTTTGATTTTTTGGCACTTTGGTGCTGCTGTCTAGCAATCCATTAGCTCCCATTATCGTCTCTCCAGCCCTAATTAAAGACAACAAGGAGACTCTTACAGCTCTAATCTACTGCATATGATAGCAAAGTCCTCCTCCTAAATATAGAATTCTAACAGGTATGGTAAAAGAAGCAATAAAGACTACTCTTTAAGTGAGCAGATGATTTGACGTTTAGTCTACAAAGTGTCCAAAAATAGTCTCAAACGCCTACACAAATCCCAGAGTGGAATATGATTTCTGAAAATAGATTATTTCGTCTTACAACGATACAGAGAAAAGCAGCAAGACCTCACACTCGAGAAGAAGCAGCATGTTTCTCACTAATGATTAATGATCATCAGTGGTCCAAAGTCCCTCGCCCAAACCACAAACAACTTCTCACTAAGCGTCGACAGCTGCTCTCAGTCTCAGTCTACAGCACATTGTAGTTTGTCTCTCTTTGTGTCTCCGTCTGTAACTTTGTGTTTTGGCTGCAGCCTGTCTCGACCAGGTCTCCCTTTGGAAAGAAGTTCTTAACCTCAATGGGACCAATTTGGTTAAGTACAAAAATAAAGATTGGAGGGATTTTGTACCTTGAGTATATTCCATACGTTATAGCTTCTTCCACTACAAGATATTTGCTCTTGTCTAAAACAATGGTTCTCAACTGGTCTAGCCTCAGGACCAAATTTGCCAAATTTGATATTTTTCAACCAATGAGACTTATTGAATAGAAAATAGTGCAGTTTGGACCTCAAACTGTTCAAAACATGTGCCCCAGCAAAAAATACAACCAAAGGCAACTTTCGGTCTTTGGCGTTCAATTTTTCGGACCACAGTATGAGAATGGTAACCCCTACCATTATATTAAGGGGGCGGCCCGCCCCCCCCAACGCCCCGCCCCCCTGAAGGTCAAGTAAAACATTTTTTTTTTTTTTTTTTTAAAGAATTATTTTTGGGCTTTTTGTGCCTTTATTGTAGGGATAGGATAGTGGATAGGATACCTTTCCGATAGAAAAGGACAGTTGTCATTAAAAGTAACACATTCCTTCGAGTGTTTGTGCCGTCGTGTCGCTGTGTCGCTGTGTCGCCCCCCCCCCCCCCCCCCTAAACTATAAACTATTGGATTTGTATTATGTTTTTGAATTACTCTGACATGTTCAAAATGTTGCTCCTCTTGATCCCTGAAGGTAAAGCACATTGTATTCCCCCCACCCCCCTACATTTAAATTAAGATACTAAAATGAGTATCATAAATATAGGACAACTAATTAACTATATGGTAAGCTAATGACTTCTTGATGACTATAAATGCTTTGGTTATGGGCAGCTTTAGTAGGAAATGGTGAAAATGGTGTTCCCAGTTTATTAATGGTTTCCACACTAAAGAGTTGCTTTTTTGAGGATCTAGACTCAGCAGTAAAATGTGACTGAGTTCAGCCCTTCTCGGCGTCTCCTGGTTGGCAATTCACATTATGCTAAATGAGCAGCAGAGGGAGAGACGCTGAGGGAAAATGGCCACAGAGACGGAAGATAGAGCAGGCAAAGCGCACTTCAGTGAAACTCAGATCATTCCACTTCAAAACACAAGGAGCCTTAATGCTGCTAAATAGGAAACTTTCTCCCTGTTATGGACAGCCGTTTTGATAAGCTAGATGTTCTTATTTGAACCCTTTTATAGCTCAGTGCTGGAGCTGTTTCTCTCTGTGGATGTGTGGAAAAAGCTCCATTTTTGTTTATCTGATATCCTGTTGAATAAGGTACGTTTATGTTAACCCACCTGTGCCCAAAATATGTTGGAAAGTAACTTTTTTAAATACATTACCCTGTACTTCAGCACAGTCTTTATATCAATTTCACTAAATATAACATGAAAGCATTTTGCCTCAACTCATTTGACTCCAGCTAACAGATTATTCTGCTTTTTATAACGCCATTAAAATCATCTCTATCTCAACCAGATCAAACATTAAAATGCTGTTTCAGTAATCTGAACTAAGACATTCAGTACTTGAGTTGAGTTGGAAAATTCAGCTGAGAACAGTTTGAGCTATATCTTAAGAGCAGGACTTGTTTGATTTGTATTAAGCAGTTTGGGATGTAATTACAAAATGTACATATACCGCTGTGTATTGGTTCAATGTTGGTGGGATACGTTTTTAAAATTCCAGGATACACAGGGATCGGTACTGCAAAAGTAACATCAAACAAAGTCAGCTATACTGGACGGCTGTACCCAACTTTCAAAAGTTTTATAGTCAGAAGTATTCAGGTAGTTGGTTGGCTTGGTTCCAGGATTGAAAATGTGTCGATGGAGGATTTGAATGGGGACATTTACGTCCAGAACCAAATCCCAAAAAGTGCTGATGATGAATGTTAACAAATGCAGTAAGTAGATCATTATCAGTATACTGAAATAAAGCTTCACTAGATCTCCCTCTGTATTCTTCTATCTTAAAACACAGATTATTAGAGCGAAACATTCACAGATGTGACTTCTTTCAGCATCTGTAGTGATGTTTAAACATCAGCACAAGATGCTCTATAAGAAACATCCAGACTTTTAGGGAAAAACGCTGAGGCAATATTTAGGGAGTGAAAAAAAAAACAATCTTGGCTGTCTCCCAAAAAAGTTTACTCTAAGGTTTAAGACTATTGTGACATCACTATCCATAACTTGTAGAGTTTATACAGAGCTACACCTTTACTACCTCATCAGTTTGGTTGACGCAAGAGTTATTAATTCTGCAAATATTTGTGGAAACAAAACACAAAATCTGAGCTTTTCATCACACCAGGGCACTATTAAATGTGTTTACTCTCCTCTATGATATGTTCTCTCTCTCTCTCTGGATTCATAATTTATAACCTCGAAGCCAATGTCAGAGCCCTTTGATTTAAAAACATTGTATTTACAAATGTGAATGTGTGTCAGTGTGCTTGCTTTTCCTCTTAGTGTTTGGATAATGTTTTTGAAGGGATTCAATATTTATTTCAGCCCCAGCACTCGTAAAATACTACAGCTCTAAATAATAAACTACAGTACCCATTTACCAAACTCGCAATGATAAACTTGACTTCTCAGGCAGTCTGTTGAGTTCTGTTTGGCTTTTGTCCAACGACAATGTGAATGAACTCTTCAATATTGAATGACTCACTCTACGAATGGCTGACAGTCTGCTCCCTGACAGCCGGAAACTAAATCTCCATGACACGTATATATGTGAAGCGCTGGATGAGAGTTGAAGCTCATCTCTTTGAGCTTTTGGTACAGAGACATTTCCCTAAAAATAAAAAAATGTTGTGAATGTGGTTTTGAACCCCTCCCTCCTCAAAGGCAGTCAAAATGAGGACCTGAATCAAACACTGAGGGTAAAAGGGAATTGTTAAAGCGGAGATGAAGTGCTGTGGATTGAAATACCCGCAACAGATACAGTTTTCATCTATTGTCATGCTGGGCTGGACTTTCTTTTTATTTTAATGGCAAAAATAGCCCCACTCACAGCTCCGAACATGAATGTGAAATGGCATCACACAAACACTGTTTTATAATATCACCTTAAGGTGTTGTAAAATATAACTTCAATGTAAATCATTCTTAAACTTTAGTCATTAAGGTAAACTCAACATGTCCTTTAAGTTGTTGGTTCACGCTTCAGGTTTCACTTCCTTCTGTTTAATTTTCTTTTTAAGGTTCAACCCTCAGTCGAACGAATCCTCTGAGACTCAATAAGACCTGTCGGCTTTTCTTTAAATCTACTGTGAGTTTAAAACTGGTTGTTAGTCTCTACTGAATACTGACTCCTCTTTATGTCCTATAAAAACAAACCAAACCATCAAGAAGATTGGCTGGTTTTATGTTTTGCTGCAGCGATAAAAAAAGGTATTTTGTTTCTTTCTCTTTGTGTTCCTCTCCATCTTCCTTAGCAGAAACTCAAAAACTCTGATTTTACTACACATTAACATTTGGATTACGGTTTTTAATGCATGTTAAAGGAGTATGTCTGTTATTACAGATGTTACCAACTTTGTTATCAGTTATACTACAGATGGGAGGCCAGGGGTGTCTTGCCCGTCAAGTATTCTTGACGGATGAGAATTTTCAATTTTTTATTTATACCTAACTCTAAATGTTATATTCACCTCTGCATTAAAACCACCTACATGAGTAAAATGTTTCACAGTTTCTTACATAACAAACAAGAAAAAGATCCATTTAGAGTCTAAGTTAGATTTTTACCATCCTTTAAGAGCAGCCAATAACTTTACCAACTCCCGCAGAGAAATCCATATTTTTCTCGAGGTTTATGCTTACAGTAATGTACCTTAAGGGTAAACAGCTTAGGATATTGAAAATGGACGTTCAATGAAAAAGAAATAGACGTTTGACATTATTTTCTTACAGATTCAAAATGATATAAGTATTGTCTGTTGGAGGGTGAATGCAGTTTGTCTGTGTCCAACTTAGAATTTTCCACTTCTGGTTATGTTTCGTGAGGGATAATGTATAGTAAGCAGATTGTTACCGCAGAATGGAACCCGGATGGCGAGCAGCCCTGGACGCAAAGCCGACACTTACTTTAGTCAGGCAAACCCAGAATGCTCAGTTACACATGTAAAGCTAACTAAGGTAACTCATGCAACCTATAACAATGCCTGAGCGGGTGTGCGAGTAATGAAAAGTTACTCGAGTAATAACGTCAACGAGTACCCGAGTCCTCGAGCCCATCTCTACCCTGGCTCTCGGAGGTGTGTTAAATGCACAGGTTTCAATCGTAGAATTTGATAAAACAAGTTGATTTGTAAAAGTTACAGAAAAGTAAAATAAATAATTAAATGAGAAGCATGACATCAGCTTCCCAGCCAACAACCACATCAAACAGCTAATAGGAAAAAGATCAAGACAAAAACAGTATGAGACACGAATATTGTATAACTTGATCCGCTCTATAACGGCTGCTGGGACAAAGCTGTTTCTATAGCAACAAAACCAGAAAAGAGCTTAAGAGAGGAAGAACTCATTTTCCAGAGTTAGACTATGGTCTTGCCTTCCTCTAATAATGTGGCAATCAGTGCTTTACATGTTGTAAATTCAGTCCATTCAAGTCATCCAGTCAATGCTGGGATTAAGTTTTCTCCCCACAGCTGAACACAGAGCGTAGGTCAGATCCACTTTCACTGACTCAGCCTTCATGGTCAGACTCTTCACGCCTCACATGTTCTGTATCGGAGCAAAGCTCAGTGCCTGCCCGACAGACTCCTACTGCCCAACATTAGTGACCTGCACCACCTCTGCTAATCAACATGGTTAGACACCTGGGAGGCAGAGTGCGGTCAAGAGGCGGGCCGACAATTATTTGTGGCATTTGTCTAACCTTTCACGGAGAAATCAAGTGAGTGGCTGCCTGGACTACCTGAGTGGAAACCGTTGCAGTCATCAGCTTAAAGTTCAGTGAATCTCACTCTGTGAGAAATGTCAGTCCTTTACTGAATTAAATTCTTTTTTCATTCTACGTAAAAAATAGGAGTAATGTTTGTATTTCTATTTAGAATTTGTTGCATCGATTCAACATGCGATGTAATTTTGTATAAAACTGGGAAACTGATACTTTAAAAAGCAGAGTGATAGTAAAGTGATGCAACCCCGGAAGAAAAGTAAGATTTAAAAACAGATTAAAGGCCTAAATGTCTGCTGACTTAGGCCTAGTCCACACGTAGGTGGGTATTTTTGAAAACGTTTTTTCCTGTGCTTTCGTACACTCACATATTACGTTTAAGGTCTCTGAAAAGGCACCTATTGTAAAATGACTTTCAGGGTTTCATTTTTGTAGACGGGGAAAACAGAGTTTTGGGCTTTTGCGCCGCTTTCTCCTCCGTTTGATGTCATTGTGCGACACTGTCACTTTGGTTTACCTGAGATTAGTGAGAAAGCAGACGTTACCAAACTAGTGCTCCCACTATGTTGACGGGCAGAGGAGCCTGAATGGGCAACTTTGTAAATTAAATGGTCATTGCAGGGGAATGGCGAGAACATTTAAGTGTGTCAGTGACATCGTTTCTGACTTGGCATGCTAGTGACAGCCGTAACAGTGCATTTTGCGTTTTCATGTGGAAGAAGATGTTTCTGAGAACTTAATGTGTGTGAACGGGATTACCTTACGTTTAAAAAAAAAAATGTGTGGACTAGGTCTTCATTTTCTCTCCATTAAAAAGCCGTAACCAGTGAGTCTACAGAAAAAGAACCTTCATCAAACTCCATTCCCAGTGTTTGGAGGATTAGAGTTCTTTAGGTTCTGCTTGAGCACACTGACTCAATGAAAGTCTCTTCTTCTTTTATAGAAAATGACAATAGTTTAATGACTTATACATTATGGGCGGCAGTAGCTCAGTCTGTAGGGACTTGGGTTGAGAATCGGAGGGTCGCTGGTTCAAGTCCAGAAATTGGCCTGGTAGCTGGAGAGGTGCCTGAGCCCCCCCACCAGCTCAGGAGCACCCACTGTGGGCAGCCCCCTCACTCTGAGACCTCTCCATTAGTGCATGTCCATAGGATCCTGTTTGTGCATTTTTGTGTTTGTGTAGCATGTTAACTAGACAGAGTGTAAAAACAAATTTCCCCTTGCGGGATCAATACAGTATAAATTAAATGATGAGTAAATACAAAAGTATGATTCAGTGGAATTAAGAGTTTTGCTTATTTTTTAAGGTGTACAAAGACCACTGTTTCAGCAGCACTAGCCTGGATTCAGGTTCATTCAAAGACTTCCGCTGGGAACTGCCCAGTGTTAAAGCAGCGACATAACAAAAGTCCAGACTTCACATACAGCCAGAAAAAAAAAAGTTTGATCTACCACAAGGATTCTACTCCATTAGTAACAAATACCAACCAAGTCTGTTTTTGCAATACAGGCCCACTCTAAGAAATTGCCGGCCCCTGAAATGTCCTGTGAACTGGGCCCACCCAGGATATGATTTAAATCAATGTATGCACATTCAGTCAGTAGTGAGAGCGCTAGACTGCTTGCTAGCACTAGCACTAATGTTAGTGACATTACAACAAAAAAAGTTAATTTCATTTTAAGAGGAGGGGGTTTACATTTTGAAACAGGATACAATTTACTGAAGCAACAATAAATAAAATGTGTGTGTTTGTTACTTTCAAAGGTAATGGTGAGTATTTAGGTGTGAAATAAAATGTGTTCATTGTTGCTTAAAATTATTACGGACCATGTGACCCTCCTCATGAGTCCCAGAAAGCTTTCCCCTTTATCCCCCCTTGTGGGCGGGGGGCCTAGCGGACACTATCTGTAAAAACCTCTAAGCTAGTTTTTGTTTAGCTGACACAAAGAACCAGGACAAATATGTGGCCGTCCAATATGAAAAGACAGTTCACTTTTTCCAAATGGATCCTTCTTCCAAATAGGTTAACACCTCTCTCAGTATGAAAACAAACCAGTGGTTAAACAGGTGGTGGCTCAGTGGCAAATTGTACCCCCACTGCTGCAGAGAACTTGGGCTGAATGACCACTAATGGGATTTCCAGCTTGTGCCTTAATGAACACAGTTTGCTGTGTCTCTGACAGAGGCAGGGGAGGCATCAGGTCTTCAATAAAGCCCAAAGAGACCTATGGATAGTGATGGGAAAAGCAGTTCTTTTCAGTGTACTGAATCAGTAGAATCAGTTCAGTAAAGTCATTCGTTCAAAAGATTCGTTCACCGAATCGTTCAGTACTTCTCTGCAGCTCTGCCTGTGAATCAGAATTTAATAAGCTGAAACACGTCCGAACATTTAGTTCTGCTCGCGATCATACTGAGAACAGCCGGTGGTGAATAATAAGCCAATGAGCTGAGAATTTAGTTGGATAAAGCTACAGTTTGCAAACTGAAAGCTGCTAAAACAATCACATTTATTTTCCCCGATCGTTCTGAACAGTACTTTAAGTACACGAATCACTCACTGACTGTCTGACTGAGAGGAAGAGAGCGACTCAGAGGCGGAGCTCCCGTTCAGTACGTTCAGTGAACGAATCACTCACTGAGCATCAGTCAGTCAATGATTCGTACACTGAACAACGTACGAATTGTGAATGACAATGAATTTAACTTAATATAGGCTACATGTCAGCAGAAAATATGCATGGCAATGAATATATCCCATGCCAGAACAGTTATATTTTAAATTATAAGCAGGGCAAAGAAAATGATTTAAAAAATAATTATATTTAAAAAAAAAAATAATGGGCTTAGGCTACTTTACGAGTCTCTCTCCTCTCTCTTCCTCTCAGTCAGTGATTCGTTCACTGAATGTACTGAACGGGAGCTCTGAGTCTCTCTCTTCCTCTCAGTCAGTCAGTGAGTGATTCGTGTCGGAGCTTCTGTTCAGCACGTTCAGTGAACGAATCACTGACTAAACGTGAACGTGCGAGACTGCGAGTCACCAGCCTCAGTCACACACACACACTGTAAGTTGGATATGAAAGCCGTTTGCAAACTGACAGCAGAAGCACATACATTTTCATGACACCTAAATGTTAAATAAAATATTTGCTACTTCCTCAATTTTGGAGACACGAGATGGAGAAGTAGGGGCGGGCTTTAGCGACACAGAGCTCCCTGTTGGTTCAGTCAGTAGGTATCACTGACATGAAAGGGAGTGGGAGGGCGGGCTTTGAGCGACTCTTACGGTCTGGAGAGAGAGACACGAGACGGGAGAGAGGAGAGCGCAACTTAAGTTGAGAAATTAACGACTTTTTTCAGTAAGTGATTCAGTTCAGTTCGTTCACCCAGATGATTCATTTGATTTGAACAAATCGTTCATGAACGACACATCCCTACCAATGGAGCCGCTGGAGTCCCCAAAAAATGAACAGTTTGTATTTTGTGCACACAAGATAAATATTTTGTAGGAACAAGTTATCATCTATTTTTAGTTTTTATTTAATTTTTAGGGGCTCCTCAAAGCCGGTCATTAATTGGACGGAAGCTGGTGCTGTGTGCCTGCACATCATTGGAGGATGAGGACCCCAGTTTTAAAGGGAGCTGGACAAAGCACGTCATCTTCCTCGTGTTGCGAAAGAGAGAAACTTTGTGTTTTCTTTAAATTGAGATTCATTGTGTTTACATGGTGCAGTCCTGCTTACTGTTGTAGGGGAGAGTAGCCTTTTCTTCTGATTAAACCATTTCTCCTGTTTTTCTGTTCGGAAGTTAAAGAAGATGCCTGTATTTCCTATTCTTTACTTTATCAAAGGTAAGGTAGTTTGTTTTTTTTACTCAGATCATGTTACGTTTATTATTTTCACTAATTCTAATTTCTGTCCCTGAAGTTTGGTTATTTTGTGAACAGTGTTAATAAATGACATAATGTGGACTGCATGTGTTTGATTGTGGTTCATTGTTGGGAGCGAGGAAGGACAGGGGTCACTTTTATGCAACGGCTGGTTTCCCCAGCTGGTCGTAACAGTCCTATTAAGTTTTTCTTGTAGGAATCAGACATGTGAGTGTTAAGCAAGAGTCGTCTTAACATTTTTTAACTAAAAGACAAACAACTCAACAACAGTCCAGACATAAACTTTACTGACGCATGTCCCTCCTCTCAAACCATCTCTGAAAATAAATTCCAATTAGCAGCGTCTCTTCACAGAGAGCTCTGGTAACAAGCCGGGGCTCGTAGTGGGAGACTCGCCCCTCGGTGACCCCTAATGAGCCGGCAGCCTCCTGCCAGAGGAAGACGCGGCTGCTGCACTTGTAATGAGCTGCTGTTTGTGCTACAGGCCTTTCAGATGAGCCACGGAGCTGTCATTCGCACCGCAGTCCATGTGACTCCAGCACATGATGCAACTTTTTTCACGACTTTAAGGACAATGCACGCCTTAGGTGATGCGTTATACTTCTACGACTTTAAGTCAGCATTCACAAAGTAACGTCATGAACAGTTTCGAGACACAAGAGGAGATTTTTTTTTTTTTTTTGTTCTCCCACAGGCTGTCACTCTGATGAAGAGTTCACTCAGTCACAGTGTCAGGAACAATCACTGTAGAAAAACCCTGTGACATAAACATCCTCAGCACCTGTAAATAATATTCTTTATAGAGCTGACACTGCTCTGGTATTGAGGAAAACGTCAATAATGAACAAATCAGATACCATGAATTATCAGCGCCCCTACAGATCTGCAGATTTGATAAAATATGATTGGAGTATAAAAAACATCAGTGCTAAAAAGGAGGAGAGTATATGTTGATTCTGATTCTTATCTTTTTCGTTATGTGGATTTCACAGATTGGAAAGAAGCCGTTTACAGTTTCAGCAATGAGTCGAAGACAATGTCAAACTCTGCACAGAGCGTCTGTTCTTGTGGAGTTGCCCTTAAGCTCAGCGGCACTTTTGATTTCCAGAGAACAGCAGTCAGCTCATGATCGAGGAGATTCTTATGCAGGCAGATTATGTTGTTTTTGTGGGACACATACAAGCTGTCACGGTTTCTCAAGGAGCAACTCATGCATATATTTTAAGTCGTTAAAAACTTTGCTGATTTTGTCAAAGTGATAAAACAAAAAGGACACTCATGGTTAATTTGATTTTTCTAAATTGCTGGTTTACACAGCCACGGTCCAAAACCCAACCATATTGATTTGAATAAAGACATGAAACAGAGTAAAGCAGTAATTACTCTAATTTCTGAAGTTCAATTAAATTAAATTATTGATTTAACTGCAGTACGTTTTCCATTGGTTCAAATGCTTATTTTATTTTCTGATTTCAAGTTCCCAAATTTAAAATATGTCAAGTTTAACACTTGACATATTGGTGGATGTGTTACCAAGTCAAAGAAATTCATGTGACACAAGAGGTCACAATGTCAAACAGGGATCTGTTAGTGTAAGCAATGCATCCTGTTTGTTTCTTCAGTGATGCGTTTAAGGACACATTTAAGAATCTGGACTTTTCCCTGTGATATTGCCGTTAGATAGTTTCGGAGAGAAATTGGCCACGCGTTCTCAAGAGTGTGATATATTGCTTTGTCGATGTTATCCGGACACACAGCCACACATGCCGTGATGCCCGTGCAGTGACGGGTGGCGGTGATGTTGCACAAAGTTATGACTCGGGCTGAATCTCTCTGACACAGTCTGCAAGGGATTGATAAGAGCCAGGACCAGGACAACAAGGGTGACGGTTCGTACAAGTTATCAGTCAAACCACGTGGCCTCCTCACCTGTGAGTCCTTCAGCAACCTCAACTCACAGTCAACAACACAGAAACATCACAACGGCACTCACCTCCACTCCGGCGCACGCTGCAGGGGGGGATATCTGCAGAGATGGGCAGCTTTGTCCTCCTCTTTCTTCCCTCCTGACGGTTCGATCAGCTCGGGACACCAGCTCCGATGCGCTTCACGATCCTGAACGACAGACAGAGCCCGGGCAGCAGGCAGGAAGGCAGGCAGGCAGGCAGGCACCGCTGGAAATGTCTGCAGGAGCCGATGCACCTCCGCGCGATTTGTTCCCCCTCTCTTCTCCTTTCTCTCTCTCTCTCTCTCTCTCTCGCGCTGTGATTTATTCTCTGCTTTCAGCTCTCATAAAAGACAAACTTTGAGAATTTCACGGGGCATTTCGAGCTGTCGTTTTTTACTGGCACATCCCAAAGGTACCGTGGCTGTGGATGCTGCGCTCCGGTCTGCTCTGCTCCTCTGCTCCTCCCGGCAGCAGGCGGACAGGAGGAGGAGGAGGAGGAGGAGGAGGAGGGCGGCGCGAGAAGAGATTCGTGCGCTCCAGCGGTGCATGCGTGGCACTGGCGGTCAGATCCCAGGATTCACCTGTCATCACAAGACAAAGTGCATCCTATTTAAAATACTACTTCAAATGAGACTGGCTCAAAAGGCTGTAACCCTGGAACCCAGGCAGGGGCGCTCATACGGTTTAGAAGGGGCGCACATTTGTCCAAACCCCCCTGAGAAGTAAAATACATTTAGTTTTACACTCTTCTACTTTATAAAAAATATTAAGTCCTACATTTTGGGGGGATAAGTTAAGTATAAATCAGCGCCAGTCTTCTGTGGGAGGGGATTAAGAGGGGGAAAAGCCTTTAACTAAAACTAGAAATTGTCTAATGCAAACACATTATTCAAGCTAATAGAAACTTTTATCCTGTTAGCATTAAATGCATTTTTTTTATTTTACCCCCCCCCTCATTTCAGACAGAAATTAATGAAAAAGCAAATGTAATTTTCTTCATTTTAATTTAGTCAAAGAATGTGCATTTTTGAAGTTGAAAATTAAAATGCAAATTAGATAAATTAGTCATAATTTTATTTTTGAGTCAAATAATACACCCATATTCTAAAAAATTAAAAAGCATTTCTGTTAATGCATTTTCATTTTCAAATTAGCTTTATCATTTGAATTCTGATCACTAGTCGCTTCCATATTAGACAGTCCATAAAAGGTTAAAATGAAATGCCGACAAGTTGACTGAAATATAAATGCAGTTGCACCAAAAAGTTCACATTCCACCTAATTTCAGAAGAGAATATTTTGCATTTTACTTGATCTAGGGTTGGGGATGGGAGTCATGTTTTTGTTGTTTGCACTTTGTGCTACATCACTATATGAAAATATACAAATAAAGATTGATTGACTTGACTTGCCCGTTTCTCTACAGGGCACAGTTATAAAATGGTTCTACAATCCGTATAAAACATGATGCATTGTTATAAATTAAATCAATCAACATTAAATTCAGTCCATTAAATAAACTATACCTGCAGCTGGGCAGCATTAACATGCAGAAGACACATGAATGCATCCCCTAATGGCCAATAATGTACATAATGTGCACTGTGAAAAGAGGACGCTCTGTCATTTCTAGAAGCACTTTCTGTAAGAACAAATATGCTTTCATTTGTGATGAGAGCTGTGAGACTGACTGAGACTAAACAGTAAAAACTGAGGGCTGTGAAACAAAAATAAGTTGAGAGAAGCTTAAGTGCTCTGTGGAGAAGAGTCATACTAAAGTTGGATGAAGATCACTTGTGACTTTGTTACCCCTTGACAAAAGGCAACACCACTGCGTCTTTTGAGGGCTTGCATCACTTTACAAAGGTCCTGGACATCTCAGTTGACAAAAGTAATTTTCACCTTGTGATATCAAACATTTCAGTTTTTTACCGTTACCACTTTTATATCTGCAAGAAGGTCTTTAAGTTAATGTCTTAACCTTCTATCTACCAGAAGTTCCTTTTTTAATTTCAAAATACAAGCAGGTTAGTATCCAAACAGGAAGTGAACTTCCTTGAGGAATACACAAATACAAAATAAAACCAAAGGCTATCAGGAACTGTATTTCAATGCAAGATTTAGAAATTGAGACTATGTAGGTCTCAGATCCACTTTCATCACACAATATCTGTTAATCTTCTGCACAGATCAATCTACAGGACCAGCCTTGGTACAGAGGTTTCCAATAAGGGGACAGAGGTCCAAACATCTGGAACAGTTTTTCTGCCTCATTTTGCAGTCACTCTTCTGTTTTGGGTTTTAAAAATAATACTCACAGCTTACAGCAGTATTTATGTTACAGTAAATTTGTAAATTGTATTCTCTCCCTCTTTTTAGACTTTATATGAATACCTTAATATGTTTGTATTTCATGACAAGACTTTGCAGATGTTTTCATTTTAATGTTGGGTGGGTTCCTGAAGCCCTGAAGGCTTTCTTTTGTCCCACCTGTGCGTTTAAAATGTACATGTCTTCTTCTCTCTCTATTTTATTCTTCATTCTTCTGCACACACAAACACATAAAAATAATTATGACTATAGAAAATTCTGCGATTAAAGACAGGGTTGGTCATTTTCGAAAAAACTAGCATGATTTTGAAAGCAGCATTCCCTCAGTGCGCTGTCTTCACACACCCCCTCCCCTCTGTGCTCCCTCAAAAGCCACGCCCCCTCACTTACATGCACGGGCTAGTCCACAGAAGGGGTAGAGAACGAGCAGGAAGACAGGGAGGCGTGATTGGTGCATCAGATTGGTACTCGTGGCAGACATTGGTAGAAGTTTCTACAGGCTTACAACTGCTACAGATGATGGATTTTCTTTGTTCCTTTTTCAGAGCACGAGTTATTAATGTCTGTCAGGACCTAAAGACAATTTCAACCAAAATCTTAAAAAGTGTATCTGGAGAAAATCAACAACCCTGCCTTTAACTGCTAAAAGTGTAATTGTTTCACAGAGCTGAATGCAAACCTTACAGTTCAGCACCTGCAGGTCGAGACAATCTTCTGAAGGAAGTCCAACACTTTCTCTAACAGCAATCAGTTTTTACTGATCGCTGTTATTTATACCCCAACATATGGGTTGAAAAACAGAGCTATGGTCTTAAATATACTGATATTACCCTTTAAAAGGAGAAGAAAGATGCAGAGCAAAATATGACAGTGTCTGTGTCTAATCTTAAGTATCCATGGTGGGCCCATTAAGTCAAGCTTATTAGGACATTTTCAGTTAAAATGAAACGGCAGCAAAGCGAGCAGTCACACAGACACACTCACTCTCACACACACACACACACACACACACACACACACACACACACACACTCACTCACACACACAGAGCTGAGTGGATACCAGCTCATGCCCCAGTTGAGGTCATATTTGGGCTAAGCTGTTTATATGCATATTCATATCCTAATCACAAATACCCGGCATACATAATTAAGCTGAATACTTTGGCTATTATTATGGAAGGAGAACTCAGTGTGACCACAAAAAAAATACGATTAAATAGGATACCCTGGGTAATATGAGCCTACTCCAGCACATAATCTTGAGGGGAGCTTAGACCAGATGGGAAATGGTGTTTTCATGTCCCAAATGGAAATGATGAGCCTCCTGAACTATACTGGGATGTAAATGTGCATAAAAAAATGCCTTCATTATAACATGTAGCAGGGTGTCATTGTTAAAGTAAACATTTATTCTAAGTATTGGCACCACTGAGATCAACCCAGGCATTGTCTCTCACTATTGTCCTTTTTTTATTTAGCTTCTTTAATCATGTCAGAGCTGCCAGTGTGGGAAAAGTTTAATTTACAGGCCTGAGTATTTTGACTTTTAGAAGACAGTTAATATATTCATAATCCTTCTCATTCCCAGTAGACGTCTGCTGGAGGAGTTGAAGTTTAGAGATACACTACAACGGTCGCGTGCATACATACTATGGTCGAGCACCGATTGCAGAGAATAAACGTCACCACCCCTACCGCTCGCTTGAGGTGATTTCTCCTGCTGTGTTCTCACATCAACTCACTTGGACTTCCTGCTGTAAAAATACTGGAGCTGGTAGGATAAACTCCAGATGAAGCCCGAGTTAAAAATTCAGCTGTGTTTGTTCACACATGCAGCTCACCTTAAAAACTTCAGGAGTTTTTCAGACATTTTGTGCTTGAGTGACTAAGTCTCCCCAGCTTACTGTCTGCTGTTTGAGCTGTAGAGATGATGAAATATAACTCTGAGAGAGCATTACACCTGATGAGATCAGTAATAGTGAGCCACAACAATCCAGTTGCACCAAGTAAAAGAATTAGCTAAAAGCTTTCATCAGCTACGCTAAGTTGAACTGACAAGTCGTTTGACAATTTCTGTGATTTGTCGACCAAAGAACCATCGCGATATAATAATATTGAGCAATTGGTGCTTTAAGAGAATAGTTAAAGATTAAAGATATTATATACTGTATATCAAATAAGGAATACATCACTGATCGGTAACACAGAACAGAAAAACCTACCTTTGTTTTGTTGAATCATTTCCAGGACAGAATTTAAACTGGGTCAGAACGGGCAGTCCTGTACGATGGAGGATTAGGGCCATGTTAAAAGAATATATATTTTTTAATTTCAAGATTAAACTCATAAATTTACGAGAATAATCTTGTTGCTTAATGAAGAGGCAGGAACACAGTTTTACCAACAAATACTTTTTTGCAAATGGATTTCTTAGTGTGGAAGTCAAAGGGTTAATGTGTATGCAACCTCTGGAGCTTCTGCAGCCACCATCAAGCGGACCCTCAACGAACTGCAGGATTTTGCACCTCAACATTTGCTTCATTATTTAACACCGGAGGTTGCCACTTGGCTCAAAGACATGCTCAAATACTTTGTTGAGCTGTAACCTGAGAGGTAGCCATGCTGCTTGTTCAGCTCATTGCTTATACTACTGAAGGCATTTTAGACAGGTGTATCATTTGTTTTATCAACCTAGATCATCCATCATCAAGATTAAAGTGGCAAGAAAATAAAAGTTTGGAGGGCCTAGAAAGAAAATAAGACAAAACTGTAAACCAATATTGATTTAAAATCTGTTAAGCAGATACTAACAAAGTGGTTACCACGTTAAAATGTTCTTCAAAGCATTTACAGTCCAGCGGTAGCCAACACTATACTCTCCAATAGAGCCTGACCAGATTCTCCTTCCCCGAGGTGAATAAAAGCCTGCTCTTTTTTCTCAGTTTCCTGCTGAAATTATCACGGGTCAGGGAAGAGCTCAGGGGGCTGTAAGGGGCTTAGGATAAGTCAGAGTGACAATTAGTGAAATGGCACATCTTGACACGTCAGACCTCCAAACAGCCACGCATGAATCATAGGAGCCTGACTAGAAATAGCGACCTCCGCCCCAGCAACAGAGCAGTCGACGCCGGTGTCATCTCAGTCCTCACCTGGTACAGTATCCTCTCTCTGTGAGCAGAGAACTATAACCTGAGCTGAATATATGCATGTATGATCCAAATGGCTTCAGGAATGTGGAAAATGAGTAATAGAATAGAATAGAATAGAATAGAATAGAATAGAATTAATTTATTGATCCCAAACTGGGAAATTGTGGCGTTACAGCAGCAGGTTATCCAACACACAATGAGTAAAAAACACAATGTTAGCAAATCTAAACACAATATAATATTAAATACAAAGTAAATAAGTACTAAAAGATATCAAAAATAAGAATGTGAATATATACAACCAGGATTTCACTAAGCATTACTAGTCTTAAATAGGAAGATTAAATATGGAAGATTGAATGTAAATGTGCAAAAACAGAGTCGTAGATGGTTATAGATTAAATATGAAAGATTAAATGTAAATGTGCAAAAACAGAGTTGTAAATGGTTGTAAATTAAATATGAAAGATTAAGTAGTAGTAAATGGACAGTATTGACATAAGTTAAAGTGCATGAGTGCAGACATATTATAAGCAGAAACTATACAATATAACGGCGAGTAGAGCAGCCAAATGAAGTGAACATGAGTGCAGGGATAATTTGTAAATTTAACATGTGCAGAACAGATTACAGTATGGAGAGACAGATATTATGTAATATAAGAAAGATTTCTTGTATCTGTCCTTGTGACAGCGGAGTTGTATCAGTCTGTTGGAGAAGCTGCTCCGCTGTTTGTCCAGTAGGGTGTGCAGAGGGTGATCAGGATTATCCATCATGGATAACAGTTTGTTCAGAGTCTTCCTCTCTGTCACCTCTACAAAAGAGTCCAGCTTGCAGCCTATCACAGAGCAGGCTTTCTTAATGAGTTTGTCCAGTCTGTTAGTGTCACCAGCTCCAATGCTTCTCCCCCAGCAGACCACAGCAGAGAACAGTGCACTGACCACAACAGACTGATAGAAGACCTCCAACATCTTGCTGCACACGTTGAAGGATCTCAGCTTCCTCAGAAAGTAGAGTCGGCTCATCCCCTTCTTGTACACAGCCTGAGTGTTGGCCTTCCAGTTCAGTTTGTTGTCTATGTTGACACCCAGGTACTTGTACTCCTCCACCACAGACATGTCCTCTCCCAGGATGCACAGCGGTAAAACCTTCCTCTTGATGATCGTACTATAAGGTTGAATTTGATTAAAGGCAAATCGACTCCCAAGACATAAGCAGGTTGAATTGGGATCTTCCAATTCGATTTTTTTAAATCATTACATATTGGTAGTAATCGTTGAAAGTATAAATACCTGACAGCTTTTTTCTGGGGGCTGTTCAGAAGGGTGGCCAAGGGTTGCAAGCCCCCCCTCCCCACACACTTGAAATCTGATTGGCCACCTCTGGTGCCACCCTTAAATCATGAACAATTAGTGCTTTTACACTTGCAGAAACTCAGAATATTTGCCAGAGGAGCTGAATGTGTGAACGCAAACAGCCAAATTTTTCGTTTGGACATCACACAGAGTTTCTCCTGCCAGACACCTAGTAGTTTTTCTGTATCAAGTCCGAGTCAGCTGATGTGAGAACGCAGCGAGTTGGAGGGGGGAGTGACGTTTACATACTGTTACTGCAGCACAGTGCATGCGACTGCTACAATCTCTGTACACCTAATTGCCCTTTCAAGATGTCCCATTATAAATCTGAAGGACTGCGATTAATTAAGTTGAATCAGAGAAAAATGTTTCATGTACAATCATGCAAACATAGGGCTTTTATTATTTCTGTGTGTTATCAAAGAGTTGTCTGTTCTTGAATTCAGAATCCTAATCTCTGTCTGGCACATTCCCTACATACAGTGTTGTTATTGTTGATGATGACTGTTGCTGGTATTGTTCTTAGGGTTAGTTTTATCCCTCTGCAGCTTTTTACATCTATTATGTAAGAGGCTGCTGCAGAGGAGCATCAACAGGTTTGTGTGAATGCATAAAATAAGAGGCAGCTCCCTGTGTGACTGTCACACTGTGAGCGAGCCGCTCAACTTGGGGATGACTTTTTGGATGTATTTTAAGATTCTTTGTGTCTTTTGTTATCCTCTTTATTTAAATGTGCTGAGGTGAGACTCTCTTTAAGATCCTAAGCTAACATGTATCGCTATCCACATCAATGAAAGGTGTTAAAACTATGAAAGGAAGATTTTTTTTGGTAGCGAGTTTTCTCTTTTTTAAACTCGGGGTTTTTCTTTGCTGGCTTACTAATCCTGTGAATGTTTTTTGTTGTTTCACTATTCTTTCATTGTATTATAATACTGCATGATTTGTGGCCAAGCGGCAACAATGCAAAAGTGCAAAAAACTGCAGTTCCTTGAGTGTCCATGTGAGGCTGATGGCCAAAACAAAGGAATCCCTATTTGGTTACTTTATAAAATGCTACTTTTTACTGCAGAAATAAACATGCTCAAACTTTCTAAAAATGATTTTGGTCTCAATATAGCTTACTTCTTTATTCCTAAAAACTCAACAGAGGGTAAGTTTCAATCAAGCCTAAGAGTTGTTCATAGATTTGCATAATTGGGGGAGGGGTCAATTTAACTGTCAGGTGGGCAGTAAGCTTACATTTGCCAGGAGGGTTAAGGCCCGCCCCAGCTCCACCTTTTTTGTCTCACTGAAACTGAATTAATTTTAGGTAGTCAGCATTTCCAGTATGGCGACCGCTATCGTTGGGCTTCATATCGCCTCTTCAGCAACTAATGGAGACTATTCTCATACGTACATGGACGTATACAACAGATGTTTAGTCATCAACAAGTGGTAAAAGTTGTGACTAATTCTATCACTGACCCCTCAATTCTCAGATTTCTTACTTTTACCCAACATATCCTTCCTTACCATTATTACCAATATTTCATTATTGTTTTTTGAGTCTTTCAGAGTTAATTTGAATTTTGTGCTTGTGTTTCTTTGGGCCATGTTTGACCAACATTATTTCCTTCAGGAAATATATTTTTTTTTAGATAGATGGATGGGTAGATGAATAGATAGATGTAAGACACACACAGACTAGCCCTGAGAGTGCACACACACACACACACACACACACACACAGAGTCTATCTAGAGTATATCAGCTGCTACTCAGGAACCAGCCGACATAAACTGGCCTCATCCGGCATCATTTCACATCATCAGCTTTACGCCTCCTTAGAGACACATGCAGGATATTGATCACAGCGTTTCTCATGGATCTCAGTCGACCTCCGAACATTTATAGACATGACCGATTGAAGAAGGTCGGCGCCTTTCTTGAACAACCTACAAACACATTGTTTTACAGAAATGTGCTGCAGATTTATGTTATACCAAGTATGCAGCTGTGCATCTGAAACACACCATCTTTCTTCACTTCCATAGAAGAAGCAATGGGTTTTGTCCAATAAGCATCTTGTTCACACCTGGTGGAGGTGCAAGTGACACAATCTCAGTTGTGAATTAATCACATAAGAGAGGCGTATTCACAGAGTAGTGTTGTTGCATGGGATGAACAAAAGCGTATCTTTTTGTTACTGATATAGAAATCTTGGAAATCTTCTGTTTTTGTCTGACAAGCATGCAGTCCTTTGGTTGACATCCAATACTTTGTGAGAGGCGCTCCAGGCGTAACAGCAGGTGGGCCGAGACTTTCTTTTCTAAATGCCGGACATTGCAAAGTCCAGTCACGCGTTCCACCCGTTGTCTCTCTACACACTGACTGTTTCCCAAAGTCTGCCTAAATGTCATCAGTCAATAATATCTGATCCCTCACCAACAGATTGTGAGCTCAATGCAGATAAGAATTCATGGAGTTCTGAAACATAAACAGAAACACTTCAATCACAAGACAGGAAAGAATACAGCAACAAGGCAGATTTATGGGTAAAATGCTGCATTTAAGGTTCTTGTTTTTTTCATTTCAACCTCTTTGCAAGACATTAAACACATAAATACAGCAGGAATCAAATACATCCTACTGTATGTTCATGTATGAAATCATGACTGTCTACAATGAGTGAGTCCCGCTGGCTTTGTTATTGTCGGAGCCGTGTTTACATCATGTTTACATGAGGTTTATGGGACGGCAGAATCCTCCCTTTGTGTATAAAATCTGTTTAAGTCAAGGACTATAGAGAAGAATAATATACTCACTGCTTATATGAATGTCATGTAAGCGTGTACATTTTCAGGCAATGGGAGGCTACGAGCTAACTAAAGAGCGCTAACATCAGCCCGCTAACACAACAATGCAGGACACAGGCAAGCGCAGCTCAAGGACAAACATGGCCACCGCTTGCTCCTGACTCTTTCATGCAAATGAGAGTGGAGGGGGTTTGGAGATGTGTCGCTGGAGGAGAGCGGAGGCTTCAGTATGACAGTTTGTTTTGGTTTCTTGCTGGTGCTCAGGGGCGACATGTACTGGATCCGAAAGTTGCACATTCTTCCTTTAAGGTGACTGTCTTTACATAAGTTAACACTTTAGCATAAGCAGTACAACATTTGTCTCATCATCATTTTTAATTTTTTAATAGTGTTAACATTTACAGAGATGATACAATAATTTGAAAAAATAAAAGCGCCTCTGTCTGTGTTGCCACATCGATTGCAATGGTTTGATCTTGGTGAAAGCTGCTCTCTGAGTTGTCTGATTGGCTTCTCATTCTGGGAGCACAAACACGACGCCAACATCATTATCATTACAGCTAATCAAACAGAAAAAGTGGTCGAGTAAAATCTTTTCACTGCCTCATTAGATAAAGATCTATTAACACGTGTGTGTCTGTTTCAAACTAAAATTCTATTTTGTTTAATGACGCTCATTCAGACTGTGTTACTCTGGAGGCAGATACCAACACAGTGAATAAACTCACTTACACTGATTATGATACAGTGCAACATTTCTGACAACTAACACTTTTACAGCATATACATCATTAGCATTGGCACTGTAGCCATTTGTTTGTTTCATCTGTTGTTGTTGTTTTGGCTTTGTTTCTTTGTCATCTGCCTGCACAGTTGCGACCAATGGGGGTTCACTATGAGTCTGGGTCTGCTCGAGGTTTCTGACTGTTGAAAGGAAGTTCACTGTAACTGTTGCCAAGTATTGCCGAGTGCTTTCTCATGGTGAAGCGATGGGTGTCAACTTTCAACAGCCAGGTTTAATAAAGTGGGAAAGAGACAACACAGTGCATGGACTTAAAAAAGAACATGAAATACATAAATCAAACAGTGCAGACACTGAGAATGAATGTCTGTATCTGTGAATATTTTAAGAAGGAGTACAGTCTAGACCTGCTCTTTTTTTAAAGTGCAATCACATACGGATGGTTACGGATAAAAAATGAATTTAATGATTGAGAGAAAAATGGATACGTGTCATTTTTCAAAGGTCGGTAGAAGCTAAACAATGCGAGCCATTAAACTACATATTCAGCTGCCAAAGGTTAGTAACGCCTCTGACTCAGCACAAATAAAATAAAGGAAGACTTTGTCAGATTTATCCTCGTACTTCTCAGAGAGGTTTGGAACAGCTCCCGTGTAATAGCTTCAATTTATGACTTTGGTCTTTGTGCAAAATATGCAAGCTTTCTGGTCATTTTTCAGCTCCTGGAAATAAATGTGGCTTCTCCCTCTTGTAGTACAGCACTAAATTGATTTTCTGGACTCTGTCATTATTGGACCAGAGAAGACTAAATGGGCCCAACCGGTAATTAAAAAGTGGAGTTTTTTCTTTCAGGAATCTTCCGCCTCATTAAAATCTCACAGTGCAGGTATGAGGGGGTATTATCTGCAGAACAGACAGCCGGGTAGTTCACATCATGCCACTGAAATGCTGAACAGAAAGTCGGCGCTTTCACAATAGAGGAAGCAAGTCCCTTCTCTCACGGTATCATTTATGCAATGAATGATATCTAGTAATTGGTGCGAACATCTTGGTTCACATTGTGCATTCCGCAGCGCAGCTCCCCATTGAATTTTTTCCCAAGCTTTCTGCAGGCAGGATGTAAAGGAGTCTAGCGAAGAGGTTAAGCCATTGTTAATTCCACAATGCTTAATCGTTCTCCTAAAATAACAAGGAAACAGCCATCCTGGAACAGTGGCCAATGGAAAGATTAACTGGATTAGCAGCAGATGATGCGGTCAGGCAGCGAATCCTGTGGGCCTGAATCAAGTCAATATGGAAACTCTGTTAAGATCTGCCTTGGTTAAAAAATGCAAATCTCTCCTTATGTTTGAACACGGATGTAAACAATGAACGACAAGGGCATTTTGAATGCATAAAAAAAGGCAATTTGTGATTATTTTGGGAAAGATTTGATGCAATAATGAAGCAGGTATTTTGCAGGGATACCACGCCCGAGGTTTCAGCGCTCTACTTTTTTTCTATTTCAGCTCAATTCCCAACCTTGATGGAGAAGAGGGAATCAAAATAATAGATTCTGTGGGGGATACCGCTGGATTTTTTATTTTATTTTTTTAAAGCATGCTGTGAATCTCTGGCTGGGAAAGCCACTGAGGGCTTGTTATGATGGCTCCCTATGAATAACAGTGGACGTCCTGCAGCCTTAATAACCCAACTAACTCAGTATCCATCCTGTCTGTCATTTTGGTCATCTCCATACAGAGGGTACACAAAGCCACCGTACCTCGGGGTGTCTGTGAATAGGGATGTTTATAACAGCGTGGGACTATTTGTCACTTCTTAGCGCAACCTGTGTCCTGCAGGAAGCCAAATAATGATTTTAACTGCCCGTCTAAAAGATTGATCTCCCTAATCCTCCCCACCTTTCTTCCCACTGAAAGGTGCAGACTAATTTACGACAGGGCTGACGATGGGCATGCTACGCCTGTGAATGAATGATCTGGCCTCGAGCGAAAAGAGGTAATTTCCCCTTAATGTAGTGCCGTAAACATTTATCATCACGCTGAGCTGACAGCACATTCCACACGGCGAGGACGCTGCGAGTACCCACTTTAATCTCTGGAGATTTTTACCTCTGATTAGCCATGCGGCCGACAATCCCCACCCACCACGCTTGGTTAATTTTTACCACCTTTGCAAGCGGTAACTGTTGGTTTGGGAGGCGCGGTAAATAAATGTGAATCCTTCAGCAGCGCATGGGGACAACTTGAAATAAGAATCAGTTACAGCCACCAGAGGGAAAAACTAAAGTTTCTGTCGGATACAATGACAGATGGAAAGAGAAAAGCAGAAGAATGAGGCTTGGAGCGAGGCTCTCACATTACATAATGTGATTATGTTGACAACTCAGCTTGAGTTGACACTTTGGGATGTGTAATATTCCAGTAATTTCGGAAGGCTAGGCCTGTTCATTTAGCTTAGGGATAAATAATGTAAATTCACATTAAGTTGCTCACGCTGAGAGAGGCATTCGCACATTAATATATAATGTGCTGCAAACAAAGAAAACGCTTTTAACAACTGTGCACAGGCTGCGTGAGTAAGACAGAGAGAGAATAAAGACAAGAAAAAAGGGTAAATGTCGGTGATTTGTGCTCTCAGCAGCAGAAAAAAAGGCGTATTCAAAGACCTGCTGCAGCTAACACTAATCAGGCATCATACAATCATGTAAGCTAGCACTTTAGAATCAGATGTGTATGACTTTACCATGAAAAGAAACGTGTTAATTCCCCAGCAGCTGTACAAAGAGAAACCTCAGAACAAGGCGACGGCAGGGCTGATGTTTTATGCAAACACGTTAGCAACAATTGCCAATTACATCTACCTGACAGAGAGCAACATTAGCATTGATTTGGAGTCATGTTTGTGTCAAGCTGATGAACATACCAGTGAGTCCAATGTTCATTCTCCTCTCTCGCTTTCTACTTACTCCCGAGGAAAATATCTGGCCCTCCAGCTTCTTAATGTTCTATTTTCAGCTCGTTGCTATCGTTGTTTGCTCTTTCTGGTCAGAGTCAAACTGGTTTAACAGAGCTTATTCAGCTGCTAGTTAAAGTATTGACAAGATAGCTGACAGAGTAAATGTGCCGGAATAAAAAGAGCCGAGACAGACTGCTGCTGGTTATTCTTTTTAGTTTCCAAAAACAACCGTCTTGTCCATTGCAGTACATTTTCAGTCAACCTATCAACAGGCTGAGAACCGGAGCTGAGGCGGGTTTTAAGCCTCATGACATCAGGCTTACATCGCGCCCATCTGTCAATCATGTCAGCTACCCACCTAATTATAGATAACAAGTATTGTTTATAAAATTCAAATGGATGCGTTATTAAAAAATCCATCCCCGGTACAGTGTGTGTCTATGATGACAATAACTAATCAGACCTATTTCGTTTTTTGTACCAGGCTGTAAACATCTTTATTTATGCTGTAAAAACTGAATTTATTTTATGTGGTGTGTATGTGACTTCCTGTACTTCTGTAGCCAGCCCTCTAGTGGACACTCGACGAACTGCAGTATTTTGCACTTCAGCATTGGCTTCATTTTTCAAGACAAGAAGTTGCCACTTTGTGTTAGCTTTTGTAAGCTAGACCCTCGCTCTTCTATACAGCTACTCCCTCCCACACTTCAAAAACAGCTTTATCCCCTCAGCAATTGAAGCTTTAAACAAGCTTCCACGCTGACTGGCCCCTTCTTGTTATGTGTTTTTCTACCTGTGTTATATGTTTCTACTTACTGTTATATGTTTTCTTCATGTGTACCAACCATGCAAAGCTGTAAAAAGAAATTTCCCTCCTGGGGATCGATAAAGTCTTGTATTGTGTTGTAAAACAGACAGAAACAAAGATAGTTAAAGTCAAAATGCCAGACATAAGGCTTCAGAATTTAAACCAATTTGAAGTAAACGTCACAATCATGTCACTGCAATTGCAATTAAGCAGCAATGCTAAAATCATAGTTCCAGCTCCCTTTCAGAGTGGAAATGTAAGGAAATGGAAATCTTGAACAGGAAATGGAAGTTAGGAATCTTTAGTTTTAGGAAGTTTAGTTAGTTTAGTTTTTCACATTTGGAGACAGTAGCCTGGTAGTTGTGTCTCATTGTGTCTTTTTAATCTGATTTTGGAGCGATGTAAAATACTGGGGTGTTGTGAAGTCAGTTTTTGGTATCAACATTAATAGAAGAATTGTTTCATCAGATTCACATACTAAGTTATTTTCAGATTGTGGTTGAAACAGAAAAGACTAGATTTGCATAAACCCTGAGCTCCGATTTCAGGATTAGTATCCTAAGATGCTGTAGGAACGATGTATCAATGCTTGTACAAAAAATGTCATTTTAAAGTAAGATTGGAGACGTGTTTGGATTATCTGTCTGTCTGCAGGATTTTCTCCTCTCACTTTAAGGCCAAACGTTTATCAAGTCAAAGCGTTGGGGCCGAGCTGAGGCATGCCTCCCCCGTGGTTGTTGACAAGTCTAAAGCATATTAAATCCAGTGTCACCACAAGATCAATACCTACTGAAAGTGTTGACGCTTGTCCCACCAGGGTGAGGCGGTGTAGGCGTGTGTGTGCATCAGACTGCGGCGGACTGTCTGTGCCGGTGTGAGAGTTCACTGCCTGAGATGTGAACAGATCAATCTCTGTTCTGTCAATCACAACAAGAATTAAATGAGCAATTTAACAAGTGCACCGACTGACCTGCTGATGAGTTAGAGGTACCACTACCATTCAGCCTTTAACATTCTGCACAGAGATAATAATGTGACTTTGTGGTGAAATCTGAACTGGAACTGAATCTTTGACCGCTGTATATTTTCATCTTGGTCCTGAACATCATGAGGAATTTAAGATAAGAGCCAAAACATCCACACATCATGAATGTCATTTGGTACTAAATTCGTGCATCGTAATGAGATTCAACAAACGAAAAAACAAGTCATCAAGAAAATAAAAGACACAAGTAAAGTAGTTTGTGCAGGGCATTCAAAGCATGCGAGTTTGCATGTTATTGATGATCTGAGCGTAGCTGCTTTGTTCTCTTTTCTGCTTGTCTGTTATCACTTTCAACTCTTAATTGATATTGTAATTAACGTCCTCATTCATGAGATGTTGATATCATATATATTGACATGTCTACTTCCTTGCTCGTGTTGTACTTCGCTCATGATTTACGTCGCTTTGGAAGAAATTGTCTGCTAAGTGAAGTTGTGGAAATATAAGGAGATAAACGCAAGAAATAAAAACAAGGAAGCATCATCAGATATTGATTAGACCCAAATTAGTCTCAACCAAACGTTGATGAACTGTTCATTTTACTTTCACTAAACTTTCTTTCGATGAATCTTTTTTTAATCCGGCTTGTCGTGCTCTACCTAGAGCTGATATTTTGTACCCTCATTACAGTCTCTCCTAATGTGATTTTAGGATGTCTGCTGGATCTTTCATTAGACTATTAGTGCAGCTCAGCTACTGCTTAATGGTATGAGTGCAGCCCCTCAGGTCTGATTAGAAACAGCCCCCCCCTCCTACTGTATGTGAAAAAGTACAGAATCTGCAATTCGTGAAGTTTTTTTTATTCTTGTGCAACTTTCCCTTCAAAATTATACGAGAGAATATAAGACAGACTGTGAAAATCCAATAAATATTTATGACTTGACTTTGGAAGTGCTCAGGCTGGAGGAAGATTTCTTCCAGCTTTGGCTGCAGAGATGAGAATGACCATGGCTGTGGGGTTATACTGACAATGATGATGTTGATAATGATGATGGGATATTAATTAAGGTGATAATGATAATGATTGTGAAGAAGATGACCTTCACACGCACCCGTATGATAATGTGATGCATGACCTTTTGGAATCATTTGTCTTAAGGATACCATTACAATCATCATGGAATATGTAAAAGAAAATTGAAAAATTGATAGAATAATAAATACACAAGCTTCAGTTTCACTTGGTAATGCTTGAACAAGTCAAAGGCTATAACTATCATTCCATTCCAGCTTTATGAGGGTGTTTATTGTCTTATTTTACGTAGATTTATCTGTTTTCTCCAAATAGTTCATGGCTCATAGCCTATCTTGGTATGAATATCAACTTAATGCTGTTCTGACAACCACTCGTACTGTACTTTAAATCAGTCTCCTTACTGTGTGTATGAAGAAATCACTCCGACAAATTAAAGAGGACATATTATCCCCCCCTTCCACATTTTCAAACAGTCCCCTGTGGTCTAAATGAAACATCTCTGCTGTGCTTTGGTCAAAATATAACATGAATCAAGCACCAGAGGAGGTTTGTGACCCTGTATAAAGCAGCTCTCTCAGAACGCTCCATTTTGGTGTGTGTGTCTCTTTAAATGCGATGAGCCCCCACCTGAGTTTTCCCGGTAGACATCACTCCTCTGTAGCGAGAATAAAAATGGCGGACATGCGTAAAATTTTTGTTCTATGCTGGGGGTGGAGTCCATGGGTGGAGATATAAGGGGAGGGGATTTTTTTTTTTTTTTTTTATCAGAATCCCACTGTGATGTCACAAGGAGAGCAAATTTGAAACAGATGATTTTTCTTTGTGTTGTAAGACTTTTAGAGAATTTTATTGGCTAAAAGACATGTGAGTCATCGCCACAATCATTTGCAATTGGACGTCAGAACAGGGGGAGGCACCTCCTTTCCTCGAAGGCTCTCATTTGCTGTTATAAGTTGTCATCAAAAGGTCAGAGAAATAGTGAAGACTTAATGAGTGATTAAAAGGATCGATCAAGTCAAGAGGACACATATCAAGAAACCATCATTCTTCTCTCTGATGGTCTTGTCAGCTTTTTGTAGGTCATATAAAGACTTCAGTATTAATTTAATTTTGTTTCATAACCAACTAAAAACCCCTGGCAGAACCTAAAAATGTAATAATCCACCTTCTTGTTTTTTAATCTGTTTTTCTGACATTGTTTCTTCTCTATAATCATGAACCTGAAGGTGCTGGCTCCTGACAAATAAACTCTCCTCACTAGTCATGAATGAAAAAAAGATGCAGAAGATGTGTCCAAAAGTTTTAAATCAAACACAGCTTGATCACTTTCACTCTACTTTACTGCCTCTCCTGCCATCCTGTTGGTCAGCTGCGATGTTAATGCACCGTCTGCAGCAAGCCATTGTAAATTAAATGAAGTAATTAACGTAATTGCCAGAAATCTATGTTGCCATTAAGTTGCCACTCTGTTAGACGAATCATTTGCATCTTATCCACTCAATTGATTGGTGCAATACATCACCAAACACAGAGCGCTCTCTTCTGATCTCATTGATCAGCACCTCTCTTCCTCCTGTAAAACAACACACCAGAATACGGTTTAATTTAAGACATTTTACAGCGTCTCTTTTGTGTTTTCATTCCACCGAGGTTGTTGGAATAAAGCTTATAAAACTGGCTTCACAATCCAGCACCTCTCAAAGCTGTAGATATCCGTTATTTAAAAGTCATCTCGTCGGCAGAATCTCAGAGAAAGCGTTTGAAAGTGAAGCTTTTCTTCTCTTTGAGTCTCATGTGAAGGGCTCACTCTGATTTATCTCCTGCTGGATCTTATCTGGATCTCTCCACGGGTTCTGGACCAGTCGAGCTGCTTTCATGTCTGAAGAGAAAGACTCTATCGGAAAGTTGAAAAGCAAAAACACTCTTTGTGTTTGTTGTCAGCTGAGGAAATGTCAGCATCAGTGTTTTTTTTTGTTGTCAAGTAATGGTCCAGATAAATAATCTGAGTTGTTCATGAAGCCACCCTTGAGTCTGTCTCTCTGTGACAACAATACACATCTGCAGACAGACATGGGAAACTTTGGGGTTGGATCTACAGCTTTGAGTTCTGCCTTAAACTTTCTGCCTTCAGTGAAAGTTAGATTTTATAAAGAAATACCCAGAATCCCTCTCTCTGATATGTATTTCTGTGTATCTTCTCCTCGTATATATCGCTCCAAAGATCCTCGAGAAGTAGCTAAGATGCTAATGATTTCCTGGTTAAGTGGAAGCTAAAAAGAATTTGTTTCAGTTAAAACTAGAAACACTAGTCAATTGAAATTGTGGATTCAATCATGTTTAGACAGATAAACGAAAGAAATACTCTCATTGTGTTGTTTGTTGAGTTCATCTCTGTAGTTGTAATGTATGAAAGTACCTTTCTGTGATCAGGACTATAAACCTAGAGCTTTATTAATTATGTAATAATGCAAATAATATATCTTAATTTTGCTCTTAAGGGGGGGGGGGGTAGATCTTGCTGCTGATCAGGGGAGACATCTTCAATCACCCTGTCTCCCTGTAGAGTTCAAGTGCCAAAGATTCTCTGACAATCATTCAATATCACATCATCATGAAAAATAAATATTTATCTTTGAATCATTTCCTTTTCTCTCCTGATTAATTTTTTTTTAGTGCCCATGACAGCCAAAGGCCACTTACAATTGTCCTAACTTTTCACCCCTATACGGCACCATACACAACAGGAAATCAGATCTGTGTGGCTCTGGCGTTCCTCTGAGCAGATCAGATCACGCTTAACATAGCTCATCTTGGCGAGACAATCTTTAGAATCATCAAAATGATGTTACAGGAGTTTCATATAACTGCCAACTTCTGATCAGATCACTTATGTTACCAGCAGGGGGAAAACAGACTTTAAGATACTTGTCGACATGGTTCTCTGTGATGGTTCTGTGTTGCTAGTGGGATTTTAAAAAGCACTCAATATTTTTTTAATGGCGTGTTCGTCTGAGCAAAAGCCTGCTGCGACCTGAAGCCTCAAGTAGTTTTTAGTTTTCTCACCAGAACTGCACTCAGACTGACTTCTCTATTCCTCATGACAGCACGTTGTCAATGCCATCTTGATGCTACAGCTCTCCATCCCAACACTGAAAAAGAAAACCTTCTTGAGAACCATATGGCCAAGGCTGATGGACCCCATCTCTATAGATTTCTAAATCAGCGTGTTTCTGTCAGCTTGTGCAGTTTGGACGTTTCTCCGCTCTGTAAGCGTGAAAGCGCCCCAGCGCTACGGCAACCGGGCTCCCTAATACCGACCAATCACAGTCCAGCCGAGAGGAACCAGAGCAAAGTGAATGTCAGCACGCCTCCGTGATGATGGATGGGCCTCACTAGGGAGATGATGGATGACCGAGGTGGCCATGTTTGTTTCATATCATGCAGAATGAGTTACTATGGCAATACTGCTGCTCCAGTGACCTCTGCTTGACCTGTGTCAAAAAGAGAAGTCAGCCGTGACTTTGGCTGCCTGCTGGATGACAGATACCACCAGGCAGTCCAGAAACACCCTCGTGTTTGACTGAGGGAAAGATTTTCGTGAAAGTAAGAAAAAACTAGTTAATTTTGTCACTTTTTCTTCCCCTCTCTAAAGCTAAACCCACTTGTAAATTGATTGTGGAGTAATGTTTGTTTTCTTCTTCTCAGCAAAAAATTCCAATAAGTTTTGCTAATTAAACACGGCGGAGGTAATTAAAGAGTCGCACTATCTGCAGCAGGCAGACTGCGTGCCTCACAAAGACGTGCGATAAAGACGGAGGGAGCGACTTTTATTTCAGTTTCAAAGTGTATTTGAAGGCCCTGTCGCAGGAAAAAATGGCTCTTTCAAACAATCTTGACAAATTATCGTTGAAAACATTTAATTATCCCACATAGTGTCTAGGAACTTTTATCTCTTTATACAATAATTAATTTGTGGGTGTGAATAAATCGCATTTTAACAGCATTCATTCTCCTTTTATTTTACAACTAAAGGCTTCAATTCAGAAATCTCCATCTCAATAAAGAAACTCATTACGAGTGTTTCATCTGAGGAAACAGAAAAAAAACCTCAGCTGAACAGAAGACCGCCGCTGCCGTTATTTTTATTCTAAAGTAGTGTTTTGTGTCCTCACAAATTAAATGGTCTGTTTAAGGGCTTTTGTCTGGTCAAAAATAATTCATTTTAATGTCAGTTTTCTATTCAGTGCCTGGAGTAAACTTTGATTCAGTTTTTGCTGTTCACCGTGCTGGTTGTCCTTGTAAAAATCTAGTACAGTGTTTGTCCCAATATAAGACAGGTTTTAGTTTTTACTGTAAAGGGGGCATATTATGAAAAATCCACTTCTACAGTGTTTTTGAACATAAATTTGGGTAACCTGAGTGTCTACAGACCCACAAAATGTGAAATAAATCAATCCAGTTCTTTGTTTGTAGTCTGCATAAGTCTGACAACACAGAGTAAAATGCTCCGTTTAAAATTTGCTCTCCTTGTGACATCATAGTGGGATATTGGTAAAAAAAAATTCCCTTCTCATGGACTCCACCCCCAGCCTGGTGCAAAACTTTTGTGCAGGTCCGCCATTTTTATTCTCCCTACAGAGGAGTGATGTCTACCGGGAAAACTGAGGGGGGGGGGCTCCTTGCATTTAAAGAGACACACACACACCAAAACGGAGCGTTCTGAGAGAGCTGGTTTATACAGGGTCACAAACCTCCTCTGGTGCTTGATTCATGTTATATTTTGACCAAAGCACAGCACTGATGTTTCATTTAGACAACAGGGGACTGTTTTATAATATGTCCTCTTTAAATACACGTGAAAAAAATTGATTATCTTTTATTCAGTCTTATTCACTCTAAAAGATACAGAAAACATGATTTTATTCAACCTGTTAAAGAAAAATACAATATACCGTGTCTTATTCAATGTGCTTGTATTCCTATTTTTAAATAAAATGGTTTTCTCTTTTAAACCAAGAATCTTCAAAAAGTCTTCCTCTAAAAGATAGTCTTGAAATGGGCGGTCGTCTTAAATAGGGTGGTCCTATATGCGCTCCAATAGGGTATTTTTGAAAAATGTAACATTAAGCAGACCTGCCAACTCTCCTGATTTGAGTCTCTCTATCTTTAACCCTTTCTCCTGCTGCAATCCCGATTGGTATTTCCTCCCTGATTATCTCCCCTGTTCACGTCAATATGAATCAAATGGGTGTTTTTCAGCTCTACGTGGATGAGTCATAAGACCTGGCAACACAACTGGAGGCAGCCGTAAGCATGCGTAAACCAGCCTACCCCGCATGCTTCACTCCTCAGAGTGGCTGCCTAACCCCTCTGCTTTGCTCCGCTTACCTCGCTGCCAAAAATGTCTGAACCGCGTCCAAAAAAGGAAAGAAAAAATACGCCTCCAAATTTCACTCCAGTGCCTCTGTTTGTAAACAAACACAACAACTCTGTTTTTGTCGTTCAGTACGAGGCATGTTCAGTTATCATTCTGTAAGACTTTATTGATTCTAAAACACTTCAATAGGGAGTCACAACATCCCTCAATCCCCTTACTCATGCTTCCTCAGCCTATGCATCCCATGTGGAGAGGTTAGCGTGAAGCTGACAATAGTTTACTATTCAGCGGGCAGCGCTGAAGCACTACACGTGACTAGTTAGCCACATGTAAACATGGCAGGCTAGCAATCCCCTTACTCACTCACTCACTCACTCGCTCACTCACTCACCCACTTCCTCACTCACTCATTCAGAAACTCATATTTTTGCACATTTTGTAAGTAATTTGTCTTTCATCGTGTTTTTCATTTATTAATCTGTGGTTTGGGGTTACATTGGGCCGGTGTCACTGAGGATCTTTTTCACACCATAATGATGGCAGGTATGCTTTAAGTCTTAACACATTCTTAATGATCAACTACTAAACTATGGCATTACTGTTATAGCCACAGCTATGTTTCCATTATAAAGACATTAAATATACTATATCAATCTTCGTGTTTCAAAATCCCTTTTTTCAGTTTTAACTCATGTCTCAGCAGTCATGATGACCCATTTTCAACATTTTCTCTGAAAGGACCCCGGGGATCATTGAACGAAGATGAACTTCATCTCATGTCAGAGACACTTCTAAGGAAGATGAGTGTATTTAATCACCTCCTTACACACTTGAGGAGTTTTGTTGGCTCCAACAGCTGTGCCACCTTTAAAAGTTAGAAAATGATGTGAGAAGACGCCTGGAGCTGAAGAAACCAGATGATGCAAACTTCTCCTCTGTTATTTTGCGTGTGTGTGTGTGTGTGTTTTTGTTTTTGTTTCACTAGATGCGGAAATCATTATTGTTTGAATCACAGGCCCAGCCTCAGATGGTTTCTTCATTCCTTTGTAATTTCTGTCCTTTCTGTAAACATGCTTGGAGCAAAAGATTGATGATGTTTACTCAGGGAAAATTATATATTATTGGAAAAGGTTGCATAACAGAATAGTATCATTGTATAATTACTGAGTACCCTCCAACCTTGATGTTTAGTTGAACACATTTGCACAAAATAATGAAATTTAGTGCCCTGAAAACATTTGTTTGTTACTTCTAGATAAACTTGAAGTTTGTTTACTTCCTTACAGCTGCCATGACGATTTGTGTTTGTTAGAGGATAACATTGGGGTGTATGTTGCTTTATATAGCTTTATATAACCACTGGATGTTTATCTTCAAAATGTAATAATTAAAGGTCTTCACTTAAATTAAAGCTGGGGACAATTCTTGAAGGTTAAAATTAAAAAACAGAAAATAAAAATGGTGCAATAAGCTGGAAATGATGTCATGTCTCCCAGGTGATAAAAAGGCTTTACTGCAAACTTTCCCCCCCTGCAGCAGAATGCAGCCCTTCATTCATCAGGTGTTTAAAATGATCTGTATGTACTAATAGACACCCAGCTGCTTTTCATGTTGCACCGTGAGTGGCTCCATCGTTAATGTCGTGAACTCCGCTGTGTTGTCGACACAAAGACTTTGCCCTGCAGCAATGTGAGCAGGACGCAACCTTGAAATGCCAACAAGAGATCGTGAAAGCCTGCCTCCTACGCAGGCCAAGAAAGACAGACAGCATGTGTGTGTGTATGTGTATGTGTGTGTCATTACTTAGCCTTTGAGAACCTCCTTGAGTTTCCAACCTTTAAAATTAGATCAGTTTGGACAGAATAAAGATACACTATGCCAAGGTTAAGAGCAGAGGAACAGGTAAGACATTTAGCAATCACGATATAATAGAGTCAACTTCATTTAATTCTATTTCCATCAATCATAAGACCCACATGTAATTATTAAGATTCAACACTTAATCACAGTCAATGTTGAGGGTCCAAACAAGTTAAATTAGGAAGCTAAAATGCTGTTCTATGGCTGTACGTCAATCAGCCATAATGTTATGACTATAGGACTCCATTAGACCCCTGAAAGTGTGCTTTGGCAGCAGTAGATCCTTCCTTCCTGTCAGTCAGGAGGTGGAGCATCCATGTATCTGAGTTGGTTGTCCAGCAAATCCCTCAGATGCGACATTGAATCTGGTGGTCAATTCAACTCCTTAAAGGAGCAATATGTAACCTGGACACCTAGCATTTGGATTTAGATAGATAGATAGATGGATAGACTTTATTGTCTGTCCCAACAGAGACAGAAATTCTCCTTTGACAAGGCTTGAACAATAAACACATTACATTGAAAACAGAAAGTGCAGTACGTTACATTTGGTACTGCAACCTGACCCCCATACACTGTACATCCCCTTATGCAACAAACTGTGATACACCGCGTGTTCTTATACCTTTCTGTCAGAACTAGCCATAACCTTTTCAGCAATCTGAGCTCCAGTAGCTCTGCTGTTGGATCGGCACACAGACCTTTGACCCTCATGTGCATTAGTGAGCATTTACTGCCCTTGACCATGTGGTTGATTCACTTGTTTCCCTTCCTTGGACAATTTTTGGTAGGTGTTAACCACTGCAGACTGTTAACAAACCACAGGAGCTGCAGAGTTGGAAATGCTCTTGTTTATTTAGATTTACATTTCAATGTTTAGCCTTTGACTTTCCTCTATAAGGTTGTTGAACTTCATGTATTTCAGAAAATAAAACATTGTCAGTATAAGTAAGGGCAGATGAACAAGCCAAAACGCAATGTAAACAGATGTTCTGCAGGTTGGATGCACAAGAGAAAGAAATGCGGCAAGGGAACATAACGGGTGAGTGTTTAGGGTGTAAATGTAATCACTAAAGGCCCTCACATGTATACTGATGCAAATACTTGTCTATGTTCATCTGCGTTAAGAGCAGGTTGGTGTTGTCGGGTGACAAGATAAATGCTGACTCCTTGACAGGCTCTCTGAACGTGAGCTGAGCTGCCTCTGCTGCTGCTGTGAGCCGAAACACTCCGCACACTGTGCTGCGTTATTATTCATCCTCAGGACGGCGTTCACATGAAGCTGTGTATCTAATGACAGGCTCTCAGGACATCGAATCATCTACAAGAACACAGAGATTGTAAATGAGCGAGTGTCTCCTCATGCTTGTGTTTGCACTCTGTATTCATGATGGTGAAAGATAAATGAGGACAGTGTGCTTGTGTGTGTGGGTCTGAGTGTTTCCCTGAGAGTTTGAGAGGGCCTGTGCATGTTTGTGTGTGTCTGTTTGTATAGGTACATGCATGTGCACTTTGGGGATGGATCATCGGCAGGACAGAAAGTGCTTCAGTACCTCAAATCTAAGGCCTGTTGAGTAATCTGAGAGTCTAAACAGCTGAGTTTCAACAAGCTGCTGAAGTGATTTTGCAATCATTGTTTATTCACCCCCAACAGCCAACCAGGGAGTTGCTAGGTGTAGCTAGCAATCTGGAGCAGAGTGTGCCTGTGCCGTGACTGTGGCTGTGTCTCAAACCAGGGACTGCATCCTCTGAAGGGCTGTTCCAATCATAGACTGTAAATATTACTGGACAAACCCTGGCCCGTCTGTTACGTAGGCAGCAAATGAGTCCAATCGACGGCCGCATCCATATTGGATTTGCAGTCTCAACCTAACTTCGGATCAACCTAGCAACAGCAGGAAGGCGGGACTTAACTCCGCCCATTCAGCTCGATGTTAGCAGTCCACTTGACAGCATAGCTAACGGCTACTGCTGCTATCATCCCTATTCCTGCTCGTCCTGAGAAAACTCTATAAACAGTAAGTTAACATTTAACTTTTCTATAACACATTTAAAACTAATTATATTCAACCCAAATATTTAATTAAAGTCTTAAAACTACACTTTTTTAAATATACAATTATGGTTATTAGTTATTTGTCAGATCAGTTACTAGACTTTGTGCGGGTTAGCAGAGCAATACATTAGCAAAGCTTTGTCATAAAATGTAAGAAACATTTTGAGGCTAATCTTTACATTTAAATTCTCACATTGTGTTACAAATCATTACTTGGGTGTAATTACATGTTTAAGGATAAGAAGTCTATTTTAAACAATAAAAGACAGATCTTTGGCGTCTTTTTTCTTTTCGTTGTTGTTGATAAAACTACTGTTAGACCATAGACTGTAAATAAATATGTGAGACATCCAGAAGATATCAATATTACAATGCATGCAGTTCATGGTTGTTAATGTTCTGACAAAAAGAGGATTGTCTGTGTCTTATATTTACTGATGTCAACAGCGATGTGGGTGAACATGAGAATTGATAAATAAATATTTTGTATTCATTATAAGATATTTGTTTTCTATAGAACCCCTCGAAGTCATGGAGTATGTGGACAGTGACGAATGCCAAGTGTCAGCTTCACACCAAAAACTATAAGTATTAGAAAATGTTTTATTTCAAGACTGGCATCTATTATTAAGAGTTGCAGCTACCTTGTTAAACATTATCCCTGCAGATGTGGTTAATAACAAAAAAACACCCTGAGCTGTCACACGTAGTTAACTGTACATTTTGCCTGATCTGAGGCATTAATTGAACATTTTTGTATTTCTCCCTTAGACACAGTGTGTGTCGTTCCCCCATTTCTGCTCATTATTCTGTTTATTAAATGGATTTTGTCTTTGCCTGTTCCACACTTTCATCAACGTCACCTGCTCTGTCTCTGAGGTCTGGAGTTGAGTCATCACACTTACTAGAAGCATCACAAGTACTATGTTTCTGGCGGACTTTTTCCACAATTTCTTTTGTCGTACTATGTTTAAAAAAGGACTAGAATGCATACACTGTTCATCTGTTATGAATTATAACTACCCTCAATATAGCTTCAGGGTGTCTGCGTGACAATCCCGCACACTTTCACATCTAGGGTGGGGAAGTTAATGCAGGAAATAACCCAATGGAATGGTTAGTGATACAGTAGTTGGAATCAATACAATAGAAAACAATGTAGTCCTTCATCACATTACACTGGTGAATTATTTGGTTATTTTGTTGGTTTCAGGACTGCAGTCACTTTCTACAGCACTAGCAGATTCTTTAGGAACAGGATATAGATTTTTCTTTGTAGAGTAATAACATCATCCCTCTGTTTTAGCTGTAGTTTGGTTGAATGATAGAGGAAAATCTATTGATGATCACAGACTGAATCAATTTTTATCCAGTGTTACTTCAAGCACCTTTTTATGGGGCTATGGTATCCTTGTTAATTCCTAAATGATTTACAGAGTAAATATTCTACCCGTAAGTATTTATATTAGTAGTATATATATTACTCAGTATTGTGTACTGGAGTTAACATGGTTTTCGATCAAGCTCTTGACTCAGCAGCTGAGTCAGAAACTTGTCCAACTTGTTGCCATTTTTAGCCCTCCCTCGAGCTCGATACTGGCAGGCTGCTAAAAACAAACTGGTGGGGGGGTAGTTGATGCTCTGACAAAGGGCCAGTTCTGCGGCTGGTGTGCTGAAAGCAGTGGCGTGGAAAAGACCCGGTCTGGATCAGCTTGGCTTCTCTGCTGATCTGAACTGAGGCAAGATGGTAGAAAAAAATGCCAACACCTGACACATCGGTTAACGTGGCTCACGGCCGGGCTCTGCTCCAAGAGCTGTCAAGGACAATTATGTCAGAGGGTGTCCCCCCCCCCCCCCCCCCCCACCCACAACTACACACTTACAAACACACAAACACATATTTTAACATCACAACATTTCACTGAACAAACCATGTACAAATAGCTGGAAATGTGAATGCACAAGTTGTCTGTGTAGGTTCTCAGTCATCCAGGTCATTGAAAATCTTGGCAAATGGACGTAGTTGAAGCTCTTGAGTACAATTAATAAAGAGAGAAATAGAAAATTACTAACATAGAGAGCTTTAACGTCAGTGTGGGTGGTAGAGGAGGGGGTTCAGTGCATGTGTAACATCACTTATGCCATACTGTATAAACTCTATTTATCTCTTTTGGCTTAACCCAAACAACAACTTTGTGTTATTGCCAAGAGATTACCAATCCTTCCGACGAAGCTAATGTTCATCACAATGAACGTGTTGATATGAGGACACGATTACTACCACTAATAAAGGTGCTTTTTTTTTTTTGCTTTTTTTCTTTTTTTTTGTAGAGAGGCTCCTATGGGTGTAAAAGAGGACATCTTCTATAACAGTTTAAAACATGTATACTTATTGTCTGTCGTATGGGAGCTGTTATCTTTACACTTTATGTTTACAATTAAAGCTTTTTATGACTTTTTCATTAGCACCATTTTCTGTCTAACTCCCTCACGGGTCGGATGAAAAACTGCTTAATAAATTAAGGAAATTATTTGGTTGTGTTCTATCTGGTTATGAGTAGTGGGCTTACCAGTTAATGGTGGGATCCATTTTAGATGTTCAGTACATGAGCTTCATTTATGACATCCTTCATGTTTATGTTTCCCTGTTTCTTGGGTGCTTTGATTTCTTAACATGTTTCTATCCAAGGCCCACATGCTGGGTGAACGACGCTATCATGAACACGCACACTTGAATGAACCTTGCTACACCAGGTGTTGAAAGTTTGGACTGTAGGATGTTTGACTTTTGACAGGCGGGGGAAATGAAATGATTATTTTGTTGTTGTTTGAGTTTAAAACCAGCCGTAAAAAAATAAACTCTAGGGTGACTCTATTGTAGAGTCATTGTTCTTTTAATCCCTAAATGGAAAGATTTATTTATACAGTATTTTATTAGCTATAATAGTCAGAACATTTTCCTTGCTAGCAGCAATGTGGTTAAAACGGAAGTACTTAAGGCTAAGTTTGAAATGCAAAGTCAAGCCAAATAAAAAAGGACGGGTGGAATCCAATGTGAAGAGCGTTTTGGAGTGAGGAGAATGTGAACAAGGGAGGATAGGAGAAGTTAAATATTTAACTATAACTGGACTTGACAAGCAGATTTGAGATGTTAACACGATGAGGAGAATGGATCCTGGAGGTGGCAGTAATACAACAATGTGGATGCAAGCTGCCGTAAAACACAGAAGAAGAAGTAAAACCTTGTTGTGGGTTGGCTTAGGATCCCTCTCTTTTACATGAGTTTTCTTTCATTTTTTGTTTATGTCATTTTTTACGTGTGTTGAAAACTTATATAAAAGGAGGTCTCTGAACCAAGTCCCTGCACTGTTGTGGTTCTTTTGGTTCTCCAACTCTCGAAGGACTGCTGATTAACTGGTGGGAAACTGTACCTTTAACAAAGAGCTGTGCACAGACAAAACTAATACACACACGTACACATACTGTACACGTTGAGAAGAAATGTCTCTACTTTTGTTTGCTTGTGAAACACGAGTGCTATAAGTGAAAAAATCATTCCGTGAACATGTTTCTGAGGTGTTTTGAGCTGTCAATTTGTCCTTGTACCATTTTTCAAGTGTGTTTATTTTCCCCTGAAACCCTCGAGTTGTCTGTATCAAATAAATAACACACTTGAAGGCCTCCTGTAACCAATAGATCAAGGTCATTTCTACAACAGACAGGTCCTTCAAGAGAATATATTTCTAATATTGATGTTTTTGATGATCTTAATGAGGTATTATGTGTATAGCAAAGTTTCTACGGGCCAGATGAAAGTAAATAAGAAATGTATGTGTATATAAAAGAGGTGGTTATAAAAAGAGGTCATCTTTCATGCTAACCCTTCTTTCAATTACCACCCCATCACCGCTGCTATTAGCGCATCATTCAATACAATATAGGCCTGAGTTTTTTTATGTTTAATCAGAGCTTTTCATTTTCAGTCATTTCATCAAGGCCACTGGATTGCTTTTGCAAAATGTATCATGCTGTTTTCTCTGTAAGATGAAGCCAGTAATTATTCAGTTAAATAAATAAAAAGGAAAATGTATCCATGAAAGAGCAGCAGATGTTCAGAGAGACAACAGCCCATCAACAGAGATATCACTAGTGTTGTGATCGAGACCACACTAACCAAGAGCAAACCCGAGACCAGAGTGCTCCAAGACAAGACCAAGACATTTAGGGATCGAGACCCAGTCAAGACTAAGACCAAGGCAGGATGAGACTGAGACAAGACCAAGACCATAAATATCACAGAAAAATCATCATCTTGTCTGTAGGGGGGCGTGACACTCACCGTAACACCGGAAAGTGCAATTTAATTATGAATGAATTAAAGTTATTTGTTCTTTTAAAAAGAGTCGTTTTCCCTCTAATCAAAGTCATGAGGTAGAAAATTGCCTGTCAATGGTGGTCTTGACTGGTCTTGATTTAAAATTCAGTATCCTTCCAGTCTGAGACCGAGACAAGGCCGAGTAAAAGTAAAAATAAAACATGAGAATGGGGGGTGCCAAGTGTCCATAAAGATTACTAAGGCATTACTAAGGGTCCCACAGTTATATGATCAATTCTTTTTTGCAATGAATGGCTGTGGGACACCAGAGCTCACTGTTTGCCCTTCCCAAGGTTTCATGGGATTAATCGGATGAAACACCGGTGAAGGGAGGTTCCTACTTGACAACCCTGGCGATGTCCATGGCAGCTGCATTGTTAGATTAAACTAAATCAAATCAGAGCCAATCTCTTCTATACACCACTTTTTCATGTACCCTTAACATATGGGTAAAAAAACTCATGTCACTGATGCAGATTTCACTGGGACCAAAAAAAAACAAACAGCTGTGGCCAGACGAGCCTGCAGTTACTACTATTTTTCTACACCTGCTCTTTTATTTATGAAAGTTTTGGCACAGTAGAAAATTATCTTGTTCTCCTTTTTGGATAGAGCAGCAGTGTCTCTAAAAAAACTTGAAAGCTAAATAAAAAGACAACTTAATGTAGCTCCTTAAGGTGAGAGAAAAGGGCACTGACCATGATACTCCCATTGTTTTAGCTCATGATACTAATATGTGTATACAGGTTTTCTTCCTGAAACAAAGCTCTTAGTGAAAGACATTTCTGAATAAGAACATGGCACATGTTCAAAGTGGAAGAACTGAGGGAATTCTGTCGAGCCTTGTTTTTTTCTGTGAGTTATAACATGGTTGCCATCAGTAATATATAATTTACTCTTTGTACAAAATTGCCATCGTTTATGAGCAGTGTTCTCAAGTGTTACTAAGCATTGCCCGTCTCTCCTTTGTAACCTTCAGTTGAGATTTTGAGTGACGAGACAGTGAAGCTCTGTTATTGGAAATGCTTCATTCTCCCCGGCTCCCTAAACTATCTTCAGCTGGGTTTTGTACTCGTTATTGTTCTACCACAGCCTAAATGAATGTATGGAAAACATATAAAACATTAAGGGACGATCAGACAAAGGCAAAAACTCGCTTTCATCAGCGGCGTGTGAATGTGTATAAATGGGACACTTTACATAAACCCTTTTCACACATCCGGAAATCTTCTGAAAAACTCTGAAGATTTGGCTACCCGGAGGTTCTTTAGGCTGTTTGTGTGAACGCAAACAGCCGCATTTTTCAAGCAGACTTTACCCGGAGTTTCTCCGGCCACTCCCCTAGTATTTTATCCGCAGAAAGTACGAGTGAGCTGATGTGGGAACGCCGCTGCATATACTCTGGAGATTTCAATTTGAGCTAATGGGACCCGAGTGACGTTTATACAGTTACTGCCTAAAGTGTCTACACCCTCTACGATCTCTGTGCACGTAATTAAACAGCTGCATTATGTTTTCTGTTCGTCAGTATGTTGTTCTCCACTCTTTTGTGGATGTTGTCATTCCATTGGATTACACATAGTATTGATATAAAGGCAAATATTCTCATTATAACGTTGTGTAGTGGACTCTGTTGCTTCGGCCGCTACTTCCGCGTTGTTTATTTACGTCACGTCTTACCTCAGGAAATCCCCCGAGCCCCCTCCCCTCTGACAGGGATAGTCCCCCCGCTGTTAGGAGCATATGTGAACGGCTAGGTCATGAGAATCTCCGGAACGGTCCTCCTGCAATTACGGTATCTAAATATTATCCGGAGTGTTTATGTGAAAACGGTTACAGCAACCTCTGCCATCAGTGTGTGAATGTGGAGGTGTGACCTGTGGTGTAAGAGCGCTTTGAGTAGTCAGAAGACTAGAAAAGTGCTCTACAAGATCAAGTCCATTTACCATTTATCATACTGAGCATTTCTACCCAAGATTTATTTTTCATCCATTTTGACACTTATTTTAGGTTCGTAAACACTGAGTCTGAGATACCTGACAATGGATTTATTTTGAATAACTCATGTCACTTTAATCCCTGATTATTCTTCATGTAAAACATGCTATTTTAAAAATAGTTTTTCTTAAATTAAGAAAAGCCTATATGTCATGGTGGCAGACGGCCTGATATTTTTACCTGCCACAGCCAGTGCTTACCCTGCAGGTGGCAGGTGTTAATATGATTCCATTACTTCTCCCTAAATCCACCTCAGCACTGTAAGATTTTCAAATTCTAACATTAGATTATAGTCATAGTAATACTTAAAGTGCAACAGTGGTGTTTATTATACAATGAAACCCAGCACAGGATTAGATTCTATTTTCCTCTATAGGTGGCAGATTGTAATTGTTGCTACACATTTTAAACTGTACACTCCCATGCTGTGCAGAGATTGGAGAGTGACAAGGTCAGATGCTGGGAGCCAAATAACAACTCTGTATATTCCACACTGAAACTACAATCTATCTCACATAAACCGGCAAACTGCAATATGTGCATTTTTGTAGAATAGTAACAAGTGTAGAATAAGAAAAAGTTAATTGTAAATATTTAAGCAACCCTAGACATATCTCAGTTCTTTTTAAGGAATTTATTTTTGGGCTTTTAGTCAGATAGGGCTGTGGATCAGAAACCAGGGAGAGAGAGAGTGGGGAACAACATGCGAGAAAAAAAATGGGACAGCAGCTTCGTATGGGAACGCAAACTAATCGCTAGTTCAACCAGTGCCCCACATCACAGTTCTTCTATTGGCTAGCTGATGGCTATGGCAGCACTCTTATCTTGAACCTGTCAAGGCTAGAGTGTGACAGGAAGTTGATAGCTGTTCATTATTGAGGGCTTTGACATTGACTTGAGTATCCTGGTTATGAGCCCCATGTACAGAAGTTGTAGTCCTCAAAGCGGATGGTCTGGGTTTGAATCAAACCTGTGGCTACTTCACGGCATGTCCTTCCCCACTCTCTCTTCCCCATCTATCCACTGTCCTATCTCTACAATAAAAAAGGCCCACAAATAGATATTAAATTCCAATTATACTTAATACTTTCATTACTGAAAGATAAAGCTCAGTTTCTTTGTCCCTCCAGAAGTAAGACGCAGTTGTTGCTGCTGCCGCCATGTTTGTTTTGGTGATACGAGTTGAGGCCGCGACTACCTGAGTTCTGCACAGAACATAAAAATGGGATACTTCCAAAAATCCAGATCCAAAACTGAGACCATATTAACAGTTTTCTGCCTGGTGAAGAGGCGCTTTCTCTTGCCCCTATTTCTAAGTGCTTGCCCAACACTAAATTAATATTGTCTCTTTGTGAACAACATTACAAAGAGTGCTGTAGAATCGCTCTATATGGAGAGTGTCATGAGACTATCTGTTTGATTCTTGGCCTTCTAAATTATCCATTAACTTGATTACATACCTGTATAAATAAAGGAGTAGATTAACATGTGAATTAGGTTAGAAATAAATCTATTTTTGTGTACAACATTGTACAGGTGTTTTCGTTTTCTCTGATACCACAGTGTATATCCACCCTTTTCTTTGGGCAGGAAGTAGCTCTTTTCCTAATCCATCCCTGGCCTTTTGTGATGTAAAAATCCTCACCTCTGGACCCAAATGTTGGCTTGAAATCCACTTCTGCCCAGCGAAAAAAATTATTTACATTCCACTCCATGCTCTGTGTTCCCCCTCAGCTTAATCTCCAAAAGAGATTAAGAAGAAAAAGTCACAAACAAAAGGACTCAAAGCTTCAAATACAACCTTTGGTAACACAACATCCCAGGGTCCTTGTTGGGTAAGATGCTGCAGGGCAGGCCGACAAATCAGGTCTTCAAACCAGAAAGTGTTGAGACACAGCAGAAAGCATTCCCTTCTTTTCAATCGGCTCTGTAGCGAGTAAATGCTGAAGCGATGCAGATGGGCAGCTGTAACCCAGAGCAGAAATTGTTTCAAGCTCAGTTAGCAGTTGGCCATATGTAACAGGTTCAAATTGGAGGTGCAGAAGGAAGGAAGAGGGATATTTGGAGTTGGCAGTTGGGATGGTGAAGCTTGGGGTTTGTGGTTTGCTGGTGTTGGACGCTGAGACATACGCAGACATGACGGGTGATGAAAGCAGGGCAGCTTGTAACCACATTTGATCCTTGGCCAGGCAGCGTCACATCACAGAGTGGGGTTACACTCTTGATGAGCAGCTGATAAAAAGGAAGTGTGAATGTGTGAATGACGTGTTTTTTTTTTCAAATCTCTGTTGATTTACCATCTCATCTGTCTTACTATTAAGCTTTATTTTATCCTATTAATTAGACTCCTGAGCAGGCACTTGCTTTCTGCCTGATGCCCTGCTTTGTATTCATACTGTTCCACACAGCTACACTTGGGAGTCACAGATTTAACTCGACTGGACAGTTTACATGATCATCTACAGGCAGAGCAAGTTTCATGCTTCTAGATTCAATGAAACCATTTTAAATCAAGCCTGTGCTGATGCTGCAAAGCTAGGTTTAAATAAGTTAAGTTTTTCTGTCTTGTTCTTGTGAAGGCAAAGACAATTTTCCACTTAGTGGACAAATAACGTTATATTCTTCTTCTATTCTTCTTCTAAATAACAATAAAAAAAAAAAAACCTGGAGGATTTTCTCCTTTGAAAGAGAATGTAAATTTAAACACACAGTATGTAAAATCCGCCGCAAGGGGGCTCTCAATCAAAACAATGACAAAAGATGATGTCGAGGCTGGGAATCATGGGAGTGATTCTGTCTTTGACGCAACATCCGGTGTTTCCTTGGCAATGATAAAAAATTTGTGTCTGTAATGGCGGCTCAAAAGATATATGACATAGGTTTAGTCCATTTTAATTATTTAGATATTTGAATGTAAACATTGTCATAAAATTCTACATATTATACCTTTCAGCTTACCTATGAACGTTCTCTAGGAGAGGGGAGCTGAAATTTCTCTAGTGTAAGGTAAAGACAGAGAGACGCCAGCGTAAATGTCATGGGACCATCACCAAATTGGGGTTTGAGCACAAAACTCGCAAACAGCACTTTGACTGGGCCTTGGATTGGAGAGAATGGGCTTTTTTTTCTTAGCTGTATACTTAAGTCAAGGTAAAGCAATAAGCATGATGTATTTCTGTAAGCCATGTGAGGACCCTGTTGGAGTGCAAGAAATTCTGGCTTTAACCTGCCACAAACTCACCAAACTTCACACATACAGTATAGAAGTATGTGACATTTACGTGTTGTTACGCTCTCTTGAATGGGTTTGACAAAAAGGCTTTCATAGCGCCCCATTGAAATGTTCAGCCCCTTGGCTTAACCAATAAATATGACAACACATTCATATCTTCCATTTTTTAAATAGCCATAGCCCCACCTATTGACTACAGGAAGTCACTGCAACAGAATTACAACTTACCATTCCTACAAGATTGACCGTATTCCCTGACAAATTGGTTTAGAACATTCTAAAAACCTCTCCTTAAAAGGCTTAAAGGTCTGCTTGAAATCCTGTATCCATGGCAACCACCAAATTATTTTTAGAGGGGCTTAACATACAGGTACACTAACACAATTGTATAGACATGAGCCCAGAGGGAAGGTCAGATATTTGCTACAAGTCTGATGAGGGGGCGTGGCTAAATGACTCTGTGGCGCCACCTACAATATGTCAAGCATTCAGCCCCTGCAGCATTTTAATTTAGGTAAGCCTAATCATTTTGACTGGACCTACAAAAGAGTCACACAACAGGAGGTGAGTCACTATTTGATTTTTGATTTAATTTTAAAGGCCCCTTTTTTTTGCAATTGAAATGGTCCATATTTGGACAAACTCCTGCTTGGGGCTTCATCTGATCCCACCCATTATAGCCATCTTGTTGAAGACACCTTGAAGATTCAAATGTATTAAAAGTTCAAGTCTTCAAAGGGAGTAGGCATCGCTGGGGCTCAGATATTAATGTTTCTTCCATTTTACTTGTATGATAAAAGACCTCATCTTTCCTATTGTCATAGCCCATAGTTTGACTCCATACCGGTTTCATCAACGAGACATTTCCTTTAGAGAAAAAAAAGTGGATATGTTCAAGGCAGTAAACATGTTTATTTGCGCAGTTCATTTGGGTATATTAATATGGGGATTGCAATTGGGATTGACTCATCTTGGAGCCAGCTTTAAGTGGCCACTTGAAAAACTGCAGTTTTTGACACCCTTACAAATGATATCCTACTTTTCTATTCAAATCATCAAATCTCCGTATTTCTGTTGATTTTGTGGAAGCAGCATGAGATAACATACTTTAGCTGAAAATATTTCAGTTTCAGAGTTGTTCTAGTATCCGGTTGAGAGCCCTAGCTATTTATTCATTGTGTTTACTGTGAGTTTGTCTTTGCCACTTTTTGTACCGCTGATTATAGCTGCTTGGAGATGACAGTCGGCCTGTGTAGTTCAGTGTGTAAGGAAAGACACAAACAGCAGCAGGGTTACTGGTTTGATCTCAGTCGGAGGCCTCTCCATATTTAAAGTGTTTATACTGAGAAGGACTGGAAAGTGCTTCGGATGAACTCGTCTGCTGAACAACACAGGTCAAGAGTGTGTGCGTACACTGCGACTTTAGTGTGTCTTTGTGCACATTGGGAGCGTATCACTGAGTTAGTTTATCTGTATGAGCAAGCACCTGTCCCTGTAATGCCCCAGCCCTTCACAGTTCACTGCCTCCTTCCTGCTAATTTCCATTTAGAGGCATCAGAGCAGAGTCTTGATTATGCTTCATAACAAAGTGAAGAGCAGCCCTAATTTACACTTGAGACTCCCCGCTGAGAATCATTATCAGCATTCTTAGAGTTACACCAAAGGTCACACTGATTTTTTTTTTCAGTCACGCATAGACAGACACACTTCTCAAAATGGGTTACAGAGATTAATCCCCCCCCCCCCCCACCCCATCCATGTTGGCTTCTTCCTTTCTGTTGAGCAGAAGTGAAGAGCTGAAATTAAAGGCTGCTATATCCTGCTCTGCAATATCACTAGAAGGTGGTTAGTGTTTTTTTCTGTCTAATTGAATTTCCCCTGGGCAGCGCAAGTCCTTTAAATCAGGGCTTTGATTCTTCTGTCAACATTGGTGGCAGTGTCGAAAGGAAAATGGGTATAAAAGAGAGGCTGCCATGTCGGGATCAGAGCCCACCTTTCTGAGAAATTAAGGTGTGCAAAGGTACTTCATAGGTGTGTAAAAGTCACATCAAAGTAGCAATTAACTTAAAGCAAACACACAGTCTTGATTTAGTTCAGTCATTTTTATTTAGTTTCCAGAATTGTAAAATATCATTGTTTGTCTCTCATCCATACTTACCTCTGTTTGTTCAGTTTCCCATGTGGTCCCATGCAGCTAAAAGGGTTGGCCCAGCACTTCCTGGGTATTCATCAGATTGATGATGTCATCGCTTACATCACTGGGGCAGACCATCTGAAAGGGTTTTATTTTTGAGAAATGTTTTCTTTCTAATCATTTCTTTCATGTTTAAGTTACTGGTATGAGGTAATTTAATTAATGAAAGTTTAGTTGAGTAAATGATCTGAGGTCAGTTTGAGGGTTTATTTAGATTTATTTGCTTTAAGAGAAAAGTGTAAAACCACTATTAGAGTTGTGCTGCACCAAGCGGTGGCCATTTTGTAAATAGGGCCCTCTATAAAGCCAGGAGACATTTGTTCTCGTGAAATGGCGATGTGGAGCGACATCGAACTTCTCATGAACGAGTATACCAACACTGTCTGTCTTGCCGTTGTGTCAGGGGAGGAAAATGGGAGCGGCTTGTACTAGGTGGACTCACTGGTCAAAATCTCTACTGCCACTGAGGTAATGCATGTCAATATTAACATGAATTATATTGAGACTTTATGGGGCATCTTTTCCCTGAGTTTAAAAAAATACTACTGTAGTACAATACAATGTTACACCCAAATGTTTTATTTACTTTTCTTTTACTTTTACATACTCTATTAATCCCCCTGTGTAATTGAGAGACATGCTTCTCACACAGATAGGACCGAATAACTCACATGATCTATGGACATGCATTAATGGAGAGATGTCAGAGCTGAGGATGCCTTGCTCAGAGGCACCTTGGCAGTACTCAGGAAGTGACATGGCACCTCTCCAAATTCCAAGCTTTGGTCTGCAGAGACTTAGTCTGACAATAAAGTCCAATCAATCAATGTGAACACTAGTGTGTCGATTTGTAATTGTGAAATGCTGTTTTTTTTCAGGTACAGGCAGATCCCAGTCTCCCCTCCTCCAGTGGTTCAAACTGGAGTAGTGTTGTTGCTGATAAGATGATTATCCTGTTTTGATCAGAGTTATCAAATCATCCTGCTGCTTCTTCACTTTGGTCATCTCAGTAAGTTCCTCTCGTCTCTGACTCACTGTTTGCTATCTGTCAGGGGCCCGTATCGGAAAGAAGGTTCAACAAATTATCAGGCTCTTTGTGAAGCATCTATACTTGAGTACGTACTGATTTCTCTAGAGAAGATCATAGGACCAGTCTTCTCGCTGACTCTTTCCCACAATGCAAAGCGCCAGGTCAAAGATTGAAAAGACGGACAGCAACAACTATCGTACCAGAGAAAATAAACACACAAATAAGACAATTTAACCAGATATCTCAGTTTCTCCTCCTCTGTATACCTGTAACCCAGTGTTAAAATGAAGTAAACTAAAGTTAAAATATACATTTTTTACACATATTTCTCTAATGGGTAAATTTAGAGCGACATCACGTTTTATGATTGGTCGAGGGGCGGGACAGAAGACGAAAGCAGGAGAGAGTTGCGAGAAGCGGAGGGAACGTGAGCTCTCTTTTCACCGCTGCGTGTGTGTTTTCTATCTGACTAGCCATGAGCTAAATAACTGAGTTAAGTGTTGGATAAAGTGAATGTAGTAAGGTGCTAAACAGCTACCAGCTTTATTTATATGTTTGTGTGAAAGCTAACTGTAACCTCCTCGGCTAATGCTTGTTAGCCCGAGTGCTAATTTTGTGCTAGCGCATGTACGGACAATGGACAATTAACGTTTGAACTGACTGTTCGACGTGGGTGAGTGATTACGGTGTGCTGTCAATGTTCATATATTGCATTGAACTCAATTTAGGCCTGTAATGGGGGTTTTGTTTATTTTAATGCCTTTTGTTATTTGTGTGTGGGCCCACATTAAAGTGTTAAGTGTGTATTAATGTGTTCTAATGGATTTAAGGACTTAAAGTGAACTAGTAATAGCTGGTTATTTCTTCTGGTCAGTTTAAATAGTCTCAAGGTATTTTGATGACCAAGTAGTTAAAGGGATACTTCACCCATTTGCATTAAGCTTTGTATCATTAGAAACCTGGTAGTAGTTTTGAATGGTTGTGCATCCCGCCCTCATTTTCTCCTGAGATGGGAACTCTTTGTATTTCTAAGTCTGAAAAGGAGCTTCCAGTGATGCAAGCTGTTGCGGTTAGCAGGGTGAAACTACAACACTAGTTCCTCATATTTTCGACCACTGAAGCTACAGACCAACCACAGATCAGTGGGTGGGAACTCACTCCCAGAATCAAACCTTAACGTCCACCATATTGCTTGGAAGCTGTGCTAACAGGCTCTATGGAGAAAGCTGATAATGGCGAAAAAATATAAATATAGCGGCGAGACGGCTGCTGCCGACGGGCTGGTCTTGTGTTTTGGCTGCTGCAAGCCCGGCCACTGCGACACAAGACCGGCCTGTCGGCAGCAACTGAGACATAATGCCTGCCTGTCGGCGGCGGTGAGGACGAGGGCCCGGGGCCGGCTCGAGCTGGGGTGGACTGGTAGTGTTGGTGCTCTCACTGTTTGCCTATGGACACAGACACAGTCTATTTTCTGCCAGGAATTACCAAGATCAATTTTGGAAGAAATTTCAAAATCAGTTGAGGAAATGGCCTCGTGTTGAAGTAAATATGTCTGTAAATGTTTTTATTACTATATTTCTACTGCTATACTGTAAATTTTGGAGAAACTGTATCGATCGAATTTTATTCATCAACATGAGCCAAAAAGACACTTTCTGCCTTTTCACAGCCAAGAAGGCACCAACTTCAAAATGTATTTCACATTTCTACTACATATATGACCCAATGGCAATACAGATTCATGTTTCAACAGGTGAAGTTTCCCTATAAGTATAAGAAGAGTTTTTTGTATGGTGGCTCAAAAGTGCCATTAGTCAGGTTTAAAGGGTACTAAATGAGTGCTGAGAGTGTGTTTTGTTTGATTTCCATGCACGATCATTCTGCCCCAGCTGAGGCCTCTGCAGGTCCTTGTGTTTCAACTAAATACCACTCCTTACTGGCAAGGCTAGAGGTGCTTATGTGAATATGGACATTAATGACTCTCTTAATTCTGAAAGGGTAAAGTCTGCCATTCTTGCTAAAAATGACATTAACCCTGAGACTTGCAGGCAAAGATTCCGCTCCCTGGACATCGACCCTGATGAGAGCCCTAAAGAGTTGCGAGAGGCTCAAGGAGCTCTTTGGGAAATGGAGCCAGCCAAAAGGTAAAAGCATCCAAAAAAAAGTGATATGATCATCCCAGAACAATACTTGAGAATGTTGTCCCTTGAGCTTCAGGTATGGATCAAAGTGCAGGATCTGATTCAGCAACTGAGGCTGCCATGTTGGCCGATGTCTTTGTGGCTGCACGGAAAAAAGGCCAACCATTGCGTTACAATGCATGGAGGACAACAAAGGACAGCCAAAAACCAGCCCAACAGTTCCAACAGGGGGAAGCAACCAGTACGGGTAAGCCTCCCATGTGGGAGGTCCAGCCAGCTAGCAGGCCAACAAAACCCTCTAGCAAACAGCTAACTTGTTATCTATGTGGACTTGAAGGCCATACTAAATCCATCTCAGCTAAGATGACAGATATGTGCTTAAAAATTATTTTTCTATTAAAATGCAAAACATGACGTAAATGAAACCACTCTTACAGCCTTGCTCATCTCTGGGAGTGATTAAACACTGGTACAAAGGAAGTTTGTACCGCCAAATATTGTCAGCAACAGTGACACCATCCCTATCTCTTGTGTTCATGGAGATGAGAAGCCTTATCCAACAGCTGACATGTACATTAAGGTAGAAGGTCAAACTTAACTTTTGAACATTGGAGTTGCTGATAATCTGCCTTTTGATGCTGTTCTACAAAGCGTCCAACCAGTTATTTTTGATTTGTTGGAGCCAGAACAAAGCAGAAAGTGTAACGCTGTGGTAAACTGAATGCAGGCCAAGCAATCCAAAGAAAATTCAAGAGTTGCAGACCACACCTGGGAAGTCTCGGAAAACCCGCAGAGAGAGAAGGCAGGAGAAATTCCAAAAGACAGCAGTGACACCATCAACCAGCAATGAGCCAGAGTTACCACTAGGGTTTAAAGTTCCAGGTAATATAAGTGATCTGCAGAAAACTGATCCATCTTTAGTCTCTCTTTTTCAAAAAGCAAAGGAGAAGGAGCCGGAAACTGAGTTGGACATCATACACATCAGTGTTTCCCCTAGGTTTACAGCGTTGGGGGGGTGGGGACAAGCCGACATGCCGACACGATGACATAATGGGCCGCCACCCCAATATAATGGTAGGGGAAACACTGCACATCAAGTGATGAGTATATCCTGCAAAATGGCATCCTCTATTGTCAACAAGAGTCAGTGGTGCACCTAGTGGTTCCCCAAGCAGCTAGAAACACCATACTTGCCTTGGGGCACTCAGTAACCTAGGCTGGGCACCTGGGCGAACACAAAAACACAGCTCGCATTAAAAACCATTTCCACTGGCCTGGCCTGCGCAGAGATGTTGCTCAGTTTTGTGAAAGTTGCCCTCAGTGCCAAATAACATCTGCTAAAACACCCCCAGACCTCCACTTAAACCACTACCCATTATTGGCACCCCATTTGAGCGCCTTGGGCTTGACATTGTTGGTCCTGTAGAGAGACGCAAAGCACAAAACCGCTATATGCTGGTTATAACAGACTATGTTACCAAGTATCCAGAAGTCTTTCCACTAAAAGCCATACAAGACAAAAGCAGTTGCTTTCTGTTTGGTACAGTTATTTTCAAGGGTTGGCTTCCCTTGTGAAATATTAACTGATCAGGGAACTAACTTGATGTAACTAACATAATGTCTACTCTGCTGAAACAGGTGTACCAGTTACTGGGTATCAGGAGCCTCAGGACCACACCATATTATCCTCAAACGGATGGGCTAACAGAGCGCTTTAACTAGACCCTGAAACAGATTATCTGGAAGTTTGTAAACAACACTGGTACAGACTGGGATCAATGGCTGACCTACCTCCTTTTTTTGCATACAGAGAAGTATCCCAATCCTCCACTGGTATCTTTCCATTTGAACTTTCGTATAGACATGATGTTCGGTGGCTGTTGGCACTGTTGAGAGGATACAACGTTAGCAGATCCCACCCTCCCCTTGCCCCCCACCTAGATCTATGTCATCCAGATGAGAAAGCCGCTGGAGAAAATGGGTGAGCTGGCCCAATCGCACATGGCTGACGCCCAGCAGCAACAGAAGTCCTGGCAGTGGCAGCTTTCAGTGATATACAGCAAGTAAGCAACCTGTTCTGTACTGCCCAAACTTTGATGAACATTTTCATCTGCAAACTGATGCTTGCAAGGGTTTGGGAGCTATGTTACTCCAGGGACATCAGGATCATCGGCATCCAGTCGCCTACATCAGCCAGAAACTGTTCCCCAGAGAGGTTCGGTATCAAATTGGCCCTTGATTCCTTGATGCCTTTGGTTCACCTTGGAGACGGCTCACAAGGCCCGTGTGGTTTGTCGACTCGTTTGTTTTCTGTTTTTGGGTAAAATAAAAACCCACCTTTTCTTTAAACTTACTCCTGTGTCCTTATTGCTTGGTCCCCCACAAGGGAATCCTTCTCCCAGGGTAAGAGTGTTTATAAAGCACACTACAAGTGAAGGCCTGTGTCTGGCCATGAAATGTTTGTCTGATTTCACCTATGGCTTTGATGATGTCACCAGTTGTAATAATCCAAATGGATTGGATTACCTACATTAAGATGTGGGTTCCTCTTTTTTAGGCTCTGGTAGAGAAACCATCCAGTGGTGTCAAGAAAAAGTACTGCTATCTCCTCACACAGAAATATGAGGGTTCTGAAGGTAAACTTTTATATGAGAAACTCTGTATGAATTTAAAAAAAGAGCCATGCAATGTAACACGGGGGAAATAACAATCTGATCCGTCTGTGTTTCAGGTTTATTCTCTGAATCGTTGCTGTGCATGGTTTTGTCGGCGTGACGTAATGGTAATGTGTTCTGTTTTTGTCAACAGTGATATACAATGTGTTCCTAGGTTCCCAGGTTTTTCCACATTTCAAACCTTGCATTGGCAAAGGTCGAGACCGTTATTAAAGAGATTTTAGATTTTTATTGCAGCCTCATTGTTGACCAAATTAAATATGAATTCCTCTTTTTGTCTTTGCAGCTGTAGAAAATATAGATGTAGGATCTTTGAAAGAGGATAGTTGAGACCCTCTTCTGTAAGTGCTCATTTTTATTTTCTGATAAGCAGAATTTTAATCCCACCGCTCCACACACTCAGCTCCAGTCTCAAAGATAGACTTTGGTTCGTCCACTCACTTTATCCTGCTTTATGGAACAACCAAAAGACAGGAACTGGAGGATCTGAGTAGCTGTCCTGGTTCATAAACTAAAAGCATCTCTGAGCAGTAGTCTGGTGCAAGGCCATGTAGTGCTTTATAAAATAATTTTAAAGTCAACATGAAAACTAACAGGCAGCCAGTGTAAAGATTGTGTGAAGTGTGGTCTCCTTCGAGTCTGTCAGTACTTATGCGGCAGAGTTTTGTAGTAGCTGTAGCCGATTAGCCGTGTTTTTATGTAGACCAGAAAGGAGAGCGTTAGTCCAGCTTGCTAGTGATGAAAGTGTGCATTAGAGAGCGAAATGGCCTCACTTTGATGTTTTTCAGGTGGTAAAATGCTGTTTTTGTAACACCCTTCACATGAGTCTTAAAATTAATGAGCCAAAGATCACCCCAAAATTCCGTACTTCTTGACTTTGGGTGTCAGTTTCTCTCTCTGGGCCTTTGAACCGATGATTGAAACCTCTGTTTTGTCTGATGCCACCACCCAGGGGTAACATGTACAAATTAAAAAGTAACGGTCCTAAGATTGATCCTTGTGGTACCCCACTGGTGACCTCATATTGTTTAGAGGTGCAGTCTTCTATAGATACAAAACATTTTCTGTCACACAAATAAGAGGTGAACCAGTTAAAAACATTTCCAGAAAGGCCTACATGCTCACTTAGTCTGTCTTAAAGAATATGGTGGTCAACTGTATCGAAAGCAGCACGGAGGTCAAGTAGTACCAGAACGGAGGGCTTGTTATTGTCTAGGTTTTGTCTGATATTATTAACTCCTTTTAGCAGGGCTGTCTCAGTGCTGTAGCGTGCCCTAAAGCCAGATTGAAACATTTCTAATGTAGTGTTTGAGTTTAAAAAGGCACTCAACTGATTTAAAAACTGGCTTCTCGAAATCGGTCTGAAATTACTAAGGGTTAAAATATTCAGGTTCCCTTTTTTAAAAAGAGGTTTAACTAAGACAGTCAAAATCAGTAGGGACGACACCTAGCTGTAAGGAGTGATTTACTATGTCGAGGACATCTTCTGATACTGAATTAAAAATGGTTTTTAAAAGGGATGTTGGAATTGGGTCAAGGGAACATGTGGATGACTTTAGTTCTGTTATCACTGTCCTGAGTGTTGCAGCATCATTCAGGGCAAAATGTTCCAACTTGACATTACTGTTTGTAGATGATACTACAGCGGTGATGTTCAGTCTGGGCCATGAAATCCACTTGGTGATCGGGGCCAGTGTCTTTTACCGCCTGTAATTATGATACATTGGGTAAAAGTGAGTTACTGTGTTATTACAGTGCTTGAAAAAAAATTACACATTTTTATATTGCTTCTTCATTCACTAGTCATGTTTAGAAAGTTAAATATGCTAATGTTTGGGTGACAGTAGCTCAGTCTGTAGGGACTTCGGTTGGGAACCGGAGTTTTGATAAAGGAAGGATGTGCAATATTTTACACAAACTGTAATACAGCAGAAATGAAGTATATCCTCTGTAAATGTCTCTCTGAGTCATGACTGTCTACAATTAGTAAGAAGCCCTAGCTGTACTGTTGTCGGAGCTGTGTTTACATGGATGGGAAGGCATTGCGTATAAAGATGTTTTAGTCAAGGACTAGAGAAAAGAAGAATAACATACTCACTGCTTATTTGGATGTCACGTAAATGTGCTGCTAACAATAATGCATGCCACAGGTTATTCCAGCCTCCAGCAAAGGACAATTTTGTCCGCCACTTGCTCTAAATGGTGCTTAATAATGGTGTGTTCTAATTGATACCTCCTTCGTGTGAATGCAGGGGTTGGAGGTGTGCCGATGGAGGAGAGCGGAGGGTTCAGAATAGTGGAGGTGAGGTCAAACAGCAGTTTGTTTTGCTTTAATGCCGGTGCTCAAGGGGGTGACATCTACTGGTTCAAAGGTCACACATTCTTTCTTAAATTATGATGAATTAATTTAAATGTATGCTTTTAAATAAAGTCTTTCTTTGAAATTTTGGATAAATTGAAAACCATCCTGTATGTCTTGGTGTAGATTTTTATAACACTAATCTCTTCACAGGGTGATAAAGAAATTGTTCTGACTCATTGGATGATGGACCCTTATCAGGCCAAGATCTGCTTAAAAGCAAAGGATGTCAAGCATTTGCTGTTAGGCTCCACGGCTATGGAACGACTTTCCTGAGGATCTCAGACTTGCAACATGAGTATCTTCTTTGAATTCCACTTGAAAGACTTATCAAAAGGCCTTCTTACTTTTAATGGTGATGTTTTATTTTATTTGTTTATTGGCTCCGTTCGTCAGCACTTGCTTTAGTTTATATTTTATTCTCTATAGCCATTTGCACACATGCACTCCTGAAAATATCTCGATAACTTCAGGAAGACTGCTTCAGAGATTCTCCTGACCTGGCTGTTCACATATGCTCCTCACAGTGGGAGACTATCCCTGTCAGAAGGAAGGGGGAGCTGGGGACTCCTGAGGTAAGATATGATGCGGAAGTAGCGGACGGAGCATGTCCTGTGTGGTTCTTGACAGTGAGGTGAGTTCTGTGCTCTCACTTCAAGCTGTGATACACATCTGGACAAGTATTTGAGCCTTTTTTGTTGTCTTTTCTTCTGCGTAAGGATACCCTGAGTCTTTGGGAACTTCACTTCCTGGTCATGATTCACTGTTGGCCCGATCTGGCTGTTCATGACTTTGAACTCACCACATAGTGCGACTCTGCCTCCATGGTGGCGTATGTATCAGTGTTTTAAAACATACTACAGCTGTGATTTATACAGAGAAATGGGACTCAAATAATGATGAAATATCTGTTTCACAACCAAGACAAAAGCCACATGAAGATGATTAGACTGACTAAACAAGACGACTTTCAGGTATTTGTACAAACACTTTTAAAGAACTGTGATATAGGATTTTCACGAGGATATTTTGAACTCAACATAAAGCTTTATGATTTTTCAGATCAACTCACTGCAAATACGATTTCTGCCCTCGATGACTGTTTGTTACTCTCTGGATGTGTCTTCAGTCTCCTGTCTCGTCCAGACAAAAATAAACATGTTAAACAATTAACACTTATTACAGTGGTGAAGGGATCTTGCGTGCATTAAATGTAAAGATTTCTGCACATTTAAGTAACATATTTTACTCCTTCTGATTTCGCACACCAAGACGCCATAGTGCCAACATGCTCTTCCTCAGTTGGCTCGAAACGTCACTTAATAAATCCTTCAAACAGGGGCTTCTTGTTGTGCAGATCTTGTTTTTACTTTCCTTGTCTGCACAATGACTACTCAAGAATGTGACAAAAGTTTTAACATACTAAGCCGTCTTTGTTTTTTTTTTGTTTTTTTGTTTCTCAACAATAATTGAAGAGAGCCGATTTTTTTTTTTTTTTCTGTTGTTGTCAGATGCTTCACAGAGGCTTTGTCCGAGAACAGGTACTTAACTTTATTTGGATGCATTTCTATGTTTCTTCCATTTTGTAAAATATTTTTATATTATTTTGACTTGGTTGAATTCTCTTTGATTCCCAGACTTCTTCACAAACACATGTTTGAAGAGGCTGAAAAGTTTTCCATCACATTTGAGCTTGATTTAGAGGTAAGTGTCTGACTGTCTGTCTGTCTATCTCGGCCTTATTATACACTGTAATGAAAAATGTATTAATGTGTTACTCTGGGAAGAAGGATATTTTCTGAGTCACATTTATTTCAACTTTATTTTACATCGCACTGTATTAAAAATGGTTTTACATTCATCATTAGTGAGACATGTTCCAGAGTTATTTTTTTTTTAGTTTTTTTGTAGGATTCTATTAAATTGAACAATACTTTTGGATTAAAAAAAGAACGCAATAAAAATTTTCTTGCGATAAATTCTGACTATAGCAATATGATTGTTGCAAATCCTTTCATTGGGATAATGATGTAACTGCACTGACTTGCACAGCCCTATAGCCTACCCTGACCTATGTTTTAATTTTTTAATTTTGTTCTTTTTAAGGAGGATAATTATGATTCCAAAGGGGTGGAGAATCTCAAGTCCCTGGTGTCCCACCTCCATCAGCTCCTGGACCTGCACAAGAAATACAACTGCAGACTTTCAGTCTTTGAGAAGGTGTGTCTTTTGTGAAAACCCATTTTACAATATAGTATAATAAGTGTATAAGATATGTTACAGGTGAACTCATGATGAGATACTAGATATTCATATCTACTTCTGACAGTTAAGTACTCATAATGTAACATTTAACTGTATAAAGCTGATGGACTGTTACAATCAAACAGAACTGTTCTCAAGAAACTGTAAAAAGCAGAGGTTTGGACTCGAGTCGGACTCGAGTCACAGATTTGATGACTTTGGACTCGACGTGACAAAATCATGAAAGACTTGCAACTCGACTTGGACTTCAATACCAATGACTCGTGACTTCACTTGGACTTGAGCCTAATGACTCTAAAATACTTGAGGTTTTAATGTTATTTTAGGTCCCATATATAATTTCCGCGATGCGCAAAACACGGACGGAATCACAGAGTTTTACAATAAAAATATATTCAACTGAGTACAGGATAGCGTGGGATTTGCCTCATGTGGGTGTGATTTATTTAAAAACCCTATGTTTTTGTACCAAGTGTTTTTATAAAATATGAGGAGTTTTACACGCGTATACCTGCAGCTTCTCGCTGCTGCTCCTCTTCTGTTTGCATGTTGCATGCGCGGGCTGACACATATTTTAAATAAAATCAAATAAGCAATCATGATTTGTGTAACTGCAACAAATTATTAATCTGTTAAAATGGCATTTCATATGGTGAAGAGTGCTAATGACTTGTTTAGGACTCAATTCAAAGGTTAGGACTTTTGACTCGACTTGGGACTTGCCTGTCTTTACTTAAGACTTGACTCGGGACTTGAGACCAAAGACTTGAGACTTACTTATGACTTGCAAAGCAATGACTTTGTCCCACCTCTGGTAAAAAGTGAAGGTTCAGGTGACAAAGTGACATTTTGTCCTCAATTAACTCTGTTAACGTTACTTTCACTAATGTCATAAGCGCCACTGGGGATGCGATAAGTTATAATTAGTTTACAAGTTTTATTTAAGACAGACATAATGCTTTGTGGTGGTGTATCTATGAATTAAACTGTATTGGAATATATCTTTGGTGCCTCGTCCATCTTATACGTTTATCACTGATGTTTTTCCAACTGCATTTGAAGCTGGTTTTGGCTGTAATCATTCTAATTGAACTGACTTTGACAGGGAAGTGTACGGGGTGTGGAGTTCTTCATGCTGGACAAAGAGTCGGCTCCAGAGTTGATAGCTGCCACAGTGGAGAGCAGTATCCTGCCCCGTGACGAGCTTCTTCTACAGTATATCAAGGTATAACAACACTACTGCTGGAACATTAACCCCTTGTGTCCTCCTCAAATGTATTTATATTTTTCTGCTGTGAAGTTTAACAACTTCCGACTTGCTCAAAACTACCAAACATTCAATTATTTTCAGTATTGTAAATGCTAGTTTATAAGTTGAATAGTGATTAGAGTGTTGGATATGTCAAAGCCAAGCAACAAAGTTGATTTGATTGCATTAGTCTTTTTTATGTACCGTTTGGTCAAAATGTACACACAAAATCATCAATATTTGCTGTGTATTTTGCTGTTTTTTCTGCTTTCATTTTTGCTCTTTTTTGGCTTTTGACGAAAGAGGGAAAGACTCAGGTGTGTGAGAGACAGGGAGCTTCAGGAGAAATCTCGCGCGAGACCCCTCCCATAGAAACACCTTAATTCAGAGCCTCTCAGAGAGCTGGGGCTCTAATTTACTATGCATGCATATGAAGTAGTAGAGCCACGCTACACATGTTTTTTTTTTTAAAGTATTCAAGCCTTGTGACAACGTTCCATCCCATGTGCAGATGAGCCCAAACAACAGCTGCGCCCTCTGTTGCACTAACAGATGTATGGACCACCTGTCTCTGTGAGCAAGGTGGGTTCGACAGAGCTCACTATTTTTTAAGTTAATATGAATCACTTTTCAAAGTTGGAAAGCTTTCAATTAGTTGAGGTGACATAAATGTATAATATTGAGTTAACACAACATTTTCATAGACTTGAAGTAAAACTAAATTAGACATTAAAAAATGTATTTTTGTTTTTACAGCGTATAGAGGTTAATGATGACATCTGACCAGTTAAAAAGCAGTTTAATCAATCACTCCACTTCACATTAATCTCAGCTAATGTCGGAGAGGCTTCTATTTAAAAATGTATAATGCACATAACTGGTCTCACACTATCTCCATTCTCAGCGTCATTATGTGGAAAAAAGACACCGTTGTTATTATTTAGCAGAAATAGTATTTTGATGAGGAATGGTAGATTTGTTTTAAAGACAAATTATTGGCTATGCTTCCAGGCAGGCAGACCAAGCAGGTTAAAGTTTGGTCCCCTACAATGTCAATCTCTTGGGTGAAGACAGACAGGATTCTAGTCAGATGAATACTGATTCTCACTTCCTTCGTGCTTGCAGGGTGTTTTTTGTTTGCTTGAATAATTCAGTAATATTTCCCCCTCATCTCCCTTTAAATGTAATCAAGCCAGGCTGTAATTATATCCTTCGGAGGACCTTTCAACATACCTTCCAGGCATTTATTGGGAATTTGCATTTGTAATTGCTCTCTCTCTTCCCACTGTGCTCTGCTGATTTGCAGAAAAGCAATAAACAAAACATGTCTCTGAGTGCTTCCAACAGGAAATCAATAGGGAATCGTTCCTTTTAATCATCTGATACTTTGATTGGAAGAAGCTGTTTAATTTTCCAGTACGGAACCTCTGCCAGACAAAGCCTCAGCAACCAAAATGTTTCAGGTTTGGTGGCCACAAAAAAATCAATAATCCATCCACCCACGCAACATTTGTCATGTTGAAGTGTCCTTGGGCAAAACCAATGAATCTTCTGGAGTTCACTGAGTGTGAGTTCCCCTTCGGCCATCAGCTCGGTCCATGACCAGTTGCTTAACAGTCAACACAATTTGAATCCAAGTCAGTCTAGTTAAGGAGCAGGTACCGGTTGGTTGTACCAAAGGTGCGTCTGCTTCGCAGACATTATTGTTAATATCATAGACTATTTGAAACGTGGACAGCACAAGAGCTCCTATGAATTGAGGCATAAGATGTAGAGCTCCCCCTGCTGACTGGCTGCGTTATAAGTCGAGATCCCCCGGGGCAGACTTTAAAATTTAAATACACGCAAATACTTTTTTTTTAAACACTTTTTTTTATGTCATACTTCTTATCACGCTGATTTCTGTCCAAGAGATCACATTTATAAGAAGTTTAGTTTTAATAAGTTGTATTTTACCTTTATTTAACCAGGTAATTAACCCATTGAGATCAAGCTCTCTTTCACAAGGGTGACCTGGCCAAGAGGGCAGCACCGCACGTCATAGTTATTTGATGCATAAAAGAGCAGATGTAAAGTTATGATTGGCGTCTCAGTTGACAAATGCAGGTCTTCTAGCATCATACAGGATTTGCAGAGTAGAGGAGGAACTGTGAGAGGAAACGTACAGTCATTGGGTGTGGTTTGTCTTAATGGCATCTCTTATTTGTCATATTTGCCTTTTTTTTTATTCTCTCTGGCTTCTTAGTACATTACATTTTTTAGAGGTCCATTTCTTTCCCCAGCAGGCTTGCAGCTGATGTGTGTGGAGCGGGAGGACAGGCTGGCTAACCGCTGGGTGATGTGTGGTTTATGGATGGCTTATTCTGGAGCTCTCAGGGAGTCTGTGTCTAAGTGTTGCTCCTTAAGGGCTGAATTAGCCCGCTGATCCACTAATCAATTTGGAGAGAAAAAGAAAAAAACACTTTGCTCAAGGCCTATTTTTTACACTTTTCCCCCAAATATCCAAACTCCAACAGCTTACAGTTTTCAAACATAAAAAAGGCTCATCTCCTTCTCCTGCTTGACCTGCTGTCTCCAATAAGAACAAGACATGCTGTTCTCGGTCGTACCTTTTTCCCGTCTGTTGATTATTGATCGCTTAAAGATCAATTCACATGTCAGGTTTCTGAGTTCAACCAGCAGCAATAGTACTCATTCACAGAAGGGTGTGAAAGCCTATTCTGACCTGTATAAATCACATCTGCCTGCATACTTAAAGTATTATAGTGCCGTAATGAAATATTCAAATGTGGCTCTCCTACTTCCAGCACGATGAAGCAGGTAAGTCTGTAATGATGACATAACAGCCTGGGAGAAACAAATGAGATTCTTGGGGAATTAATCAGGGTCTCTGGGACCATCGGTGTGACTGATGAGGCCAAAAGTGGGTCAAAACCACAGGTTGGTTGGATGCACAAATGGGCCGAGACACAAAGCTTGGGGCAACGAAAGGAGTGAGTGTTTCTGCAAATATAGCCTTCTTCAAATGTTGCCAACATATTTTTGGGGCCTTTATTAGATAGGACAGCTGAAGAGAGACAGGAAATGTTGGGAGGAGAGAGTGGGGCATGCAGCAAAGGATCAAGTTGGTATTCGAACCCACGGTTACTGAGACTATGACTACAGTCTCTGCACATGACGCACATGACATAACCGCTTGGCACCTCTGCGCCCCTGCACTGATCTTTTATGTCCAGCCCTTCAACATTTCTGCTGATCGTGGACGTACACAATGCTACTGCTCATCTAAATTCCTGTTAGTTGTAACCTTAACTACTAACTGTTTTGCGATGACCAAATGATTTGAAGGCTCAAAGAAATTGAATCTGATCCAGCCCTGTATGGGCTCCCTGTATGGCTCAGTGGAACAGTTAATAAGATTGATGGAGACAATGAAGTGAGGTTGTTGTTTGGCCTCCAGCTAACTTTACCTAAATCTGGCTAGCAGCAGCTAACTAACAGTAGTTATGTATTTCTGTTTCCATAGGGTGCTAGCTGAATTTTGGTCAAGGTAAGGGTTTGAATCTTTAGCCTTAACCCATTTTTTTTTTCCCATCTTTGGTAGTGCTACATTCATTTTGCTCATAACGTCATCATTTTGTAAATACAAAGGTAGTTTGTGTTGTCTTTGATTGTTCGTGATAGTTGTCCTCACCAGGCAGAGGAGTGTGTTCAGTGGCAGACTGCTGTTACAATCCTCCATGGACAGACTTCTGAACTCTTCTTCATATAGTAGGGGGGACAGCGGTTGATGTTTAGATGTAACAAACGTTTCATGTCATTCTTGTCTTTGTAAACTCCTACTGGATGTAGGATTTGAATTTCCCTCGGCATCTAAAAAGTATCTGTCTATAGTAATTTGTTCATGTGTGCAACATTTAGTTAACTGTATTTCCAGGACAATTGCATGTTTTTCCTGCAGTGACATTTTGTTACTTTCTGTTGGATTAAAATCATTAGCACCTGCTATAAAAAAGTCCAGCCCCCCCGTCCACCCCCCATAGCTCCCAGAATCACAACTCCCTAACCCTGCTTCCACTGATTCCTGTATTGCTTTTCTTCTAAGGAGAAAGAACCAAAGACAGAGTGAAAGTAAGAACAAACAAAGAAAACTCTGACCCTTTAAAAGCTTTTGATCTATTGTCTGAAAATAACTCTTGTAGATCTGAAACCTGAAGGCGACCGGTGAAAAGAGAATACCTGGCAGCAGAAAGTGGTCTCAAGAAGATAAACCAATAAGTGCTTCATGTATTAAACATGACCTGCTCAGTTTGGGAGTGCCGTCCCTGAGAGTTAAGGCGTTGAAAGGAACTCATTCATATTTTAATCACACTGGAGGTTCAATTAATCATTGCACAGTTTAAGGGTGAAATTGATGAATATTCAGTTGCCAAGTGAAGCAACTTCTGACCCTGGCTACTTGCGTTGGTTTTAATCATATTCCTGCATATTTTCCGGTCATCCACCAGTTGTAGTCTCTAAGGAGGAGCCACCCAAGGTTTCTTTTCTTATTTTTGAACAAAATGGTGTGTTTTCGTGGGATAAAAACATCTAAAATTAGAAATCTGACAGTTCTATTTTTGGTGGCACTCACACAAAAAGGCATGAAATTAGAATAAGGGAACTTGGCAGCACTCTGCATATTTATCCTCTACTCTTCGTGGTCGGAGGACTCTGGGGGCTTTGGGAGAGATGAATTAACTCTGAGAGACTCGGATGTTCAGACAAGTGGCTCTTTAACCAGATGCCAACCATTATCTGTGCTTTATGAGTTCATTTAGAGAGCTGATGGTGAATTATCCGGTAATGAAAGTGATATACACAGTGTCAGCTCTCTATTATTTCTTTACATTACATCCATTAAGGACTTTTTAAAGCCCAGCCCTTGTTATCCTATACCTTACATGTTACCACCATCTGCAATTGAAGCCAAATGATCTCACTGCTGGAATCACCTTTACAATAAAATGGGTACGTAATGGGTACGAAAAAAATAAGCCTCAGGTGGCTTATTTTAAACTTTGCACTGAATACAAAATGTAATTAAGAGAAGAGAGTGCTCTCCCTAAACTACTGCTTGAAATGACCACGACTTTTTAAATGGTTAGAGTTACATGTTCGCACCAACAAAACAGTGTGAACAAAAACAAATAAAAGTCAACACTGACTTCTTTTCTTTTTGACCTATGGGACTTGCTTTCTTTGCTCTGGTCCGAATCGTGGACCAATTTGTTACATTGTTGCATTATTACCTCAAGTTTGGTCTGTGTTCACACTGACCCCTCTTTTCCACAAACTCTGTGTGCACCGCGGTCCGTCAGCGCTGCGCGCTGATTTACGCTGCCACTCTAGTCAATGATTGTGTTTGGTCTGAGAGATTTACAAGCAGACCATAATGTGTAATGCATGAGGCTCATCAAGACAGTTCAGTAGAAGGCCCACGTTAATCGTCCTGAACCATGAGTTGCTTATCCACCGAGATTGTTTCTGTAGATCTGTCAGATATGCCTGTGGTCTTTAACACATGTTTAGCAATGATGAACAGAGAAGGCCCACTGTGGCTGCTTCCTGCAGTTAGGTCAGAGCGAGGTCAGTTGTTCTTACTAAAAAAGGACCATAACAGAGTCTGAAAAAAAAAAAACAGACTTTGACCTGTACATTTTCAGGCGGTCTTGGTACTGTTGTTTGGTCTGCAACAGGGTTTGATTGACAGTATTCATCCCAGCACAGATGAAACGCACTAACTTTGGTCGTTATTTAAAATGTTTCCATATTTTCCCCTGTAAAAAAAATCCCTTCTGTTATGTTTCTATAACCTTTTCTCACTGAAGCCTCTTTTCATTCCACCTAAGTGTTTCTCTATAAGAGCAAATGTAAAAGAAATTGAGTATAATCTGGTCTTTAATGCACCCATGAACTGATAAATGACAAAAATGACAAAAGTCATGCACTCATTTATTTTACCAACTTGTAAACTTTGACCGCAGTTGATCATCCAAAGCAGAATAAGGATTCATGTTCAAAAAACACAGGAGCTCCCTGAATGTCCTTGGCCTCTTTCAACTGTGTTATAAAAAATATTTTACAATAATGATTGTACAATCATGCTGGAGAGTACAGTGTTATGCATAAAGTCAGTGAGCAACGAATTCTGTCCGAGTGAGCAGACAAGGGCAGCTGGAAAGTGACCCATAAAAGTCAGGGTTTCCACAGTCTGTAGATGAGAACATTAAGAGCTAGAGCTAAGTTATCAAAATATACTGAGGTTTATGGGAAAGAGACAGTTCTTCTTCTGAAACATTTGAACAGTCCCACTGTAATTCATCACTGTGGAGGAATCTCTCTGAGTTGTATTGACACAAACGGTCAAAGTGACATCAAGAACACGCTGTTGAACTCGGAGCATGGGGACATCGCTGCTGAGTGCAAGGAGACTCTGCAGAAAAGAAATGAGACGACAGATTTACTGTCACCATTCATGACACTGATAGTCTGTGAAAACCACTAAATAGACGCTCTGATGGGTTTAGTCTTGTGTACCTTCTCAAACTAAGATCATTTTCTGACTACCTTGATTTATGAAAACAAAACCATGACTTGGATTACCAAACTGAATAACCGCTATGTCCATGAGAATTGGAAAATGTGCAGAAAGGGGTCCGAATTTAGCAGATAATGGTTGAGTAATGTTTTTTTTAATCTCATTGGCAAGTAAATGATGTGCTAAATGTCCAGTCACATGCCAGTGGTTCTCCCTCTAAATGGACGGACATTGATCTCCCCCTGTTATGGATGAAAAGGTGTTGGATTAATCTGCTAACACGCGCTATCACCCCCCTCTGATTAACCAGGAATTAAATATGCACTGAGCTGCGCAGTCCTGCACAAGACCCATTTTAGTGGGTCTCTTTTTTTTTAAGAGTCACTGAACACCTCCAGACAGCAATTTAGCGCTTTAGCTCCCCTGGCCACACTTGCTGGTAAATTATGGAGCCGGGCCGCTGAACACTGAAACATTAAAAGTAGGAGCCTCAGAGAGTCTCGTTGGCTGCCAGAGACCCTGAAAATGCAGATGAGTCCATATGGATGTATGGAGAGGATCCTCAACCAGGAGAGAAGGGAAGGACAGAGAACAGAAGAAGAGAGTGGAACCAATACTGAAGCACTCACTCTACGAGACTTTACAGTCATGTCCAATTTTCTGCTCGTATCAGAGTTCTTTCAGCGTCGGTCCATTTCCATTCCAGATTAGAGACAATAGACAAAGACCTGCATGGTTTAAAGAGAGAAACTAATGGGAAATTTTGTTTGTAGACGTAACATAATAACTGCGTTTAATGAGCACTTATTTGGTTCTATTTTGTGCAATGAGGTTTTGTTGTATTTGAGCCTCGCCAGTTTAGGCTGTCTCTCCATCTCTGTATCTTGTTATAGAGATAATGTCGGTTCAGCATGGCAGAAATAATGAAAAAATAATTTCAGTGGAAAATCAGTCCTACATTCTTAAAATAAACTTTCTCAGAAGTGGAAAGAACTTGAAAGTGAAGCCCATTTACAGAGGCTATAGCCCTTGAAGCGGTGGCCCCAGGTTTGACTCCCACCCTTGGCCATTTCCTGCATGTCATCAGCAACTCTCTCTTCCCCGATTATCACTTTATCCTCTGTCCGGTCCTATGAATAAAGGCATGAAGGCATGAAATCCCACCAATTAGATAGAAACAAAAAAAATAAACCAATGCAAAAGTGCCCCAAGCCTACATGCTTTCTGATGACCAGCAGTGGAGCACACTCCACTCCATACAAAAGAGGTGTGATAGTAAGTGTACCAGAAATACTTTATACTTTTCTATATGATTTATTACCTAAGTATATATTTTCCTTAAGTAGTTTAGGTTTCAAAAGCTAATTTCAAGTCTTTATTAAAAGAGCCTGATGTTTATTCTGTAACTTATGGTCCAATTTAGGAAAATAGATGTTACAGCAGAGTATGAATGACTGTGTGGCTACCTTGTGATTGAAAATATGCAGCAACATTTACTTTTCAACCAGCCTAAAGGTTTATCAATACATATCTACCCTCTTGTCCAAATAGGCCGTTGTGAACTTGTTTTCAGAACGAGAAGTTACTGTACCAAGTACAAACTCAATTCTTTAAAAGTGAAGTCCAGAAACCAACTGGTGACATCGCACTGGCTGTGGCAACTTCAAAAAATACAACGTAAGATACCCCAACCCCTACCAACAACACAGCTGTGATTATAAAGGAACAGATTCCACATTAAAGTTAAATGCAGGTTTCTGTATTTCAGTACGAAAGGTTAAAAAGCTTATCAACTACCTTAAAAGTAAATTAGTGTACTCGAATGTTTATATTTCTGAAAATTCCCATCCCTAATGTAAACCAAGAACTAGGGCAAGGAATTTGAAAGGTGCAGGAAAGCCAGTTTTCTCGCAAAGCTATCGCCCACCTAGCTCTGTATCCTCACTTTTGGCTTTGCTTCATTGTGAACACCATACTTTTTGCCCTGATTCTATAGGGTATCTTCTTTTCCAAATGTATGTGACCTGGCTGAGAATTCAAAGGAAATGTTACTCTTCATGCATTTCCACTTTTGTACTGCTTGGATTTGCAATACTTGGGGGAGGGCGGTCTGAACTGCAACACTTTGTGCTCTAGTGTGAGCACAGCCTGAGAGAGTGAGAGTGGCAGAACTTTTCCATTTTGCCCGAACAAAATAACAGCCTGTCTGAAATCAAGTTATTCTGCACAGGAGAAAATCTGCTGCCCCTGGACACTGTGAAGCGTCCGCTCCAATTCCTGCGCTAAACACTAGTGGCATAGGTATACATGTGTGTGCGTGGGTTTGTGTTTTTGTGTCTGTTTGTGTTAGCATCCATGTGTTTGTTTTTCACACACTTGTGGGCATGTGTGTGCCCCTCCTGTCGGTGTGTGCGAGTTTGTGTTTGTGTAGGTGATGGAGAGTCCACTCCAGCAGGAAGGCAGAGGGAAATGCATCACTCTAAATAACCGTGCTTAGAGTTGGCAGAGAGCGAAGGAAAGGTTGCCGAGCCTTTGGGGAAAAGTAGGCGGACAAATGCATCACATGCTCTCTCACCAGAATCCACAGACAGAAACCTTTTGCTCATATAAAGACGATAATGAATCAGAGCTGAGATGGATGTCAGCGAGAGCCTCTTCTCCCCCTCACCCTGCTCTCCGGCCTGGCAGGTGGTCTGCAGCTTGAGCCGTGTTTGTGTCCCGGCCCTGGCTGGAGCATGAGTCATTGCACTTACAACATGAAAAGCAAGACAGATGAAGCCAGGGCGCGTTAATGCAGGCACACACTAACAAACTCACATCCACACCAGCAGCCTCTATCAGGAACATTACTGCCTCAGAGCACAGCTGCTCCCAGAGGAGACGAGGATTCTGGGAGCTGTGTCTCCTCTGTGGCCGCTGGATTTCAGGAATTGAGGGATGAATAAACAGAAAATCAATGGTGTGAGGATACAGGGGCTATTTTCCCAATTACGGAAAATGTTGCTCCTATAGTTGGTGGTGCATATCAGCCCTCTGCACATCCACCTGACATTCAACACAGAGCCTTTCATGTGGCCAGGAGTTGGCTGGGGGAGCATTTTGTGGGGTCTAAAGATAGAACTGAACCTGCTTTTTGAGTCCAAGTCCTTTTGAAACCTTTATTGAATATTTTGAGAGTAGCTTTGGACACATTTAAGCAAAAATCTGTCAACATTTTGGAAATAACAAAGAACACTGTCCTGTTCCTTAAGGCTGAAACTAATAATTATTTTTTCATTGAATGTTAACAGCTGATTTGTGTCATAAATAATCATTAAGGGTGATTTCACAACAGGGACCCGGGCCTGGATCAGAGGACGCTTGTCCCCCAAAGTCTGGTTCATTTGATCAGTGTGAACACAAACATATCATACTCGTACTGATTAATTATGTTCCTAATTTAACTGCATTACCCAGGGGGCACTGCTTGACGCTCACCTGTCCTGTCAAAAGAAATACATGAGACACAAATACGGCGTGACATCTGCCACAGCAGAGTGTATCCTGAATACTTGAATGAGACTTTTACTCTGACCACTGATCTGTCTTTTTGTTTGCCTTTGTTTAGTTTTCTCCTTTTTGGTGTCTTTAGAGTCGTTCAATTAAAATCCCTGCTAGACTTTATTACATTGTATATAACCATTTTGTAAAATTCAATATGCACACAGTTAATGTGACACACAAAAATCCTTACATCTTACAGTAATGTTATCCAAGGCAAAAACATGAACAGGGTCAAATGTTTCATTAAAATATCAACACTAAAAGTCACAAGGAGAGAATGTGTCAAGTCAAGATAAAGTGATACTTCACTCCTCAGGGACTACAATCCTTGCACTGTGTCTTAATTTCTATGTTTTACTCTAATAGTTGAAACTGTGTCCTTTTTTTTCAAAATAAATAAAGTTGTCAGCATCAGCAGTACCTTTTGTTTTGTCGCAGACCTAAATAAAGTTTTGCCAAATTATTTTCTGGCACTAGCTCATACACCTGATTGTACGAGAGAGAAAAAGTGGAGCACTGGGATTTATGTTTTTCTTTACTTGAATTGTTGCTCCAAATGAAATAAAAAATAGCAAAGGTTTTACAATAAATGTAATGAAAATGGTGTCCAGTTAGTCATACACAGGAAGTGAAAAATGGTATACTGCATCAAAACAGTATGGCAGTGTTGTTTAAAATCTCTCAGTCCCTGGGACTGGATCAGTTTGAATAGCTTCCTCCAGCTTTAAAGCACCATATGTGAAGAGACTCTCTCTAAATTGGCGCTGACAAACAATGTCTCTTGGGATTCGATTGACTGAGTAATAAAAAAAAATAAAAAGAGAGAGAGAGAGATACCTTTCCACAGCTTTTTATGTGAAAGTCACTCTGGAAAGTTTCCTTGGGAAGAGCAAACTTTGAAATTCAAATGCGCCATGGTGGCTGTGTAACAGCACAGTATGAGCGAAATCTCAAAGCGCAGACAGAGACTAGACAGCATAGCACCCTTCTTGCTTCGAATGCTGCCAAAATAATTGAAAGGAGTCCCTCTGAGGACAGATCATCAATTTTTTTTTTTTTTAAATGATCTGAGAACCTAGCCAGCTTTAAAGTGGTCATGACAGCAGCTTGTAGAACACTCCCATTTTTCCATCTGTGGCGCAAACTGCAGTTCAAATGGCTGCTTAAACACTGCAACTATCACTGCAGAGCACTAGTTTAAAACGGTCCCCGAGCACATCACTTCAAGTGCTCCCAGCTTGAGAGAAAAGCACAAGTATCTGGCCTGGTTTCAGGTGGAGCCGACTGCGAACAGGGCCCCATTTGTGAAACGGCCCAGACAGTCCTTCTCTCCTCAAGTGCTCTTGTGCTCGGGCAGAGCAGCGTGTGTTTCATCATGGCTGTTTTTTTTAAGAGTCCATGAAGACGCCCATCATGGCTAAACTACTTGTAATGAAGGCCGTTTCTTCTGCAGCCTTCTTCGAGCTGAAATTGCATCGCTTTGTGCTGAGCTCTGTGGCCTCACTAAACAATGAAGTCATCAAGTGAACATTTCACTTTATAAAGAGTTTTCTCTGAATATGATCCCTGCTTAGCAGAGATCATACTGCTGCTCAGTGCTCAGCATTTAACGCAACACTTTTTCAAATCCAATATGAACAATGTGACTAATAAGCCTCATTTCACTTGTCATACTGAGACAGAGATATGAAAATGACTCTAAATACTGCTCACATTTGTATAATAAGCGCGTCAGAACTGTCTAAATGTCAGTGACAGCTATACAAAACCCCTCTGAAGCAATACAGCAGAACATTTTCTCTTAAATAGCCGAAAATCACTTTTAATAATGATTAAAGAGCATGTCTAGGAATCTTCCTAACCAAAGCTGACATGCAGAGTTCATGTGTTATCTAGTCATGCAGATAGTTTGGTCGAATTTGTGCAGCTTCATTTTAGATATCCAGCTCTTAATGTCTCAGATGCTTCTGCTTTCTCTGTTGTACAACGCCAAATAATCATCTTTTATTTCTGGTGCTGACCGAGCGGCAACCCCTGGTGTTGAAAAATAAAGCCGATGCAGAAGTGTTGAGTGTCTGCTTGAACCAGTCACATACACATCTTTATCCAAAAGGCTATTTTTTACAGCAGAAATTAACATGCTTTACAGCCTGGTACAAAAAATTATATTGGTCTGATATTGTCTGGCACACAATGTATGGGGGGGGGGGGGGGTGAATGTTCTTATGACTCATCTGTTTTGATTTTATGAAGGATAAGAGTTATGCATAGTGGCTGACCCGATGACAGGTGGGCGTGATGTCACAGTTTGCCAGGATGCTTAAGACCCGCCTCAGCTCCAGCTCTCAGCCTGTCATTAGGTTGACTGGTGACGGGTGATGTCATTCAATCTTCGTCCACTATCATTGACAGCCTATGGTGCTCACCCCAGAAACTAAATTAAAAGGCTTGACAGAAATGTGTCTGCATATGCAAAAGTTTGACAGCATGTCCTATAAATAACCAGAAGTGATAGAGACACTTTGGTGTAAGAGATGTAACACTCCCAAATCAGTTTTCTTCATTTCATTACGTAATGTAGTTGAGTCAGAAAAGTGATAGAGGAAGATGCAGGAAGAAGGATAGGGACAAATGGGGAACCCACGAGACAAGAGAGCTCAAGAACCGCCAGGAAAATATGTGATTATCAGCAATCAGGCTCACAGGGGTCAAGAGGTCTTGGATATAATGAGAATTCCAGGTCATTCAAGAACTAGAAGGTCAACAAAGGAATTTTAAAATCAATGTGAAGCGAACACAGGCAGGACAGAACTCACGTTTGGTTATTGTGCTCTTTTTGTTTGTGATCCTGGCTTGTCTTTGCCTCGCATGGAAAGGATGTGAAAACCTGGTCACATTAAACCAATGTCGTTTTTTCTGTCATTTAATATTAACCAAACCCTTCCCATGAGGCACCAGCTTTAAAAACCAACACAATCCTTGTCCTTCTTAGAGTGTCATGCTTTCAATTAGTTTAATCAGCTGATTCGAGGTGACCGCCTGATGCCCCGGCAATTAATGAGAGCACTCTGTGGAGCTGCTGAGGCTGATCCAGGGTCAGATCTGTCTGCTTTATCTTAGCTTCCATAGAAACACAGAGCACAGACAGTGATTTAGTGTGTGAGCTTCTATGAAAGGTCACAGCTATTCATATTACAGTGAAAGACCTCCCATAAGACCACAACACTGTATCACTGACTAACATGTACAACTTTTTTCATCTGCTCGCTCACAGCTGCCTCAAGGCGTGTCTGAAGGCCCTGTACTAGTCTGAGGGATGACTGTGTGTGTTTTCAGTCTTTGGAACGAGCTAATTATGAGGAGCCTGAGATACTGTACAACCGTTTTTTCAAACATGAGTGACAGTTCGAAATTAGAACAAATTGTTAAACAGCTTTTGTTGTTTTGATTGCAGAGTGAGTGCATGCTGAGGCCCGCTCCCTCAGACTCAATCCAAAACCAAGATTTTGGTTCAAATTAAGAAACAGCACCACAGTATTACAGTAAACAAACATAAAACAACACAAAAAAAATGGTTTTAGATAGAAATCATCTTACACTGAATTATAAACTAGACAAAAAGATTGAGGAAAACCTCAAACTTACTAAGACTAACAAATAAAATTTGGGTTATACAGAGAAATAGAGAAATAACTAATGCCAGTCTTTTTATTCGTCAACTAAAACAAATTTAAAGATTTTTTCCTAAAGTTTTGAAGGTCCCATATTATGCATAATACAAATCCATCAATTATGAGAAAAGTCCATCCTCTCCGTCTTTGGCCTGCTCCACTTTGCAAAAAATGTGTGCTCCAAAAGGCCGTTTGGAGAGTTCCCATTTGTGACATCACAAAGGGCAGTAACCCCTCCCCCAGGTGGGAGACACTCCCACAGCTAGCTGTTTATTCTACCTTCTGAGTCTGCCTTCTCAGCATAAACAATAGGGTATGAAATAGAGGGGTTTATAGACATGATCAAATACAGGATCAGAGTGGATTTAGAAATAGAAACCTCACAGTCATGTTTTGGGGAGCTCTAAGAGTTATGACGAGTATGTTTTTGCAGACCTTGAAAAGCAGGATAATACGGTAATGTGACCTTTAAATATGTTCTGTCGTTTCGTAAGTCAAACTGAACCAACAATATGAAAATAATTGATAGCAGGGCTTGTTGTGTATTGCACTTAATGGACAGATATGTCAGATATTTACTGACGTAAATCATAAAATGACCTTACTGTATCATCAGACATTAAGGAAACATGCTATGTTGAAGTGCTTATTTCTCTAACAACAATGCAGAGGCAGCATGTCCTCCCCCTACAGAATGTTTATATTCTGCTCCTGAATGGTCTGGATTTGTTTTGACCACAGATGGTAGGCAGTTTTAAGGCACCCCCACACGCCGTTTTGGACATCCCTCCGTTTTCCAGGCAAATGGCAAATCAACATGTGTGGCAGCGATGGCAAACAAACTGGTTCATATATAACTCTGTGCACCTAAAAAGCCACATTCTTCTAATAAGAGAGACAGCTCTCTCCAATGTTATTAATTTGCACTGCAGTACCCATTTCGAGTGCTAGGTTTCAGTTACATACTGATCATTTCAATAAATATTTAGTAAAATAATAATAATAATACTTTATTTGTATAGCACTTTTCTATACAAGTAACAAAGTGCTTGACAACAGAAAATAAAAGCAGAGAGACAATTAAATAAACAGGCAGAGAGTAAACAAGCAGACAACAAAATCAGAGACTAAAAAACAAGATAAAAGACTGTATGTATTATGGACAACCTAAAGTCAGTACTAGTGTAAGTGGGCATGATTGTCGGTTGCACTTGTAGTTGTGGTTGTTTTTTTTATGTCTTCCAGTTGTGAGGTGTGCACGGGGAGGTGGGGTTAGCATGTCCTTGTCTTCTGGCATCCCTAGAACAGCTACAAGCCAAAGTAATATAATGAAGAAGATGGAGAAACAATAGATCACATTCTCCCTGTGCTCTGTTCAGATTATCACCCCTCTTAACTGTATATTATTGCACAGAATGCACTGAGGAGTAGGAGCACTGCTGTGGGTCTAACAAGCAGAGCTGGATTGTAATGTGAACTTACCTATGACTGCAAAACTTTCTTTAATAGTCAGCAGTTAAAAAAAAATAAAAATAAATATAGACTTGTTCGAAGTTAATGCTGCTCAATCATCACTTATGGGCCTCTATACATGTGTGGTGGTGACTGTGTCTGCAGAGACACTGTCCTCTGCCTTTATTTTGATGTTTTGCTTCACTCAGATCAGGTGGATACAATTCAGCGATTAGGCGCTATTCAAACCTGCGAATATTTCGGACATGGATGTAGCAGCAAAGAAGAGATAATATAATCATAGTGAGGAGAATCTCAAGCAGAGAAAGATTGTTCCAAAACGAGGGTGGCCTTTACCTGCAGAGACAGAGAAGGCCTCCTTTCTGTTGGACAGGCAGGTACCAAACACTGCACTAGTTTGCTTAAATGATCAAGCTTTTTTCATAACACAAATGTAGTGTTCTCAGGTAGCTTGCAGTGTAGTTACAAGCAATAAACGTATGCTAACCCTGCACACCCTGCACTTTTGGTGGCAATAAGCTCAGGAGGAGGGGCCCAGGTTGAATGTTGTGTTTACAAGCTGCAAAGAACATTTCTATCGTTACAACAAACGGCAGGCGTGGGGTCTCATGGACTGGTCCAATCGTCAAAAGTGTGTCCTTCAGAGGATTATGATGTGAAAAATTGGGTGAAACTGTCCTCATGTCTGTGGCCTCCCAGGTTTGAAAATCGGTTAAGATATTGAAAATTGACTAGTGTGTAGCCATCCTTAAAAACCATCAGGCCCATTGGCTCACATCATCAGAGCATCTGATAGGAAATCACAGTATGACCAGTATGTCTACTTAGGTGGAAAATTAAAACACCCATGCTTCCCAGTTCCGAAACACAACTTCCTTAGTTTGTAAATCATCAACATTGTCTAAAATATCATTACTCAGAAGGAGTGAACCGCCCACTCCTAGGATGTTTGGACAAACAACAAGCAGGACTGTAGGTTAGACAAACACAGCAACACCTGATCCCAACCGTATTATTTTCATGCTGACAACCCAATTACCTGAGCGCTGATGCTGACACAAACCTGTCTGCCTCACTCCGTCCTACTATCTTTTTTCCTCAGGAAGATTTTTTTTTTTCTCTCTTTCACATCAGTGTTTGTGAATTTTGTCTTCGTCAGGTGAAAAAACATCTCAACACGAGGCAGAGTTGATGATGACCTGTGATGAGATTCTATCCCGCTAACAATCCTCACACGTGAACTAAAACATGCTGAAATTCTGACTCACACCAGCTAATGAGACGCTCCATGAACATCCTGGCAGAAGGAAAAAAACTGACAGAGTTATTTATGGTCTTTAAAAAGTCTTAAATTTTGGAGTCTAATCTCTTTTGTAAGGTGGCCCTAAGTGGACAATTTACCATGACGACAAGTAATTTGAGGTTGTTTTCTCCAGATCGCAACCTATCTTTCTCATTATCTCGACGTGACAAAGCAGATTCCAATGGTAATGAGTCCATTTCAGTTGTTTACTCGACTTGCCAACTTATTTTTCTCATTATCACAGGATAACAAAGCTTGTTTTCCCATTATAAATAATTCTTTTATCTCATTATTTCGGATAAAAGAGTTTCCATTGCCCGCACTAATGACACTGATAAGGTACACTAATGAGGTAAATTAAGCATATCTCCATGTATGTTAAGTCGCACTGTTGTAACCTAATTCAGTGAGAGGAACCACTGTGACAACCATCTTCAATGGGATGCTCTGCAGGCCACCTTAGCCTACAATATTGATAGACAAGTGAAGGTCACCAATCTGGTTATAGATAAAGGAATAATTTTCCACTACACAAATGAAATCCTTGTGGTTTGTGTTTACTGGTTTTCTCTAATTAGATTTTGTCAAGTTTTGGTTGATCTTGGGAGAAAGGATTTTTCAAAAGCTGAAAGCACTTTCCATGGTGCACTGATGAAAAGACACAATTGTAGCATGAGCTCATACCTGTGGGTTTGAGCTTGAATTAATGTGTCCGTATGTGGAGGTTTGATAATATGGTCCTCTAAAAGGCTTCTGCACTAAGACAACCTTCCTGTTAGGTGACATTTGATCCCAATCAATTAAAAAATATGGGAAAAAAAATTCAATAGGTGAGACACAAACATCAGGGATTCAGCGCTTGTGCAGTGAATGTTGCAAAATACTAAATTCTTATCGCAGTAGGATGTGCTGCATTGCTTCATGTGCACACATAGCATTTTAATTTAAAGGATTTGTGAGGTCTTTCATAGGTTCAGCATGTTTCATGATCCACTTTCATGTCATTTCCAAAACTTCCGGACTGTGCATGAGAAATGGAGTCTTATTCTTCTCCTGCATTTTATACACTGTGATTGTTGTGGCCAATGCTTTCTGTGACATTCACAGATAAGGCCAGCCAGGTTCAGCCATACCTGTCGGTGTTTATTGCAGTTTTCAAATCATTTTCCTTTTCTCTCTGGGTTTGTGACCTAAAACGCATATGGCTGAAGAAATATGACAAATGGAAGAGAATTGAGAATTTTTGCAGGAACCCTTTTTAGTAAAATGTTTGATCGGACAATCAGCAGGATGTGAGGAGGGTGTGGGATTGGTGAAGACCGGGTCTGGGTTCCTCTGAATCAAAGTCTAAAAGCTGTCTGTGTAGGGGTTTTTTTATAGGTTCAAGCTAAGCGCGCTATCAGTTCAGTGCAGACACGTTCATGGTCACATTCTCAAACACTGCAGGTTTTGATGAATACTTTTGCACAAACACTTAAACACTGTCACATACACAATTATTGACTTCATTTGAGGCTGTGAAAAATCACTGAAAATTTAGGTTTCTACTAAGCTGACGACCCCAGAATACGGCTAAAATATTTTTTTACTTGAATGAAATCAGGGTAAGAAAAACAAATAAGTATATGATCTTAAAGACTTTGAAGAAAAATCAAAGTTGCAATGACAATTCAAAGATCCATTATGGCCCAAACATGACGTCAGGTTGACGTAGCGTATTTAGAGCAAAGCATGGAGCAAAGTTATCGGACATGCCCACCCCAGCAGCTCTTTGAGGACACGCCCACCCGATAGCGTACTCAAATTTCCCATGCCGCTACAAACAGAGTGAGCAATGGGCAAGTGGGGAGAGGGGCCTTAAAGAGACAGCAGCTGAAATGAACTGTTTCAGGACGAGGTTGAAATGAGGGATTTAACTGACACCAGTGTCAGATATATAAGGAGGTTTTTGAGCTACATTACTCAATAGGTGTCCTAGACTGACATAATTAATGGTGAAAGTGATTATAATAGATCACCTTTAAAGATGGATCTTCTTCTAGAAATACTTTAGTTTATTTCTTCAATTAATCTCTTTATCAGACATTGTAATTTAAAAAAAAAAAGATAATAACCCAAATAGGTCAATAAAACTGAAGATGACACTTTATTGAATTGTCCTTTTTGCAGTGCGTTGAGGGTTAATGGTCTCGCTGGTAAAGTTTAAGGATTTTCTTTGTGCACAGTGTGAACCTAGTAACCTTTGGAAGGAAAGTCTTTCCCCTCCTGGAGCAACTTCTCTTAATCGCTCCCCTCTGTATCTCCTCAGTCAGATCTCTCCAAGAGGCCATCTCCGATGACCCCGGATGACTGATCTATCTTCCATGAAAGTAGCCGCAGAATAAATGGTGTCCCCGGCTCATTTAACAGGCAGCTGAGATCGATGGCAGCCGATCAAAGATGAAGATGAAAAACAGGAGCGGTCAATCGCTTCCGACCCTCCAATGTCGACTCAAGGTCATCTCATTAAGACAGCGTTTGCGGTTCATGGGATTTGAACGTATCTCTGTTTGTTTTGTTGCCGAAATTTCTAGGAAAGGCACATGTTGCTCGGTACGAGCTGATTAGTTTAACTTGCATTATCAACAGTCTGAACTGTTGAAATTACACTGCACTGTCAACCATCTGTGCTCGCAGTGCACATTATATAACCTGAGGTGACAACCAGATCTCAGTGCAATCAAGACTTTTCCTTACCAGCACCTTGTGAGCAGCCTCGTTTAGCCGCTGTAGAATTGCCCTCATATAACAGTGTGTGAGTGTGTGCGTAGTAGTCATTACATTAAATGGATTTCAAAGCATTCCTGAGAGGCTTTCCCTCTAAAAAAGCCACAGAGTTGTCCTCACTTTATGGCTCGATGTGAGTGGTTTCATGAGTGAGCTGGGCCCTCCTCGCAGCCATGAACGAGACTCCCACCATGAAGCAGTGGAGGAGCAGCAGTGTGGCTGAATGTCGATGTTAACATCACATTATCTCTGAGCCATTTTATTCTGTCACAGATGATGATCCATATGAGTTCAAATGCTCCTACAGTCTCTTGCACAGTCAGGTTTGTCTGATTTGAGGAAAGTAACCGGACTACTGTGTAGGAATACTCATCTGACGCCTTCAGCCAAATAACTATGACCATAACCAGATAGCCTCAAAAAATCAACTTCTCTTTCATGTGCAGCCCCCTCACTCTGAAATCTCTACATTAGTGCATGTCCACAGGAGGCTGTTTGTGCGTGTGTGTATTTCACCCATACGTGTGTGTAGCATGTCTCAGTAACAGAGTGTCAAAGTCATTTCCCCTCCTGGGATTAATAAAGGGAAATCTTCTATCTTCTTCGTTCTTCTTCTTTGTTTGTCAAAGCTAGCAAAAAGTCTGTCGTGTTTTCACCGATGCTGTGTTTTTCTTATAGCACTAGAATCAGTGGTGTACTCTGTATTGGGCAGTACTCAAGTCTGGGTATCAGAATCAGGAGGAGAATATAGTAAAGTAAGTTCCCTAATGTCAAGTTTAAAAAATGTTTTCAGGAATTGTAGGAGGAGACTCTCCCTTGCATGATGGGATATATAGTTAGAAATTAAAATGTTAAAATTAAAAGTTGTTCACACAAACAAAAAGGACAAGTTTTGACCCTTCCTCCTCCGATATGTTGTTTTAGGCTCTGTTTAAGGTCTTATACTCTGAATAAGTTGGTCTACAAATTGTTGTAAAATAAGTTCTGAATGCTGTCTTGTATGTTCGGATTTGTTTTGCAATGTGCAGAGTGTACAAGTGTTTTCCTTCAACGTTGTGCATTAAAATGGATGAGCCAAGGGTTGCTTTGTTTGGATTCACATTTATAAAGTCTAAATCTACATCAAGGTCGCATTGTCGACGCTCTGCTCTGCGGCACATTTTGAGGTTAGCGCAGATCACACTGCAGATCAAGTTGTTGAGTGTCTAATACTCCACAAGAAGATCAGATTACAAGACTCACTGCTTTATTTTCTACCCAACGAATGATCAAATTCATGGTGTGAAAGTAACCCCGGTTTCACCCTATTGAAAGTCAACTCTCTGTTTGTGCTTGGCATTTCCCGGAGCGCATCACTGAGGATTGTGGGAAAACAGTATCATAAGTGTGAAGAATTCTCAAGCATGTCAAAAAAGAAAAATGTTAATGTTAGCCGCGGAGCATGCAGAGTCAGCCCCCATTACTCCTGGCTGGGTACAGTAGGGGAGGTCCTGCGGTGTGGTACAGGAAGCTGTGACCTTTCTAGGAAGCCCGGGCACTAAATCACTGTCTGGCCCGCAACGCTTCTATGTAGGCTAAGATAAAGTGGACAGCTCTATCCGGGGATCTGCCTCAGTGACTCCTGAGACCCATCTCATTAATTGCTGGGGCAGCAGATGCAGGGGCAGTCACCTTTGGTTAGAATAATCTGGATTTCCACTTTAACAAAAGAGCTGACCCAACAGATTCGCCTGCAAGAGTTTTCTTGCTCGAAAAAGTGGTGTTCAGGAGCTACTTTTCAGTGACTTTATCACTTTGTAAAAGCTATATATGGCCCCCGAAAAGCCCTGTAGTTATATTTTAAATATGTTCTCGTTTAAAGTAAACATTTGCTTTTAAGCCACAGCGATGATTTTCATCTTGAAGCTTTTTTTCTTTATAGATAAAACTTCCAAGCCCTGCTTAATTATGGGGCCTCTGCCTTGAACAGACGTAGAGATTTTAGTCTAAATTCAGCCCGCAGAGATGAAAGATGAATCCACTCCTCTTCTTGTACATGCATGGATGAAATTCAAGTGTCTGAAACCCAGCCTTTTCCCTCTTTTTTCCATCGAGGCGCTTAAAATATGACTCCCAAATAAAAAGTGTGAGTTAAAAGTCAAATGCATAGCAGTCTGGGCTCTGTGTAGATTTCTATTTTCAGCCCACTTTGAAGCTGCCACTGAAAAATTCCATATTAGAGTGTGTGCATAGAGATCTGTGGAGTAAATTCTTTCCTTTAATGCAACATTTATAAGCGTGTCACAAATGATTTAGGCATCTCGTCTCGCACACAAAGGTGAGGCGGAGATCCTTTTTATACGTGAAGGTAGGTCAGAGAGTCTGAGGAGCGGCACAGCGCCATAGGAGACGCTCGTGTCGAGTAAAAAAAACAAAAAACAAAAAGGCTGAGCTTTGTTTGGCAGTGTGACATGCATGGCAAACCTGGCTTGACATCTGTGAAGGTAAATGTGCCATGAATGCTCTGTGAAACTCTGGAGTGGCACATGATGAAACTCCCTCTTGTCTCAGGGAAGAAGTGTGTCATCTGGGTGCAGGGAGGGGGGGGAGCAACCGGAGACATTTCTGAACATCTTTTCTCATGGTGTGAAAAGCTTTACCAAGCAAGTGCCCCATTTTATTATAACCTATTCCCTGCTCCTTTTCCAGGATTCAGTGCTGTCATGAACACAACGATAATACAAATAAAAATAACCGTTATCTATTTAAACCACATGTCTCAGAATCTAGGATGCAAAGTGCTTCACAAAGGCTGCAAAACACTCAAACTCATTTTCCTGTAGATAACTGAGGTACTGAAGTACTCAACAGCAGTTGTTTTTATCACTTTACCTACCAGTACTTTTATTTTGAAGGAACACAAAAGGGGCTTCCACCTGATAGCAAAGTTACAGGAGTAAATTAAAAACTGAAAGGTCAACCGACATGGAAAAAAGGTTTGATAGGCATAAGCTTTTACCATCTCGTGGCGTTTGTTGGCTTGTTGGTTTGATGATTAACATATCCATTAGCTTCTGTATTAAACAGTAGCTACTCTTCCTGGGTCTCCATATCTTCATTCGTTCTGATACCTAAACTTAACCACAAGGCTAACCTTTTGCAACATACTTTCTGTTGTTAGTTATTGTTGGAGGTACAAAGTTGCATCATGTAAAATGTTTTACAGAGAGTTCATCTTAAAAGTCCTATGGCAATTATTTCTTATCTTATATCTTCATCAAGCTGTACCATGCTGCCTTATTTGATGGGTTGGGAGTAAGAGCGAAATGGCAGATTTGAGGGGAAATGGCATGAACAACTGCAGGTCTCGGTTATTAATATAGTGTGCTTTAAAGGAAGAATGTTCAACTGTTTGATCCAGTAGATGTCGCCCTTGAGCACCAGCATGAAAGCAAAGCAAACTGCTGTTCGGCGACACCTCCGCTATTGTCAATCCTCCGCTCTCCTCCAACGACACATCTTCAACCCCTCTCCACTCACGTTCAAACGAAGGAGTTATTGGAACACACCATAATTAAGCACCATTCAGAGCAAGCGGTAGACAAAATTATCCTTTGCTCGGGGTGCAATTACCTGTGGCTTGCATTGTTGTGTTAGCAGGCTAATGTTAGCACACTTTGGCCTATAGTCTCATATTGCACATAAATTGACACAGAATGACCGAGATGTAAAGACACATCCATATAAGCAGAAAGTATGTTCTTCTTTTCTTTAGTCCTTGACTAAAACAGCTTTATACACAAAGCCGTCCCGTCCATGTAAACATGATGTAAACATGGCTCTGACAACAACACAGCTGGCAGGACTCAAGCTTCACTCATTGTAAACAGTCATGACTCACAGGGACATTTAAACAGGATATACTGGATTTCTGCTGTATTTATGTGTAAAATGTTGCACACTTTTCCTTTAACTCTAGTGCAAGCTATTTTATTTTTTTCTATTTGAGTTATACAATCATTTTTGGATGTTATTAAATCTGCCAGACTGCATTTCTCTGCAGGGTGTAATCATTAAGGATGTCTAAAAAATGCAGCTGTCAACAGACTGAGAGGTGACAGGAGAGTCTTCACAGTGCAGATAAAAAACCTTTTCAATAATAAAAAGACAAGAAAAGACACGGTGATTAACAGTGACATGCAGGTTTCACTTCCTAGAAAGATTAAAAAAGACAAACTCATTAAGAAGTGTCACACCTGTCCAAGAACATCACAATCACTTTGAATTTTCAATCAGACTGGAGAGAAAAAAGCTTCGTCACTGCAACCAGAGCGACTCTTTGGTTTGGGCTAGTTGAAGTGTTAATGACTCATTTGGAGTACAACTAAATTATTCATGCACTAATATGCTGCATATAAGCATATTCAGTGTTGTAAATTATATTTTTCAAATTATTTCATGCAGTGTAAGCATGTAAAAAGGAATCATAAATAAAGCAGGGTACACACTACAAGATAATCAGGCTGATTTTGGGCTTTATTCGCCCGTTCTGACGGAGCACAGCTCCAATTTTAAGGCTCTAAAGTCAAGCTGACTCGATTTTTCTTAGGCGTTAGATGTGTGAAGAGTGATCCATACTACTTGGAAGAATGTTGGGCATGCACCTATTTCAACTATTCAATTATTTATAACCAGATATCCTGTTGTGTCGAGGGAACCCTGAGGGCACGCACTCTGCGGATATTCACATGGAACGAGAAGAAAGCCGAATGGCAAACAAGCCGACTGAAGAAGGAAGCTTGATTTTTTAATGACACAAAAAGAAGCTTTATGTTCAAAATACTTGAAAATGTATATGCAAACTTCTGCACAGTCTAACATAACGCCAATTTGTTCATTGCAAGTAAGACAGAGTGCATTACTTTCCTACATAGATGTGCTAAGTTTTTAATAAAAATGTATATGTAAAGATAACTAATAGCAACCTTCTGCACAAAAAAGGCCTAACAGTTGGTTTTTACATAAGTCCCGCCTCTGGCAGGGCAAATTCACAATCACTCTTTAGGATTTTTGGGCTGGCCAATCAGATTTTTAAGAGGGCCCATGCCACCCCTGTCCACCCCTCTAGACACACCCCTGCCTCATTGACCTTATCCTTAATGATTTTTACTTACTTTACTTTACTTTACTTACTACTTCAGTTAATACTAGTCCAAAAGCCAGGCACCAGTGGTCTAGACTGAGGCTAGTTTGCATGGATCATGTACAGAGGCTACAGTCCTCAAAGCAGGCAGTCGGGATTTCTATCAAACCTGTAGCTCCATGTCTTAAAATGTAATTTAATGAAGGCATTTAAAGAAATACTATTGATATAAAAAAAAATGTACAAGTCCAATTCTTCCTGGCCATCGTCTGCCATGTTTGTTTAAAATCTTGCAACAAGAGATTTTGCAAGATTTCCAGTTTTTTAAACTGGACTGTGGATGTTTGTGAATGGATTATGTTAGTGTATAGAGTTCTGTTTTAATCATATCATTGCTCTCCACACCGTATAGAAATAAAACTGTTCAGTCTATCATTATTTGTCACTAAGTGTTGTGTCTCTCACATTTTCAGTGTCGGATAAGATTTTAAAATCTGTTAGTGTGGGCCAGACTTAAGGCTTGTTTTGGTGTGTCATTTTTTCTTTGTTTCTTTACATGTGTGTGTGTGTGTGTGTGTGTGTGTGTGTGTGTGTCTGTCTGTGTGTGTGTGTGTGTGTGTGTGTGTAGCTGTTAGTAGGTGTATTTGTGTAGCTGTGTGTCCTGTGAAAATTATGAGTCAGTGTGTGTTGGGTGTTCAGAGACATTTACATCACCTCCTGGGACACGCACACACACAGTCCAGTTGTGCGTCATCTGTCGCCTGTCACTTTTTATGACATTAACAACATTATTATCACCTCTCTGTCAAAGACGACATATATTTATAGCCCTTAAAGCAAAGCACCGCCCCTCCCCTCCTCCAGAATGTTTAAGAAGCTCTAACTTTGAGTGGCACTGAATTTGCATTTTTATGCGAGTCATTTCTCTGTTATCCAGAATGACTTACAATGTGTGCAGCAGAATTATCTTCAGTTCCTGGATGCTCCGACTTACAGAAGAGGGACGTGTGGAGGCTGTGGAGCTGTGACATCCTGTAACCCAACAATCATAAATAATAGCAGGAAGGTACAAAGGAAGCTGATGTGAAAGAATGGGGACAATGGATTACATACCCGGCCGACTTTCTTGTAAATTGCATGAAGTAGATAAAAAAAGAAGGAGAGATTGACATGTCGACAGTTTTCAGTGAGCTGTGTAGAAGTTTAGAGAGCAGAGCCGGCCCTCACAAAGCAGCATGGCTGAATAGGCTTCAACTTCAGCTCGCTGTGTGTTCGACAGCAATGATTGTCACCACAAAGAGGAACTGTTCAGATTGTCTAACAATGTTGATGAGGTAGGCTGTGCATTTAAGGATTCTGAATATTTTTCTGTTCAGCACCTTCCCTTGTATCCCCCGTAGTTCTTATTATAATTCAAGATTTAATATTATTTTAATTTGTTAGCATAAATTATAAGTTTTAATGTTGCATAAACTGCTTTTACATTATTTATTGTTCTATATCTTTCAGATTGTTTTTGTCATAACAACAGAAGATGTCCATCTCCAAAACCGTTTAAACATTGTAGACTGCAGGCTTTAGACTCGGACCATGCAAAATAAACAAGGTGAATATAGGCTCACGCCAAAACAAATATTGTTAGTTAGTGTTGCTTTTGTATTGTTGTTTTGTATGTCTCTGGCTCCAAACAAATTTCCCTGTGGGGACAATAAAGATACCTTTGACCTTTGCTTTTCAAAATTCAAAATGTGTATCAAAATTGGAGTTTATCTGAATAATGGATCAAATGACAAAACTTCCAAACACTATACTTAAAGGACCAGTCTGTGACTCTGACACCTAGCGTTTAAAATCGTTACTGCAGTCCAAATTCAAAACATTGAAGAGAGCTGTCTCCTGCCTCCACCCAGTCGATGTGAACACAGGTTGCCAGGTCGAAAACACTGAAGCTTCAGTGTTTAGGCGGCTCTGCATCGGTATTGAAACCTTCCTGTGTTCTAACTTCTCTCCATTTTTGTGTCTCCAATGTTTATGTTAGTTTCTAGTCGTGGGGCTTATTAGAAAAATGCCAAGTCTTTTTACGTCGGGTAGAATCAGTTTTATCTGAACCCCTTCACTTGCCAGCTTCCATCGCTGCAACACCTGTTTGGTCTCCTGTTGGTTTCATGCAGTTTATATGAAACAGGATGGATGGATGGATGGATGGATGGATGGCAGGTCATATCTGTAACTTCACAGCTGGCGTGGTCAAAGAAACCAACGTGCTGAAATATTCAGTCCATCAGGTAGTCTTTAAAATATATGCAGCTTAAATGTTCTTATAGAGAATTGCGACCCAGTGCGTGTTAATTCTTGTTAAATCGACAGCGGCAGCAGAGCCTATAAGCGGCTTATTCTGGGTCCTATTCACTGTGGGTCTGTTATACCGGGACAGATCAATGCCCCTCTGTCACGTCTGAAAGATGTCGACTTAGCTCTCCTTTTGTTACTTTTAAAGTTTGTCATTCTTGAAACATTTATTTTTTAAAAAGCGGGTCATTGAGCCTTGTATTTCCTTTCCTCTATGTGAGTATGTGTCATCTTGTACTTTCATGTCTGGTGAGAAAAATTCATCAAGAATATGTTTTTGTAAAAGGGAGCCGTTATGTTGTCAGAAGGTCAAGAGGAGACGTCTGCCAACTCTCAGGTTTAAAGTAAATCTAAAGTGTTACAGTTCTGTAATAATTACATCTGTGATTGTATGTAAGCACTTTCAAGTCTGCCATAGTGTGGTGAACGGATATTTGATTTGCACGCCTTGCTGCCTTGCACTGATTTTTTTAAACTTTCATTTCTGAAAGGACAGTAGGTGACAGTCCTTTAACCTGCCATTATGACTCTTCCCAATCACAATCTGCATGGACCACTTGTGATGTGGTGAGGTGGAACAGGTCGATGTCTTCATGTCGATGTCGATGTCCTTCACACAGCACGTATAAGAAAGCCCAAACAGCACATGTGTCTCCTTAGGACGCTAAAAAAAAAATCGAACATTTTAACAGCATTATACAGGTCACTCATTGAATCAGTCCTCACATTTAAGATTGTTTCCTGGTCCAACTTTCTCACTGGAAAATGCAAGAAAAAACTCACTGATATCGTCAAACATGCAGCTAAAATCACCGGCACCACCTAAATCCAACTGTCAGAACTTTACATGCGTGCAGCAGAAAAGAGAGCAGTCTGGATCAATGAGGAGCCTTCACATCCAGTGTTGTAGTGCCGGGTATACACAACTTCTAAATCCCCTCTGATTCAAAATATTCAGTGGTATGCCGCAATTTGTTTACCCTAGGATGTTAAAGGGACTATGTAGTTGTCTCGGCCTGTAGTTTGTTCGCCAGTTTGAAATATGAAACCTGCTCTCGTTTTGTGGTTTATGTTAATAACATAACAATACCTACCTTTAGTTAAGCAGCGGAAGTTGAGTGTTTATGTGTAACTACAAAAAGCCCTTTTTTAAGCGAATTAAATATTCAAGGAAAAACAGTTTAGGGAAAAATTATTTAAAAATTAGAGTATACCAACTTCTTCAGGCACCACTACACAACTGTTCACATCACCTTCACCACTTGTATTAACTGCTCCCCTCAGGCAGCTGTTTCAGAGTACCATTGGCTAAAAAGAAAACTTACTGAAACTCTTTATTCACACAGCAAAATGCATTTTAATCAAGGTTAGTTTAACACTACTTGTTCTTGCGCTTTTACCGATTTACTGAACCTTTAGTACGATTTTATGTGAGTCTGATGGGTGTGAATGTTTTTATGTTACTTGAGCCTCTAATCAAAGGCACTTTTCTGTCACTATGTGCTAGACAATAAAGTTTTTTGAATCTTTGAATCTAGACTCTTAAAGGCTTTTAAACATTTTACTGACTTACTTCCCTGAAAAGATTAAATGTCCCTCAAACATCCACAAATGTGGCTTCTTTAGAGAGTGACCAAACATCAATACACAGCCGTCTTTCAATCATTTAAAACTTCTTTAATTCATTTATACGGCTGATTGTTCTGCGTCATGAGAATGTTAATTATTGCTGCATTTTACTCATGCACTGCGATGCATCTCGTGCATACACTGAGTGTGTTGATTATGTATGCGCAATTGAAAACCCAAGTTGTGTCTGCCAGCTGTCGTTGATGTTTTAACAATGAGAAACTTTTCATCTGTCTATCCAATTTAATGTCTTTCCTGTGACATACACAGAGACTACAGCTGTTTCCATTTGTTTGATCCTAAAGTAGAACTTCAGTTTTTGACTCTTGTTTCAATGCGTTTGTGCGTTAGAGAAGATAAAACGTCCACATCATGACCTTTTCTGATTTAAAGCTCCTATGAGAAGTCTTTAGCTGGTTAAATGATTATTTATATATATAGTTATTTTTTATAAATATGACAAAAGGACATACACCAATGGATTTATGGATGGGCGTGCTGACTTTGGTCGGAAGGGGGGAATCGGGCCCAAAATCAGCCTGATTATCTTGTAGTGTGTACCCCTCTTAAGTGGAAAACACAAGAAACTGAGGACACACACAGACTGAAAGCACGGACAATCAGGGGATAACGAGATGCAGGTAAGTACAATCAGGGCGGGGCTGACACACAAGGTGGGAAACATGAGGAGAAACAGAGACAAAGGTAAGAAACAATGGGCATTTATGCCCATTGAAAATGAACGCATTTTAGTACAATGCAATACATTAAAGAACCATATATGTGTACTACTGAGCATTAACATGTGTTTCATGGAGAGGAAGATATGATGACTAGTTGTCTATAAGTATTGTAATGGTGCAAAAAGTCAAACTTCAGAGGCATGTTATCAATAGCCTTTATTGGAATGTAAATGTACAAACTTGGGACATTTCGCTCGAGTTCTCTCGAGTCTCTGCCACAGACATCTTCGTACTAGGCTACATACGTCTGCTATTTCCTTGATGGACTGTGATGTGATTTGTGTCATGTGCAGGTGCGATGGATCGCGTACAAACCAATAGGGTGTCGGAATGGTATATGTTTATACTTCTCATCCAACCACAATCAATCGCAATTTATCTGGATAGGTTGTTTTTTTTTTTTTTAACGATGACAAGCCGTAATGAAAACAAGCCGAAATGAAATAGGAGTAACGAGGCTATTTTCAAAATGTAAGGAGTAGAAATTACAGATAATTGCGTGAAAAGAGACAACATTTAGAGTCTGGACAGAGTGACAAAATAAGTGTCACTGACAATACAATGCAAAGACTCAAAGTGCCTTTGTTTACATTTCCACTGAACAGTCACAGTCAGTGATGTGTTTGACAGTTAAAGACAGCAAGCTGTTTTTTTAATACTTGTTATGCATGAATAGAACCGGATCAGCTGAATGTATAAGATGTACTACTTTGTCCACACAGGGATACAGGATTGACACTAAATGAAAAGACCACAAAGAAGCTTTAACTTCTAAGGGTAATAGTTTTATCCTAATTGGCCTTTTGCATAGAAAAAAAGGTTTCCTTGATGTGCACCAGCTCTATATGTGGCTGTAGTTTTTTATCTAAAAATGCTTTCCTACACACCTCACTCATTACATTCAATGAACAACATTTCTCCCAGTTCAATCCTTTAATCTACTTTAAACCAAAAGATGCGGTCGAATTTGCACACATTAAAGCGGTGCAGAGTTCTTTTCAGGCCAGACTTTATAAAACAGTGATGTGGTGCTAAAAGCTGATATTATGAGCTCATCCCGTAGTTATGAAATACTGATAGAAAATGGATGTATGTTGTTTTAGTAAAGACATCCATCCATCCATTATCTATACTCGTTTTTGCGTTCTGGGACACAGTGTGCTGGAGCCGATCCCAGCTGTCAATGTGACGAGGGGGCAATTTAGAGTCACAAACTATCCGGACTACCCGGAGAGAACCCACGCATGCACATGGAGAACATGCAATACACAGAGTGGCCCTTCCCGACTGGGATTCGAACCAGGGACCTCCCTCTGCACCAACCTGCAGACCTTAGTAGAGACACCAGTCAGGAAATGTAAAAAGATTTCAGATGGGAAACTTTGGATGACTGAATTTGATCTTTCAATCCATGAAATATATATAAAAATCAAAATCAAAATCAATATATCAAAAATATATATATTTTTTAAAGGTATGTACTTTATCTTTTTTGTGCGTGCAGAGCTGATTCCTTATAGTAATCATTTGCTTTTATTGACAAACCCAACACAATTCTCCAAAACAAATTAGTGCAATGTCAAACTGTAACGACTGTGGGTGGATTTTACCACCACAGCACCCCTGGGTGGGGGGTTTCCACGGTGCCTTATGGTCGTGTGCGCACACAGACAGAGCAAACAGTGAGCCTTAATCAATCTCAATTAGGTAAGAGCAGCAGGTGGGTCTGCGCCTGGAGATACGATTATTGACTTTACTTTTTTGTAACGTATTTCTTTATGACCCATATTTAATGTTTTAACTGTCAGGTTTTTTTTTGTACAACTAAAAAGTATGTTTCATAAAAATGATCCGCAATAAAATCTAATATTTAGTATCGTATTCTGTTAAGCCTGCAGTATGAATACAGTATGGATGCCTGATTTATGATGCACTCTGATCTATACTGTTTTCTGAGCTGAGTTCTTTATGGGGCTGATTCAGAAAAACAGACATCTTTGCATCTCTAAGTTCTTCATCTATTATTTACACACCTGCTCTGTCATCAGATTTGCATCTGACATTCTTTTCTTTCTCCCAATGCTGCGTGGAAATGATGATGTATGTTACTGGCATGCTCTCACATCGATCGCCTGCTCTAGTTCTGTTGCTCTGTAGGACATCTTATCTGTGGGAAAGACATTCTGACACACTCCGAGTCCTTCAGTCTGAGCCAGAACGGGATCAATAACCATCTATCACTCGAGCAGCAGAGTTACACATCCTGAGCAAACACACCTAGGTTATATCGACGCTGAAGCAGAAAATGAAGATGAAAGTCTTTTCAACACCGAGGACTTTTTATTACGCTTATGGACGCAATAGTGGCTTTTGGAAATATCTGAGTTTATACCTATAAAAACAAAAACAAAAAAAAGGAGGCTATAGTCCTCCAGGCGGGTGGCCTGGGTTCGAATCCGACCTGTGGCTCCTTTCCTGCATGTCATTCCTCACTCTCTGTCCCCCAGATTTCTGACTCTATCCACTGTCCTCTCTCTAAATAAAGGCACAAAAAGACCAAAAATAAACCTTTAAAAGAGAATGCAGCACAGAGACTAAGTGGGTCTGTACCTGTGGCTCGTTCATATATCTAAATAAAATAAGTTTGTTGATTTATTAAATGAAAGAGTGAAAAATAATTCTAAACAAAAGTACAAAAGATGATGATAATTATGATGATGACGATGAGGATAACTTGGACGCTCAACGGAAAAATATGCAAACTCACTCACCCTCTTTGTTGAGCCTCCAGATACACAACTGGACAGGTAAAGGTAAGGTAAGGTAAGGTAAAACCACGCCCGCTGGAAATTACTGGAAATAATATCAAACACATTAAAAGAGTGAAACATAACAAGTAGTAGTTTCAGTAAGGGGCGAGATAAAGTGGCAATAAGGTGATTCAAATGTTATGTAAAATAATAGCATGTGAAGCATGTATCATTCTTTATTTAAAATTGTCTCGATTGCAGAAATAATTAAACAGCAGCCACTAGTGTTTTGGTACTCAAAATCCGTCTTGGTCTCTAGACCGGTGTTGAGACCACTTTCTAAAGGGTTCGCTCTCGTCTCGGAATCAAAATAATTTTTACTCGGTCTCATACTGGGCGAACTCCAGATTTGAAATCAAGACCGGTCAAGACCACCACTGATTTGCTTTTTTCCACGTCATTATTGATTAGAAGGAAAACGCCCCTTTCCCCGGGTTACGGCCGCAACCTTCCCATTGTTAATGTCTAAGAGAGTGACACGCCCCCAGCACACAAGATGAGTCTTGTCTTGGTTTTGTCTTCCCTTCTAATGTGGACCTCCATGAGAGGGGGAATCTTTGACTACAGTATGACCATTAAAAAGCTCCTTAACTGTGATTCATACATGTCAAATATTCCACCATCATCATTAAAGGGGAAGAAAAACAAATAATGAATCTTGCTGGAATTACCCTTTAATGTATTTTTGCCCCGTTCTGCTTGTGCTGAAAAATGAAGACCAAAACAAGCTCCTCTTTATGGTTACATCTGCGTATTAGTCAGACATGTGATGCCCAGGTAGATGAGTATGATCATCACTGAACAGGTGGTCGTTATTGACCTTGCAGAGAGTCACATATTTACATAGGGACAGATACATTGTTTACCACACAAGTCACCGTGCATCATTAGGCAGCAACACAACGCAATGTAATGACAGCAATTCCAGAGCACCAACATTAGGACTTAATTTATCATAATAAAGTCACGAGTGGTCACAGTCGCTGGATCGTCTTGCCTCAGTGAACAGATGGTTCCAGAAGAATTCAACGACTCGAGGAAACTGGAGCACATGCAGAAGGCCCAACATAACATAATCCGCTGAAACTCAAGGAAATTAGTGGGAGAGTCATATTTTTGAATATGAATTAAACCATTAAACAGTCAAATTACCTTCCATTGTCGTTTCACTAAAATGTAATTCTGTTCAGCTTTGTCAATATTTTTTTCAGAAGAATAAATGCTCAAAGCATTAAAGCACACATAGACATTGACCAAATCTTTGCAGTCCCTAAACTTTGTGTGGATGTACAAATGCATAACTGGAAAATCAAGAAATATGCTCCAAGACAGCTAACACACGTGAGTGAATCAAATGTAACAATCAGTCCCTGTTTTAAAGGTGCTCCAAGAGTTTGCCTGTAGCCTCCTCAGGTTCACCCAGCTGGACGGACCTGAAGAAGTTAAAGGCGAAACGCGTTGTTCACTCACAAAATAAATTGACAGTAAAGTCATTTTCAGAGTGCCACGGATTATTGATTTATTTTTCATGTTCCTGCAACCGAGTGCCACCTGAGAACATAGGTTGGCTGTGCATGGGGTACACTGTTGTTCATTTACTTGTATATGCCTGTTTGCTGATGTAACACCCCTAATTAAAACTTAGCTGAGTTCCTCTGATTGCATTCAGGGACTTTACCAGTAAAATGTGTTAACAGCAAGAGACAAAATATGAATGCTAAAAAACAACTTATAAATCACACGGATCAACAATAAATATGTTGGATTAGTCATTGGATTATTGATCATGATTTAAATCAACACTTTAATTTACCAAGCTCAAATTTTATTCTCTGACTTCAGCGTCTTCAATTGAAGGATTTGATGAGTGAGATTTTTTATTTTTGTAAATGGAACTTTTTTTTTTTTTTTTTTTCCAAAAGGAAATTTGATCCTGTGAATATTATACATTATATGTTTTATAAAATAAATGAATACGTTCAGATGATGTAAAGGTAAAATAAAAGAGATTTCAGTCAGAATGAAAACTCCTGTAACAAACTAATATTCCCTCTACTGTACTTGAATCCCTCATTTAGTGAACAACTTTTGATTACTTTGTATTGTGTAACTACTCCTGCATTATTACAGGATGTACATTTACCTCTGTGCATTAGTCCCCTCTTTGACTTTCCTCCCTATGCATTAGCTCTTATAATAAAAAACTATATTTAACAGTTCAATGCATGACCTTGACATCCCTGAGAGTTTTTCTCTTATGTGGCCTTTTTTCCATTAAGCACCAATATTATTGTTGAAGGGCAGATTTAATGAGAGATGGCGCACCATGCAGTTTCCATTAAAAAGCCATCAGTGTTATTTAAATGTAGACATTTATGACCTTCATCTGACATGAGACACACTGCAAATGTCATCAGATTATAATACAGAGAGGGATAAAGTGACAAGATTGATCTCTGGCAGTTTATTCAGGGCGTACTTGTGCAAAAGGATTTTATACATCAGTCTTTTTTCTGCGGAAAACATTTGGCAAAAGCTCCTTTGCTTATCCAAGCACAGAGTCTAAGGATGGCTGCTGTTGTATACTGTGCATATATTAAAGCATTTTGATGTAAATTTGTTCAAAATAATAAATTAATCTATTAATAATGCCATTAGTAAGAGCAGACTCGGTCCTACGAGGGTGCAAAAACATGCATTGCACCCTATTTTTTTTAATCTCTGCACCCTCAGTTGAATGGATGCAAAAAAACCCAATTTTTTTTACACTAAGTACTAAAGGCTTTCAAATGAAACAGTGACTCACATCGTGTTTATTACATCCATGATGTGATGGTCATGACAGGTGCACGTGACCTGTCTATTCACCAGGGATCACATGCAGGACCCCTAACACCTACTAGGCTATTTTTCATTGCTGTTGCCGGTCACTCACACTAGGCAATCCGTATCGTGCCCAAGCTTGCTTCACCCCTACACAAAGTTGACAGCATTCATTCTGGAGTGTTCTGGCTGTATCTGACTAACATCAAAATAAGCCACAAAGTCAGTAAAGTAGCTGTCATGTTCTCTGTGTTGTGCTCCGACGCTTACCTTTTTCTTTCTTCATTTATTTTCGCGTCCACCTGTCTTGTAAACTAAACCAGTTAATAATAAAGTAAAGCCATGCATGTGTTGTATTACGACGTTATGTACAAGAGGTAACCATGCTCAGGCCAGGTTAGTCCTGGAGCAGTGTGAGTGCAGGCCAGTGGGGGAATGGGGGGAGGGGGGACAATCATGCTTAATCGGGTTACAGGACAACTTTGCTAGTGTGAGATCTACCCTAAGTCATCTTGTTCTAGAAGCGGGCCTGAGTTAGAGGCAGAATAATGTCGACATTAGGAGCAAAGCACATGTCAAAAGTTCAAAAAGACTCAAACAAGTCTTTTCATGTGGTGCAGGGTGAGACTTTAACGCCAGTTGTAAAGGGCCACCAGCATGTGACAAAGACAATCCGAGGAAAAATCTGACATCTGGAAAGTAAGAGTAATGAGAAGTGATGTGTGTTTTCATTTGCACAGGCAGAGGCAGTGGTTAGGAGGAGATATCGGAGGGTTACAGACACAAACAACATTTTCCCTCAGGGGTAAAAGCTTCTTTTAAAGATAAACTATTCATCCACACTTGGATGAACACAAACTCTTACACCATAGATGTAACTTTTGTTTATGTTTCTTATTTCAGCACAAGATAAAGCACAAGACATTCACTACATGTGGGAAACACGTGAGGAGCGTGCATCTAAGGGTTTGACCCTCATCTCTTCTAGAATTTCTGGTTTGAATTTGCAAATATGGTATTTCTTTTATAGCTTCTGTCATTTTTCTCAACATAGCTGAAGAGATCTAACACCTGGAAACATGTTTCCCCAAAGCTAGACTTACAGAACTCAATGTTGGTGGAAATATTTTAAGTAGATGATAAAGGTTTTAATCAAATCGATTAAATCCACTGGATATATGGCTTGAAATACTAGAAATGCATCTTTGGTATTTTTAAGTTAGGAGTCTCATTAAGCATTCACTCTCAGATTTTAACTATTAGTCTATGTACATTAACCCTAAATGACATAGTTTGTAGGTTATTGTGGATTTAGGTTTTCATGTACTTTCAGCAATTCAACAATGAACGTAGTCAACCTCAGCTACCTCCCTATCAACGCCTTATTAACTCTCAGTACAAAATATCACCAAGCTGGATGCGTGAAGGTTTTGAAGGGCAGGAAGGAGCAGGTGTGCAGTTTAATGTTCCCGGGCCTCACACTTTCAAAGACACAACGCTCTGATTCTCACCCGTCAGGAAGTCGCGTGCGGTGATTTATGACTCTCCACACCGAGCGCGGGCAGATAGAGGGGATTACTTTCCTGCGAGCTGCATGGCATCTGCCTAAAAACTCATTTCTGCATACTGAGGTACTTTGACTACCTGCGCTTGTGTCATTTTTCTTAATGACTGTTTAGGGGAGGCTGGGTGAGCAAGGCAAACAGGCGCCGCTCCACCACAGGAGCCACCGAACAGAACATAATTAAGGCGATGGGAGAGGAAGGGTCGGGGCGAAAGACCTCAGACAGTAACTGAATATTCATTGCAATCACACTTAACAGCTCCATGATTAATTGCAGGGCTGGTGTGATTAAAATATGACTGACTTAGTGGAAAATTCAGAGTTTAGTCAAAGGTGGCCAAAAAACGAGTTTCCCTTGATTAACAAATGACAGCGCTTTGTTCTGGCTGGGGGAGACAGCTGGAGTTTTAGAAGTCGTCATAAGTGAGCCAAGGTTGGATTCTTGAGAAAAATTGTTTTGCTCCAAAGAGAAAAGTGAAATAAATCATCCTTTAGTCTCTGTTTTTTATCATCTGAAGGCCTGATTTCTGTAAGCTGCAATCTATAATTGACCTCAGGATGTGTGATCAGAGCAGCTGAACGTGGAGCGAGCCTGTCTGAGGATGCCTGATTGCCCCCGGGCTCTGTGTCTCGGCCCAGATGTGCAGCCAACCAACCTGTGGTTCTGACCCACTTTCTGGCCTCATCCGTCACACTGAGCGTCTCAGTGACTCTGATTCATTTCCTTCGAATCCCATTTATTCCTCCCCGGCCGTAATGTCATCATTACAGACTTACCTGCTCCGTCGTGCTGGAAGCAGGAAAGCCACATTTGAATATTTCATTATGGCACCATAATACTTTAAATATGCCACAGGATATGATTTATACAGGTCGTGCTAGGTGCTCAAATATTTTTATAACCCTGATCACAAAGACCTGACACGGTTATCATTAACCTCAAGAATGATCGATGTCTATGCCAGGAATCTGAGTCAGACTTTCTCAAGGAAAAAAAAAAAAAAGAACCGAAACCATGTCCTATATATCACACAGCAATAATAACAAGCCCTCTGACACAAATGGCCTGCTCTTTATATTGGCATGTCTTTCACACAAGCAGCAAATTATAAGCACCAGGAGGAATATATTTCCTCTTCGACTCCAGGAGGGAGAAGCAACGTTAATTTTCCCTTCCTCTCCAAATTGATTAGTGGATCAGGGGGCTAATTCAGCCCTCGAGGAGTCGCGCACAGACAGAGGATCCCTGCGAGGCCCCAGAAGAAGTCATCCATAAACCACACGTCAGACCTGTTGCGCGATAACTCCCCATCACCCACTGGCGAGACCACAATCCTGCTCTCGCACTGCCTGTTGCTAAGGTGCTGTGCACATTCTCCCCTTCCGTTATCAAAAGTAATTAGATGGTAAAGCCTGCATGAAAACGGGAAGAGGGGCTGTGGTCAGAGAAATCCAACAGGTTTCCATCTGGCATTATGGCAACAACAAGTCAGTGGTTAATCATTCTGACACTGTTTGTCAGATTTTTTTAATACAGGCGGCTGCTGTCAAAAAGCATCACTTATGAGTGTATGATGATTCTGGGGACAAGCAACTGAGGAAAGGATTTGTTGGAGAAAACTTATTTTGTATAATCGTACATCGAAAAAAAATCGTGCAAAATGCATCAATGTGAATAAAACTGAAATTCTGTGAGAGGCTTTGATGTTCAATTCTCTCCAAATATGCGATTGATGCATTTGAAAGAAAATTTCAGATGCAGCAGGAAGATTTTTTTGTAGCATGGCACCGGTAAAAGATGCAATCAAGGAAACAATGAAGCAAATTCTCAGACTGAAGAGTTTAGAATTCCTTGTACGTGTGAGCATACCTGGCCAATAAAGATGATTTTGATTCTTACTCTGATTCTAACAAGTTTTTAAAAACATTTTTAACTCAAAGACTCAACCACAGATTCCGAATAAAATAAAAAATGACCTAAAATTTCTCCCAGGTTTGATATCCCCGTCCATCCAAAAACAGCAGATAGGGCTGTCAAAGTAACGTCTTATCTTTGATGAATTTATCACAAACCAAAAATGGATCAAAAGAACTGGCCAGGTAATTAATCTCTGATGTCATATGTCACCCATCATACAACCGTCCACAGCAGCTTACTAAACTTGATGAATGCACTTAATTTATCCTATATGTCATGGGATTTTTCCTAGATTTTTATTATTTTATCCATCCAAAGGTTCAACACCTTCTGGGATCCTTTAATAGGACAGCCCTGTGACCTGACCTCTTGGGCCAATCAGAGAGGGATTGGGGATCTTGATGAAACAGAATTATATGTTCTGGGTAAAACATATGATGTCCTGCTTGAATTATGAATAATTTTTGAAGGGCAGATTGCAAACCCAGCTATAAAAGTGTTTGCAGCAGCCATTATCAACAAACTGTTGTCATAGAGACAGGACAGACGTGCAGCGCTTATCATTTTAGAGCACAAATGCTTTTCTGCCCGGAAAAACCGCTAGGTGGACACGGGGCCTTATGCAGTAAATCTTACCCTCACACTAACAATATATGCGATTAATTAATCACAAAGCCTGTAATTAATTTGTTTTTATAAATTGATCGGCAGCACTCATTTAAAATAAAAAAAACACATTTTATGCCCCAGTTTACAGTAAACTCGGTTTGGAAAGTCACATACAGTCACTTAATGTGTAGACAGACATGGGAGAATAATCAAAGGATGCTCATTTTTCCACAACACCACAAATAATGACATCCCTATTTATGCATGAAATGTGGGATATACAATAAAACTGAGTAAAAATCCATTGTTGTTAAAAACTTGGTGGTAGCTTTTAAAGTGGCTCAAAATATTCAGGCTAACATTTGGATGTTATGCTCGAATAAATTCACTTTTTTTTCTGATCCCGGTGACGTTTAACAGGAAAGAACAACAAGATCCAGCGTGTGGCCCAGTTTCAATGGTGCTCCGACTGTCGCTGTGCATCAACAGATTTCCCATCATGCCATGAAGTGCCTCGCTTATCATTACCTATGAATGGAGGCAAACTGCTCTGTGCCTCATGAAATCACATCTGTCTTGGCACTTGCCTCCAGTGAAGAGAGCAGAGGTATTAACACACGGAGCTGGTCCAGGCCTCCGTACTTTTCATTATCTTCTGATTTACACACGTCTCTCCGCATTAGCAGCACACCACTCGTGCATAACAAGCAGGATTACAGACTCCCAAAGAGCGCTGGAGAGTCTGGAAGGACAGAGCGAAGCAAGGCGGGTGTGTTTGTGTGTAGAAGAAGAGCGTGTGTGTGCGGTTGTTATTAAAGAGCAATGTCACAGCTCCTGGCCATTATGGGGAGATGGCATGACTGTAAAGGTAGATGTTGCAGCAGGCGATTTGAGCTGCTTAATGACCCAGGAGTTGCATGATTAATGGAAGGGTTTTACGTGATATTTCTCCAAACTTCGGGGGCCAAGCGCGAGTAGAAAGCCCGGGCATGTCATCTTTCTAAGAACCCCCCTCGCTCAAGGTCGGCCTACGCCTGGAAAAGAGCCCGCAGAGACGACAGGGCTATTAGTGGAGTTTCTATTCCACCCTGAGCCGCTCATACACACCTAGCTACGCAGCGAGGTGCATGTACGTACAAAAACACACTCACATGCATCGTATAAACTCACACATCCCTGCACACGCACTGCACATTTACACCAGGGACCACCCCAGCATTGCAGGGACCTCTGGGATTGCTGTAACCTGCTTTGTGGAAGCAGAACTCATATCCCTTGTTAGTAGCTGAGAGCCAGAGGATGATCGAGTGCAGGTACGATCAGATTGAGCAATATCCAGGCCTTCCTTCTCATTTACCTTCCTGATATGAAATGCCCCATATAACAAAAATGCATCCACACAACAGTACTCCTCCTCTCTGTGTTTCTTCATTCCTGTTTCCTTAAAACAGCGATCACATCTGCTGCTTTCATCTCCATTAAGCCTTCTCGTTCTTGTTTCTGTCTTTCTCGTTTTCTTGCTCCTGCACACATGCTCACTCATTCTCTTTTCAATCATCAGCTGTTCACATCTATCCAATAGGACTGCTCCACCCCTTCATTGTTAGACTATCACATTCCTTACATCTTTTTAAATATGGCTCTTTTTTCCAACAGGTTATTCATGCAATGGAATTGCTTCTTCTTCTGCAGACAAACCACGTGAAGACAGGCAAACATATGAAAACTGGCTCTCCTCTAAGTGACACTCATCCACCAGTCTGCTCTCACACTAAATACCCTGTGACCTGACCTTTTGGGCCAATCAGAGAGGGATTGGGGATCTTGATGAAACAGAATTATATGTTATGGTTAAAAAAAAATGATGTCCTGCTTGAAATTATGAATAATTTTTGAAGGGCAGATTGCAAACCCAACAAACCTCGGCTCAAAATATGATCTACTTTAACTGCAATTTGGTTCCGTTTGGTTTGTATCACGTCCAACTATTAACCAGGGCCCCACTCACTCACTGCACTCATGTGCTCCTCGTGTGGTCGCTATTTCGGAGTAGAGAAATCTTTCTTCCGATTTTATTGTGTTCGCCTGCTATCAATTCGGAAAGTCGGAACAACAACAAACAATGTCACTGTCACTATTTCAAGTTATAATTGAGCAAAAGCTTACCTTAACCTTAACATTTAAAAAAAAAAACATATCCAAACGCATGTGATGATGAATATAATTTCAAGTTCGGTGTTTCCAATTTGTTGTTCTGACGTGAGCAAGCATTCATGTGACTGTAAGTCTCAAAAAGATAACTAAGAAAAACACAATGGAGTTTGGCTCTAAATTATGTTTCAAATGATGAATTTTTTCATTGCTCAGTTAAATTTGGGAGTTTGAGTTGAGTGTTTAAGTAGCTTATAAAACTTTTCTACCACCCACTGAAGTGTTAAACTCAGACGACACCTCTAATGAAGATCATTTAATGCAACTGATCCTTGTGACTTTTTTCAAACCGTTTGGAGATGAAAGCAAAATAATCATAGTGATTTTCATGCTGCCCTCCCCCCCCGAGGACACGTCTGTATATATTTTGTCAGTTTTCTTGTCTGTTAGGGTCTCTCAGGGGGCCGAGTAGTTTAACACCTTTTCTGAAACCACTGAAGCAGTTACAGCGATGGTGCAAAGGGTGATTATGAATGCAAATTCCTAATAAATGCCTGTTAGGGTTTTTGAAAGCTTCTCCACAGGAATAAGAAAAAAAAAAAGAAACATCCTAGCGTAACAAGATAACATCTTAAAGCAGTAAGGAATGAAAAATTCATAAGTTGTTCAAGCAAACAAAATGAAAACTCCACACAATAAAACACTGTTCGACTGGGATCTGAACCTCATTGCTGTCAGACAACAGGGTTAACCACTGCACCTATCAAATAAAAAGGGAAAAAAGTCTAAAAATACATATTTAAAAAAGTAAAAATCAGTACATCTACATTTATATGCAGTTAGAAAAAGGTGTTTTATCTGGACCTTTATTATCATGTAAACATGTTAGTCTGGCTGAAATGTTACTAAATTGAATTTCTGGAAGTCGGACTAACTCACCTACTGTATATAATATAAGGGGCATATCGCCAACTACAATAGTAGAGTCGGCCATTTTTACGTCAACAAAATTGATTATTCCCGGTTGCATGTAAACTGGGAGGAGGACAATACTCCAATGAAATGGCCAAATTGAACTTTAACTGTAGCTGAATTTAACTGAGCATTTAAACATACTGAGAGTGTAGGCAAATTAATTTGATATTTACTTGAAAAGGTGTGGTTTCCTTTGTTGTGCAAAAGATAACATCTGCCTAATATATGAAACATATGTTTATTTGACATAGAGAAGAGAAAAGATTGTGATAGAATATCTAATGTATCAGTGTATTCGTGTATCTATCTGTCTCTTCTGCTGAATCTGGGTAGATATTTGTATTATAGGGTTTAAAAGTCAGATGGGGTGCAGGTAAAATAAGTATGAACTTCATTCTACTCCTTTTCAAACATGTCTCTTTGTGTCACATACAACAGCTGATATTGTTGTTCAGATTTAATTTTCATATTTGCGTTTCCTTATGAGTTATTTATCTACTTTTTCAAAAAATGTTAAAATGTTCAAAAAAAGGATCTAAAAAAGATTAATTGTATACCTGATTATGCAAAATGTGTTATTTATTTTATTTTTTTGTTAAATATATAATCGGCCTAAATCGGCCTAAATATATAATCACCCTAAGCTTAAATTTTGTTTTTAAGTTTTCCACAGAAGTACGATGAAATTGAGATTCAAAATTTGGCTTGGTAAAAATACTCATTAATTGTGCCAGTGTGTGTCTGTGTGAATGTGTCTGTGTGGGCATGTGTAGAAATAAATCTGACCTTTGGCACAACGGCGGAGATGGAGATAATGATTCTCAGCAGGGAGCCCTGTGTGTTCATCAAGACTTCCTCTCGCTTTGCTGTGGATGGTAATCACAACTCCACTCAAATGGAAATTACCTGGAATGATTCAGTGAACTGCGACGAGCACATATAATTGACAAGTTGAACTCTGCAGAGAGTAAAAGTAAACTAAGTGTCACAACATGAACTGCTGCATCTTCCCCCAGTCTACGAAGATGAGATGTATATCAGGAAAAGCATCCACATCCAAGTACTTAACCGCTGCTGCACGGGAATTGAAGATTCTTTTGGCCAATCAACAGACTGCAGTGTGTATAGAGCTACTCTTTAGGGTTGGATCAGTACGCTTGGGACCCCAACAGACAGATACCAAAAAAGTAGGACAGTACAGATTAGTTATTTTGGTACCCTTCCCAACTATTGATAGTGGAATAAATGTGTACTGTACTGGACCGCTTGGTGTAAACAGGGTACCAAAACTGTTTTTGTTTAAACAGTGATGCATGGATGTAAAATAGACTTTTTAAAGACCAGATTCACATTTTCACTATATTCACATTTACCTTTATCACTACCCTGCCCTGTTGTCCATCTTTTTCTCTCTTATCTCTTCGGCTTCTGTAAAATCTCCTCTGCTAGCCAGGCTATGTTTGCTAAAATGAAGCCGCCTTATCTCATTTTATTACTTCCTTTACTTCTGCTGATAATTATCGATGTTTTTGGACTGTGAGATGAAACAGACGCCTTAATAACAGCACATTGAGATACAGGGAAAACGTACAAATTCAAAGAAGACTCAAAGTGGAAGGCAGGTTTAATAAATGCCAATGTCCCTCAACAGTGCTAACCAAGAGGGGCCCTGAATGCCACCCCAGCTTTTTTGCCATGTACTGTATACTATTATCAAAAGGTACATTTTATAAATGTATAAATTGTATAAATGACTGTCAGAATCACGCAGAACTCTCTTCACTGTGGCCTTATTCATGCATGCTGGAGGCATATCCTGTTAATTTTAATGCATGCCAGCAAGCAACCAGCAGCTCAATCTACTCAGGAGAAAATTACAAAGCCCAATCAATACAAATGTGTCCTACAAAGTTAAATACCAGCTCGTCTGATAAACAGCCACTTCTCGTTGTCATACTGCATGGAGGCAATCTGGCTCTACAAATTGCTTTAGCGAGACAAGCAGGAGGGAGCAAGGCTTTGGGGGAGGAAAATTCGGAATATTCTTGCCCCTTTTCTTTTTTTTTTTAAGTGTAGCAGTTAAGAGTTTTCCTGTCTGACTCATAGTCGGCTAATGTTGTTCATTCAAGCTGTGTTGTGGCATTCATTTACTTGATTTTGGTGACTCAGTTCCTCTTGTTACCTCTGTGACCCCCAGTGTGCCTTGCACACAAGGCCTGAGCTATGCCACAGAAGGACACTTAACAGTCAGACTGGGACTGTATAAAAGATTGACCAATCAACCTTGACGTCACCCGTTGGTTTATGGACTACAATTCCAAACCTCAAAGCGTTCAGGCTTTCACCATCTTGTTATATTGGAGCCAGAAGTGACCATATTTGGATGAGAGGTTGGCGTTTTAGAATAGGTACAGTCGGTGTAAGCTAATCCTAAATTACCATAACTGCTTATACTAGTTATAGCTTGTCTAGCACGGTGCAGCCACTGTCACTGTATTATTGATTGGAAGGCGAATTTTGGCTTGCAAAAAGCAGTGTTTGAAAAAAGTGTATGTGAGAAAAAATTGACTTGATCAGCCCAAAGCAGGTCATGATATAACCTCTAATTCATAGTTAATGTAGTCAGCCTAATGTTTGTAAAATGTGATTATGTTTAAATGAACTTCTAATCTTAAAAATAAATCTAACGTATGAAGCTTAAAGTGACACCAGGGTGCTTTATTTAATCGGACTGACTTCATAAAAAACAGGAAACACTTCATGAGTTGGAGCAACTGGTGTCAACAAGTCTTACCCTTACCGTGACCCTTTGTGAAATAGCGTGTTTTAGGTTTTATCCAAACTTGGCTTTTTTTTTTTGGAGATCAGTTAAGGATTGAAAGTCTCACTTCGGAAAAAGAGGTTATGAGGCCAAGCCCCAGTTGTAAGAAGCAGTTTATCAATGAGTTCTTCGTATTTTGCCTGCAGGGCGCTGCTGGCCATTGAGAGCAGGATTTTGGCAGATATTCATAGTGAGTACTTGTACAAAGAGTTAACTAACTTGTACCTATAGGAATCAGGTCAAATCTTGATGACGTGGGAGCAGGTGTGACCAGTAGTCTCATGAAATTCTAGCAGTGCAGCCCAACTGTGAGGGTTATTGTTGAATGCAAAGGGTTCAGATGCCCAGAGGCAATTACCCTCCACTCTGAAAGATTCCCCACATACAAGAGCTGTATCGCCTTCAAAGCTTTAATTAGAGTCACACCCTGTGGTGCAATTAATTTAGCATCCAAATTATGCTCTGCTCTGGCTCTGTGCAGACACAGAGTTGACGAGGCCAACAGGAATCTTTGAGCCACTGGAGAAGGTGTTGGGGTTATAACATGTTCAGGGTTTCCCATCTTTCAGATATTGAAGGATGTTGGGGCCAAAGGGATCATACCATCTTGGACGCACAAAAACCAGTCCAGCAGAACTAAAACTGAGAAGATTGAGGCCCAGCCTGCTCTTCTTTGTTCTCTGTTGCAACAATTGGCCGATCCATGTCTGGTTACTAATATCAAATAGATGCCATGAGGGATTTTATCAAAATTGATAGGCCAGGTGTTAGGTCAGATAGTATAAACTATACTTAACTCGATCTTGATAGAGTATTAACACAGCTCACAATGAGGTGCTCCAGGCCCCTACATGTACATGTAATCAAACCATTATTTAAAGCTCCAATAAGGAATTTCTTTCTGGTAAAGTAACTTCTGAATTCAATAATGATGCCTCTATAAAAACAAACCAGACCATCATATGATAGACTAGGTCTATATAGTTATTCATAATGCTGGTGAAACACTGTCATTGGATTGGTTTCCATTAAAGTGATTCAAGCATGTAGACTGATATGACTTTGTTTATGCTTTTACCCAAAAAAATTTAAAGTCAATAATAAGGATGCAAGTGAAGGAAAGGCAACAGGAGTTCTCTGGAATGGACCTGGAGCTATTTTCTAACAGCATTTCCAGCGCATCTTAGTATGTTAGTTTAGTTTAGTTTTAGTATGTTTAACAATACCTCAATAGTAAGTAGCAAACCACTACACTTACAGACCTGTCCAGGTTTTCCCCATATCTGTTACCCAGTCTAGTTCAAGGTGACTTCAAATTGACGAGAAAAATAGCAGGCATAAGAATAGATCGAAGGTTGTATACAACAAATTCCCCATTCACAGGAGGGTGACGGAGCTTTATTTGGTATAAAAAGTTAAAGTGTATACGTTGGCTTGGGTTTAGTTGTGCTAATGGACCACCAGTGCTTTATGATTCCACACATTAACCTCAATACTCACATTCTAAACAAGCTCTTAATGCAGCATCACAGTGTATTGGCTGCTATGTGTGAACACCTGAACTATCCAGCATAAAGTGATTATTTAACACCCTAAATAAAACTATAGATGTGAATTCGCTGCTTTTCATCCAAAAGCCTCCTCTCTTATTGGAAACTAACACACAACCCTCAACAGCAGCCTGGGATCAAAATTACTCTGAAGAAAAAGCACTTTGGCGAGCTCATCTGTATGCTTTTGTCTATACAGTGCACCTCTTCTGTGGAGGTAGATGGGCTTACTGCATTACTGTTTTTATGTAACGCTGAGTGTGTTAATGTGAGTGGAAGATTGGTTGAGGATGTGTGAAAGGAAAGATGTCATTTTTATTTAAGATGCATTGATTTTTCTACTCCAACCTCTTTTTCCTTTTATAATTGGCGTTGAAATAAAACATTAAGCCACATCAAAAGCGAAAGAATAAAAGTGTATCTTCCTCTTTTTTTCATGAGTGCACCTCTTGGCATTCTTCTCTGCTCCCACACATACCCCCTCACAAACAGCTCTTAAACTTCTCTGTGTCGATAAACCTGGACTCTGCTCTCACATAAAGGACAAATGAAGAGGCTGAGCAGAACACAACTTAGCTTGGGAGTTTTTGTTTTGCAAAACTTGTCAGTGTAGACTAGAGTGGGAAATGGTTCTAAAGTGAAGGGAAAAAAATCAAACGCCTTTAGCAAAGAAATACATGTTATCTTCAGAGTTTGGATTTTTTTGTGTGTGTGTTTGATTCCTGAAGGGAGGCGAAAAGAAGGAGCTGAAGGGGGTTTCTATGTGCACTTGGGCCACAACTGTGAAAGCATCAATAAGTGTCCTGGCAGTAAAGCCCTCCTGGGTGTGAGATTGGCTCTATTGATTAGTTTCTCTGAAGATAACATCCTCACTTGTGGCCCTGTCTCTTTAAAAAAAAATCTCAAATTTAGATGGTCAGACTTCCTTATGTGTTCTTTAATCTTTCCTGTGAGGGAGATGCATGCAGGGAAACACACACACACACACTCAACATGTCAGAGGAGTTAAATGTTTAATTTGTGAAGGAAGGAGAAAGAAAAAAAAAAAAGAGCTCCACAAATCTGCAGCCTTTGAAGCTGGTGAGATGTGTGTGTTCCAGACCGTCGTGGGCGAGTGTCTTAACCGAGGTGAAACGCACTGCTGAGTATCGATCGGAGACCATGTGATTCAACTTCTCTCCCCTTGGACTGTGCTCCCTCATCGTCTGTATCCGCCCGCATCGATTGGCTGGTGCAGGCAGGCTGGATCTGCACAACAACATGGTCAACCGGCAGTTTGCTGCAGAGAAACCTCCCCACTTAGCCTTTAACCCCTCATTGTTATGCCTTCCACTTTTATTGTCAGCTGTTTTGAGCATTCATCGGATATCTTTTGTTGCAGCCATGGGCGGTAATTTATCAAATGCTGTTTTGCAAGTGTTGCTGTAATCAATAAAAAAATACTGTAGCTCTGAGAGAAATTATGAGCAATGAATATTGTCTGTTGTGTTAATTTGTATTGGTTTGTGAGAGCTACAAGGGTTCCACATTAAGATGTCTAATATAAAACTTCAGCGAGAATCAATAAGCTATTATTCCTGGGTTTTATAAATTTATCATGAGATCTAATGAACATTTGTTTTGGTCGTATTGATTGCAATAAAGCTAAAACTCTCTATTGATCACAGAGGCTAATATAAATTTCTGGGGGCCATGCTCACCATAAAAATCATTTTTCTTATACCGGCTGTGTCAACAAACAGCTCATATGTGGTGCACACATGTGGTGCACCAAGGTTTTATATAACTCAAGTAGAAAACACGTCTTTCAAACATTTTTCACTGCAGAATTTTTCGGAGTTTCTATTAATTAATCTTGTGAAACAAAAACCACAAACTGAAACTGTCCTTCAAAAGCAATCCAAGGCACATTGGAGGATTTGTGTTGAAATAGAATTGCTTTGTTTTAAGTGGCAAACTATATTTCAATCAGAAGAGACAAGTAAATAAAGAAAATGTATTAGTTACAACACATAGGTTTATCATGGAAATGTGTCTCGGCAGAAGATCTTTGGTGTTTGGATTAGATGGGTTAGTTTTTTTGTGATAGAAGGGAAACAGAATAAATCCCCCCTATGGCGTCCAGACGCTGGTGGTGTTGGTGGCGGCTGATGACTTCCTGAGACTGGATGTGTGACGAATTGATGGCTGATGACTCGGCAAGGACAGGCTGTGAAGAGGAGGTGGAGACGCACATGAAACGTCAAAACGAAGGAACTAAAGACAGAGAAAGAACGATGATAGGCTAACGATGAGGGGAAGACGCCATGCTACTGGTTAGATGAGGCCAGCTGATGAGACAGCTGATGACGTAATGACATCCCAAGTCAATGACAGTGGAATTACGGGCAAGCATGCGAGAGAGGGATAAATGAGAGGTAGAAGAAAAAATATATATTTATATATGATCGTGGGCCTCCTTTTATTGAAACATTATGACCTGAGGAAGACCTCTGATTGAGATTAAATAAAAACTTTTGGAGGCATATAAGCAAATGGGCAGGCAAGACTTAATTCACATCAACAGGATAGAAATAAGTTGAACCTTTTTACAAGTTGGTGGTTTTAATTGTGCCTAATTATGTTGGAGTTGGAGAATGCAAGGAGCCAAATCCCATCTAGGAAACACACCAGTGCCATAAAAATCTTCCAGTTATCACCATCTGATGCTCGAATTATAAAATCTGTTTATTACATCCGACTATGAATGACTGCTTGAGACCGATCGTTAACTTAAAAACAGGAAGCTAGAATGATATCTTCAGCATTGCCACCCTCCGCTGCTGTTTCCTCCTTTCGTTCTTTTGTTCTCTTCACATAAACACACGTTTGACGATCTACAGTTTGCAGGAGTGTAATTATCACTGTCCATTAGCATTCCATCTGATGCACATCCAACTGCTGATCCTCGTTTAATTTGCTCCCCGGCTTTATCCGGAGCGGCAGAGATAATGCAAACATTTTCACTTTGTTAATTGAAATCCTGATTAATTACCAGACTGCCTTACTCGGTGTGATTCCTCTGTTCGAAAAAAAAGTTCATAATCAGCCGACAGGAATCATGCAAGCAGCAGCATGAGGAAGATTCTGAAGCTGGTCTTGTGTTGTCTCTCTTCACAGAAATATGGATCAGTCTCAGTTTTAAGGCGTGTTCTGTGAACCTTAGTGAAACAACAGTAAACAAATAACAATAGATCTGTTGTGTACACATGCCCAGAGGGAGAGGGAAGTTTGTCTGACTTATATTAGGTCTATAGGGTTTCTTTCTACCAACAAAGTTAGCAGCTGCAGGACACTTTTTCATGTGTCATTATTTCCTTTGACCAGTGAAACTTATTGTAAATCCCTTTTTCCTCCCCAGTTTGTAGAACCTTCTGGATGTTCCGGTCGGGAGAAACTGTCCACTTCATTTACTCCTTCCATTTGTTAAGGCTTGGGTGAAAGTCGCCCACCATCTGCATTGGTGAACACCCTTCTGGAAACTTCTCTCAGGACTGTGTTTGCTCCGGTGAAAACGCTTCGCTGCCTGAGTTGTTAAATGAGGAGTTTTATATCGGGGGATCTCGGCCGCCTGGGTGACCTCTGTTGTGTAAAACCTCGGTGGCTAAAGTTAAGGTGTGTTCTTGTCGCATTGTAGGTATGTAGGTTGGCATGGCCTGCCTTTTAATAGTTTGCGCAGAAAAACGTCTCCAGTCCAGCTCATCAGTGAGACATCAGCTGCCAGCACCGGAGGCTTCATATGCTCCCTGGAGACTCAATTTGTGCACCATCTTCTTTTCACACACGCTCAGAGACACACATACATGGTTTTTACCAAACACTAAACCGCTAACAAAGTGCCCTGCAATCGCTGAGAGTGATTAGAAATGAGAAGCCAGACTTGTGAATGCATCGAGCATAGTATTTTTTATTGACAGAGATTAGAGAAGGATTGTAAGTGTGTCTCCTTTAATGATAACCATAATGACTTAAAGACGCCTTGTAGAGTTGTCTAGCCAACAGTGCTAACATTGCCAACATTAAGTGCTATCTATTTGTTGAATTTATTGAATTAGGACACATGAACATCGTTTATCAGCAATACACGCATCTATGTAAACACGCTGGAATTAGCACAAAAGCTAGTCCTAAATCCTTCTTGAGGAACAAATTTGCCGAAGGTGACTTGCCTTTTTTTGGCTGCTAAACCTACCAAATGAGACAACCCTCTTCCGCATTTGCTATTATGGGTTTCCCTTAAACCCTGGAAATGAATTGTCATTGTTATGGTTAGATTGCTGAACGTGTTAGCCATCATGTGTATGAGTATGTTTGCCATCTTTTCCTGCTTAGCTCTTGTGATTAATCTTTTGTCTGTTTTTCTGTGCAGGTCGTGACTTCCTGACCTCTCCCTGAAACGAGACACCAGGTGGATCGCTGACATTAGGCTCAGACTTGACACAGACAGAGCCGTCGTCTGCCTTCAGAGTTGCCAACCTTTGTCACGTCTCCTGCCGTCTTTCCTCCAAACGCGCCGCTGCTTATTTGTTATGCTCGCGCACAGCAGGAACTCGGGCTTGTGATCTCTTATTTGAGGCTGAAGGTATCTCCCCGCGATGCTCTGCAAACTTTGCTGCAGGGCTGCCATGTCGCTCTGACAACACAGTGTGTTGATGGAGGGGGGAAAAAAATACCATGAAAATCAGGTGTTGACGAAAGGAGTCAGGGGTAATCGCTGTTCTTTTGAAGGCAAACAAACTAATCCCTGTGCTGAAATATAGAGGTTAAAATGTCACAAGTCATAAGTTTCTGCACACTGTTATGTTTATAGTTTATATTCCTGTGGCAAGTTGGATATAGTAGGTCCAGTGAATGTTGTGATCTGTAGAGACATGTTGTGCTTTGCAGTCTGATGTGTGCACCAGCCTGGTGTTAACAACAGAGCAAATATCAACCCCCTCCTCCCCCTCCCTCCCCCTCTTCCCAAAACTCTTACTCTCACATGATAAATCAGGACAGAACAAGAAACACAATAGTGCACCATGACTCATTAACCGAGGAATGCCCCATCATAATAAGCTATTATAACAAATAGCAGCCAGCGCTGACTGGCTTCCAAATGAGCCTGCATGGTTCGCGGCACATGGCAGCAAAAATTTGAATATAATGACTCCAACTCATCAACAGTCATGATGCTTCTTTAGACAGCAGACGAGTGAATGTACTCGCCAGGTGCAATTTCATAAAGACAGTTGTGTTGCCAGTTGTGTTGACGGTATTGAAACAACATCAAAATACTCAGGGGGATGATAAAGCTGAGAGGGCAATGACGGGATGCTGATGTGGAAAAAAAACGGTGAAGCTGCAGTTTTAATAACGTTGTTTTTTATCATGGTTGAATTAAGAGCTAAAGCTATCATCCATGTGTTCAGTGGGCTTTCAGGCTGTTTCTCCTTGGGGTTCTGATACAAAAAAAAACATTCATTTGTGTACCTGTGCATGAATTTTGACAACGCTATAATTACTGTTTTACTCATGGGCAGATTCATATATTATCAGGAACAAAAATCTACCATTAATCCTCTGCATCCAATTTTCAGAATTGTATTCATTAAAATGCACACAGTAGAATATATGAGGCGAAAGACTAACTGATGCTATTGTTTTTTTAAAGATATTTTTTCGGTCATTATTCCCTTTATTGGAGAGGACCGCTGAAGAGAGACAGGAAATAATCTATGCAGGAGAGAGTGGGGGACGACATGCAGCAAAGGGACCTGAACCCACGGCAGCTGTGATGAGAACCACTGCCTCCACACACCGGCGTGCAACATAACCACTAGACTATACTGGCGCCATTTAACTGATGCTATAGCAAGCTAAGTATTTTCTTCACTCTCTTGTTGATAATGTTACAACATACACTCATAGCATTGATTAAAAAGGGTATGAACTGTTAACATGACATTGTTCTCTTTTTGCTCCCTCCGCCATATACGTCATCCTTTTTATTCATCATTTCCTGCTTCCAACTCCCCCCCCCCTCCTTGTCAGACAGAGACAGTCTCCCGCTGTCAGTAAGAAGTGTGAACAGGCAAGTCAGGCAGATTCTAGGAGCCGCCTGGCCTGAAATAATCTATAAATTTGCAGAAGTGTGAAAACAGCTTTTTCCTGTTTTTTAAGTTTATTTATTAATGTATCAGAGTACACTGTCAGTATGTTTATATGCGACATAGCTGGGGTATAAATACTTTTATTTTGCTAAAAATATATCCTAAGCGTTAAGTTCATTTATAATAAATCTTAGACTTCATGTATTGAAGAGATGGTTACAGAAAGGAGCCATGGCATCCAGAGTTAAATGTTAATTTACTCTCCTTTTAACTCTGCTTTGGTCTCCACCAGCTTCTGAGAAGAAAAAAATCTGACTCCTTTGGCACTGGACTTTGTAGAAAGCAAGGCCAGATGATTGTTGGAACCATGATGCTTATAATTAAGCTGCAGCTTTGAAACTTGCCACACTCATTTACAGCCAAATTAAACTTCCAAAGCCCTCTGACATGCAGTGAAATTTCCCCTCAACAGAAAATGTATATTGTACTTTATATTGACTTGTGAAATGATTGCTTGATTGTAGAGCAGTCAGAACTTTGCACATTTTTGTGCTGCAGACTGCAGTTAGGCACTCCTATTTGAGTTGTTGTAGTTCTCTCATTATTTTCTGTCACTCAAAAACAAACTGAATTTGTGCAGCGCAAACATAACGAGCACACGGTGGCCTCGGCGGTAATGATCTACAGAATTCAACACTTCGTTCCTCGAAATCCCTCTGGAATCCATTACGCTGGCTCCCATTGTTGTGTCAGGTTTGTGGGTGCAGGATTGAAATGGCTTCTTGTCCTGGCCAACGACTGAAAAGACAGAAAAAGTTGCGCATGTGTTGCTCTGTCTGCAGGTGAAACATCTTGACAGCTGTTTTGCAGAAAGTTGTTGACAGGGAGGATTCATTTAGGGGATGTTTACCAATGTCCACCAAAATTTAAACCAGAAATAACTAGGCACACTTTTGCACATTTTCCAGGTTACATATGTCTTGTCTCTGCTCTTGAAAAGACCTGAAATGTTCCAATCAACAATTGCAAAACCAAATCAACACTCGCTTATCAGACATCGGATAAGCCCGCCTAATCGTCAACAAGAATTATCGGCACTGACTCCCCCTGCGGTAATCCGTGTGTCATTGTACCACTTAAACCTAATCTCCCATCGCACCTTTTCATGCTGAATAGAGACGTTTAATATCCTCTGGTTGTTGTTGGAGATTAATTGCACATTAGTCTCATTTTATTTGAATTACAGCACATTTTTCTAAGTCTCCACAGCAGACAGGTTTTTGTTTGAGGGGTAAACTGGCTGCGGCCTGACAATATGGACGGGGTAACAGCCGGAACCAAATGATACTCTCTGCATAAACAAACAAGGCAACAAACTAAACAGAAAAAGTGATCAACAAAGAAGAGAAGGGCATATTTGTTCAGACGTTGGCTAATCTGGGCGCCTGGTTCTGTGTGATATGCGCTGATCCACGAGACTAGCACACTTGTTTGTGTTTGTGGTCTCATTTGCATGGAAATATGTGTGTTTTCCCCCCTAAAGAACATCTGAGGACATCATTAAATGTTGAAAGGCAAAGACATAAATTAAACATCAGTGTTTCGTGTTGCCTCAGTTTGTAAACTTTCTGAGAGATTTCCTATCGTAGCTCCACATCTTAATTACAGCCATGTACAAGCCACTCGGGTACGGCTTCTCTCCAGGAGGACAGAACACAGAAACGATGGAAGAACAAGTCACAGAAACGTTTGCAGACACTTGATTTGCATTACTCAAATCAAGCGTCTGTTTGCACTGCAAGTGGAAACAGCATGCATCTGAACAGAATACAATCGCCTGGCAGCAAGATTTATTTATTGCTGATGTGGAGAGAAAAAAAAATCAACACCCATCCTTGAACTGTCCTTCACTGTTATAAATCATACTTTTGCATTCAAGGACGTATCAGGTGAGAATGTGTTGTATACTTACCCTTTTCTTGACTTACTCGACTGCGACTCAGAGAGTTTACTGCATTTCTCATAACAACTTTGAACAACAATAACAGTAAATATTAAAGTAGCAAGGTCATAACATGTTGGTTAATAACAGCTCAAACAAATAGGAAAGTCATTTTTTTATTTCTGTATGTGCTTCATTGTTGGTGTCTTCCTTCTTTAGACAGACCTTCAGACAGAAGTCTAAAGAAATGAGGAATCACCTCTAATATACGTGTTGGATGTAAATCTGAAAAAAAAAATCCTTTGGGAGTTAACAAGGAATCTATTTTCCTGTATATGGCTCATTTGAATATAAATCCAAAGAGGGCGAGTTGATTTACGTCCCATCTATTGTGCTGCCAAATTGTGGAAAAGAAATTCAACAAATCAAATCTTTCTCCTAATGAGAATACATAAGGAGCCACAAATGCCACAATTTGTCCATCAAAGCGTTTACAGAAGCCCTTGAAAAAAAAAAAAACAAGATGTACATCAAACAAATTAACTATAATTTCCTTCCAGAAAAATGTCATGCAGGGTTAGTGTCAGCGAGGGGACGAGCGAGCAGAGACACACAAAGAGTGTGACACTCACTCTGCGAGCTCACAGTGTTTCTTCCACAGAGCCATCCTGCCTATTAGCCGTTTGTCTGCCGGAGTCCTGACTCTGTGAGGACTTGACAGGCCTGCAGCAGAACCTCAAATTAACTTAATTCGGGTTTGGATGTCATCCCCCACAAAGCCGCCTTGGTTTTTTTTTTTTTTTTTTCTTAGATCCAACCTCTGACTGCTGCTTCGGTGTCTTTCTTTGTGGACCGCAGGCTTTAATGAGGGAGGGGATCGGCTCGTAGCAGCCAGCTGTTTTAATTAGCACCAAGGGCACTTTCCCGCTCACTGGTCCATTCCTTTTTTTTTTTTACAGCAAGAAATCATACTGATGTTTTTTTGTTTTTTTTTTAGCTCTCTCTTGTGTTGGGCTGCCCATTACTGTGTGGATGGCACAAATGACAGGGCGTGGTAATTGGCATGGTGCAAAATCACCGCAGAGGTCCGGAGTAATGGTGTGTTTGAGGGCCATTTTGTGCTGCTTATTGCTCTTATTTTTTTTAACACAAGCTGAAGGATAAAAGAAGATTTATTGTGCGGTTATTGTGTCCATAGTTAGGCTCTTTTTCTTCAATGTCAGCAGGGAGGAGCTGTTTTAAAGCCACAGCAAAAAAAAGGACCACACAAATCTTCATTTTGTCCACTTACAGAAAAGCTTTCAATGAATATATTGGTGCGAGGCAATCAATCTCACAGCCTTACCCGGTCGGCTCCTTCTGATTTACTGTTTGCACTCTTTGTTTTTGGAGATAAGTCCCACTGTGGGCTGTTAATAATAGACTTTTCCATATGTTCCACCGCCAGCATCAAGGGACCGGACCACTGCAGCCCCTCAGCAAATACTGTATGGAAAGTGACATTCTCCTGCGTGAAAAAAAACAAAATACAAACCGAATAACACCCAGGAGCTGCTCTTTAGAATTCAAACACTAACACATGCATTATGAATACTTAACATTAACCTATACAAATGTAATATCTCCCGCTTCGTTTTTCATGCAAAAAAAAACAGCAACAAAAAAGGCGTTAGCTTCAAGTGAACTCCTTTTAAGATTGCAATCCAAAGGCAGCCTTTGGTTCTGTCAGAAGGGTATGTGTATATCCTCGAGTCAAGATACTCACAAAGAACGACCCCACCCTTGGGAGCGGGTTTCTTTGAACATTTTTTTACATAATGGAGCGTGTATTGATTTTTGTTTTGAACTAGAGGGAAAAGTTTGAATAGGAAGTGCTAATATTTTAATCCTGCATTCCCAAGACGGCGAGGGAAACTCAGCGAAGAGGAAAACACAAACAAACAAGATTTAGTTCGTTCCATGAGAAGAAGAAAAAAAGTTGCAGAGAAGTTTTGCATTAAAAAAAAAACCTAACAGATGGTATGTATATTACCTCTGAGAAAACGTATCCGTGCTTGTGAATCTGCTCTTTTTGGAGTTTTTAGAGGAGTAATTGTCTTGAACTTTATTTGGTCCAAGTCCTAATAGGGCTTTCTAGACTCCGACACGGAGCTGACAAATGATCAATTGTTCCACTTAGAGAAGTTTATGGAAAAGTCTACCGAACAAATCACCAGCTTGTGATGAAGCAGAAATTGACTGAAAGTTTTTGCAAACATGGTCTCGTATCGATTTCCCGGTGAGGAGTGAATTATTTCTCGGCCGTCTCTGGTGGTGTCTGAAATGTGATATGAAGTCGTTTGACTTTCTGCACTCTAATTCATACAGTCAGAAAGCTTCTTTTTGTTATATGGTCAGCGATACCCTTTGCCACAGGCCGCTCAAACAGTAATGCCTTCTTTTAGATTAGCCTGTCAGGTACAATGTTATTGACTGGGGAGATTAAAAAGAAGATATCACAGTGCATTATTGATTCGCATGTGAAGAGGGTCACATGTACGGCAGTTTATCAGCAGCTCGACAGACAGCCTGGGAATGGGAGACATTTTTTTTAAAACCCTCAGGGGACAAAGGGGGAAGGAATAAAGGGTTGCGCAGTCTATTGTTTTCATGCAACTTCTTGTGACTTCAGAACAATCCCAGCAGAAACGTCTCAATATAAATCACAGTAAAGAGGAGGAGGTGAGACGAATGATTAGCTCAGGATAACATATGAGTGTTTATGATCAGAAGGTCGCTTGCTTGAATCATAAACTGTATTATGAATAGGGGGAGGCGGGGGGACAAAATATCAATACGGTAATATATCTTCATCCTGACTCATGCGATACAATTATGGTATTGGTGGTGACAAATAAAATATTTCAAAAATCTAAAAAATTGGGAGCTCTGAACAGATTTCCCTGCCAATTTTAAACCCACCATGTCTCTTTTTCTTTTTTACTCCTCTCATTGTTGCTGATGGCATTAATGAGGGTAACTTAAAGGGAAGTTAATGGCCAAAGAGGAAGAAGAAGAGATCAGGATCATATCGGACTGCGGTGAAAAGAAGTTTAGAAATGAAGCGCTATAAGGCTTGCAATCTGTCAATTATCGCAGAATCAATGCATCATAATGTTACTGGATTGTGGGCCATATGTATCATATCCTATCCAATCCTATCGTACCCTATCCTATCCTAATGCTACAGCAGGATGAAAGTCGCAGCAGGATAAAGTCTACAAAAGTACGGATTGTTTTGTGTGTTTTTGATGTGGCTGGGTCAAAAATGCCCATATGGGAAGTGAAAGACAAGAAATGCTTCATCATCCAAGCATCTGGGAGTGTTAATTAGCTAAGACTAGTTATTAAAGGTTACCTAAAGTATCAGGATCACTGTCGGCTGTCCCGTTCAGTCAGTGTTCTGGGGCAGTAATGTTGGTTCAACAAGGCAGGAGTGTTTTGATCAAGTTAACACAATGTTTTAAGGCAGGATTAGGAGACATTTGTTCTTTTGTTCCCTCTCAGAGGCAGCAGAGCGTCTCAGAGCATTAATCCACAATCTCCTCCTCTCTGGGTTATTTTAGTTAGTTTCAATTCTGCAGAAGTATGACCCGGGCTTGTCTCCTCGTAGGTTAGTGCATCCAATTGGATAACAACTGTCTTTCATTGTCTGCACATTTATTTTCAGCAGTATTTCCAATAGTTGCTGAAACATACCACCAAAAAACAAAATGTCAACCTTATTCAGGGGCTCAATAAAACCATAAGGCTTCATCATGGAGAACAAATTTCATTACAAAGTTTATGCATTCAGCCTGAAAAAATTACAATAAAACTCAGCGCTCATACTAGTAAGCACAGCTACAAAGATCTTAAAGTGTAAGTCCTCATCAATCTGTGATCCTTGATTTTAAACAGGAGGTTTTTCTTAATAAACTTTGGATGCCAAATTTTCCGAAATAGTGCACCAAACTTCTGTTCGCTCTTTCCACTATTCCCAGAATACCCTTCAACAATCCGCACACATATGTGGTGTGAAGTTGTAGGCGGAGGGTGACAGCAGAGCTAGGGATTTTTTTTCCCCCAGTACACAACAGAAGCGTGTCTTACCCTTGACTTAAAATACATGTTATATGATTGTATTTCAGCAAGGTCTCTGGAGACTGCTGTTTGTGAACGATGTTGCTGCTTCCTCCTTCACAATGATGGGCTTCTCCTTGAATGATGATTGAATGTCATTGTGGAAAAGTGGAATCTTGAAACTTGATGTTACCTAACAATTTTCTACTATCACCCTTCATTTAGGGGCCTTGAAATATTGTTTTTGTTGAAATTGGTTAGGGATTAGAGCACTGTGCCGCAATACAAAATGAGATGTAAATTCCCATTTTCTTCTGGCGTGTTAAAATGATTTGTGCAGATATTTTTCTCACCTGTGTGGATGCTGTGGGCACCGGGAGTGTGGGATGCAGTGGGTATCGGGCATTTTCTCAGAAGTGAATTTTGTAGAAACGCAGCGCTTGTGGAGCTCGAAAGGGGAAAAAAACAGCATGCAGCATGCTGAGAGAAGCCTTCCCTGGATAAATAGAGGCTCTGAAATGTGTGAGAAAGGTCACACTCATCTCAGGGGGGAGCAAAGGAGTGTTTCATTCATATTTTCTGCGTTCTCTGAAGGTCAAGGCTGAATCCACAGAGAGGGCAGGTTAAAGGTGAGCTCAGCATAAATAGCCAGTGTGGAAAAGTGTGCAGCGTATTACCTTGTCACCCCCAAGATGTTTACGCTACTAAACTCAATATGATTAAACTGTTGTGATAAAAGTTACTGCAAGTCTTTAATGGATTTCAGTGGACTAAGTTCAATTTAAGAAGACAGTTCTCCGTGCTGCTACAAGAAGGAAGACAAAGTTCATTATTTGTATTTTTCATTCTTCTCTCTTTTTAAACTGTCAGATCTCCCTTATGCATCATTCACCTTCGCAGCACAGACAGACCTTTAACCAATAGAAGCTGCAAGAACAAATGAGAAAATAGCCCTGTGTGGCTGTCACTGAGCGATAAATGCATCTCTGGAAAAGGTCACACTGGTTGTTGTTTTTGAAGCTTTGGCAGGGTTTTGACAGTACTTCTCAAAGACTCCTTTGAAATCCTGTTTAGAGAAACACAAATTAAAGTGACATCTCATGGCTTTACTCGATATGAAAGGCTTCATTCTCAATTGAGGAGATAACCCCAATTATACACATTTACTGTACATGCACGGTCAAGCTTTTTAAGTAAATCATAAGCTCAGTCAGAGGCTGTTTATTTATGGCAGCAGAAACCTTTTTTGCAATGACTAACTTTCTTCACCAGGGTGCAGTAAAAGGTTTCACTGCCGATACCAGAGGAAAAGTATCACCTTCCTGGACAATCAAATAGAGCAGGTCAGAAAGTTAAACTCCTGTGTCATATCTTTTCCTTCCTCACTATGGAGCTCCATGCCAACACTCAAATCATACTTTTCATGTCCTTGATGAATTAGAAGGGCTTGCATGTAATTCAAAAGTTATGAACCCTGTGCACGTTGAAGGACACACACATGCATGTAGAAATCCAATATGGTCGAGACTGAACCAAGTGCATACATGCTGCTTATGTATATTTCTTATACAGTCAACCTATTTCAAGTATCGACTGTATAGAAAGATGGACAACACAACTCAACCTCCTCCACTTGTACAAAGATGAAGCCAGACTTGTTCAGTGCCGGAGTAGTTCTGTTTCAATTTATTTATAGCGACATGAAGATGTTTTTGGGCAGTTTATTTCTGTGTGTCATCTTAGTGGATTCTTGTGATTTTCCTCTACAGTTTTCACGCCTACAGAAAGCATACATTACATCAATTTATTTAAACTAATTCATGTCAATTCAAACCAGAGTAAAACAATCAAATAAGCCAACTCCGACTGAGGGGTGTTTCTGTTAGGATGGTGATTCAAGTTTTTTAATGACCTAAAGGTGTGGACTTAGCCGCAGTTAACTTATGTTTCATTTCCCCTGCTGGATATCATGACACAACAAGCTAATTAAGTCTGTAATCACTTTGTACTTGTAAAAAAAAACACAAAGGCGTTGGCTGGTGGTTTCAATGAGGGCCAGTGGACTGATATTTAATAAAGACAGCTAATTGGGTCGGAGATCTTTATCCTCATGAAGCAATAAGATGGGTCACTGCAGACCTGAAGGGTTTCCTGAAGGATGGGAGGACAACAATGAAGAGAGAGACACAAAGAGGCTGGAGAGAACAACAAGATTATAATCTTGAAGGGGCCGGCACACAGGTTTTATATTGTTTGAGGGCTTTAGAGTCAGTGGTTGTGTTCGGATACAGTACAGTAACAATGAGTACTGAGGAGGACGGCGTGGTAGAGGAGCTTTTCCTAAACATCTTTGAGTTCTATTCTCAACTAAAGGCTCAGTCTGCCCTCTGGTGGAGACTTGAATGAACTTGCACCCCTACCTGATGTTTAGTAAATTTCTTAGCACATTAGGGTTTCATTTAATGTTTAATTTATCTTAATTTCTACATATTTTATGCTCATAATAACCATTTGCACAAGCTCAATATTATTGTTACCATCTGGAGTAGTTTTGTTCCTAATAAAGGAGCACATTTGTCCCAATGCGTCCTTCAACATCAGAAGATATAAGTGTGAAATCACTGTGTAATTAAAATCTCTTCATTTGCTCTTCTTTAGCTGCTTTATATGAAGAGGCTCAACAAAAAAGTGACAAGAAATCCTGGCAAAACAATCTGTAAACTTTCTGAGCGTTTTATTAAGGATGCAAGTAATATAAGATGCAGATGTGTGATATTCTGAATATCAAAATACAGCCTTAATTGCATAACAGTAACGAACGAAACAGACCTTGAGCTCCATAAACTTTTGGTCCCCTTAACCTATATGTATTTTCTTCATGTTACATACACCCTGTTCTTTTAACAGACCACCGTTATACCTGGTGGGTGGAAAAAATTACTCCTTACTTACGTTTGGAGAGAGGTTTACTTCTCCTCCCTATTGGGGTAGAATAAATGATGACTATAAGAACAAGCTCACAGACTTCAGCTGACAGAGTTTTCTCACATTGGCTTTTGTTTATCTGAATAGTTTCACTATTATTTTATTTATTGTGATTGCATCCATCAAATAAATAGCACAAAAGTGTGCGTGTGGAAAATGAAACTTGTCACACCTACCCATTTACAAACAGAGGCTGCTCTGTGCGACCATCCGTATTTACTAATCCCATTCAGACACATTCAAACAGCACCAGGATCGGGACATGGCGCCTGCTCTTCTAACTGAGCTGGACCAGGGCCAGAAAGCATGTGTTTCTGACAAAAAACAATCTCATCCTACTTTAAGATTTACATGCAACTCACGGTGTGTGTGTGTGTGTGTGTGTGTGTGTGTGTGTGTGGGGGGGGGGGGGGGGGGGGGGATCAAAAGGGCTGTTTCTGCAGTTAATTTCCTCATCCAACACTTACCCTGCAGAAGGGGTGACAGGCATATAAAATTTCTGTATAGAAAAATTCTTGATGGTCTAGTTTGCTTCTGTACATCATGGAAAGCATCAGTATTGATTTCAATCTGTTTCACTACCAGCTGAAAACTCCTGAACGAGCTTTAATGACATATTTGTTATTTTTTATATATATTTCAGCAGCTACTTGCGGATTACACTCATTAGCAATCAATCCAGCTGATGTTGCTTTTGGTTTCTATGAAACCAAGCAATTATATTTTTCTTAATTTGCATTTAAATCAAAGAATTTAAAAGACCCCAAATTACCTTTTAGAGACATGTGCCAGAGTGCTGAAAAGCAATGTGCTTTTGTTCTTCCTTGTTTGAATGTATTAACTAATGTTTTAAGACTCATTTCAGCCTTTGAGAGTAGACAGTTTCCGATATAGTCTAACTTCATAGATCTACACCAGATGACATCTAATTACACTTTGAAGGATTTAATATTGAATATAATGTCCAGATGATCCCAGAGAAGCATTCTGAATAATCTTCATTAGTGGGCGGCTGTGGCTCAGTGGTACAGTCGTCGTCTCTCGATCCCCAGCTCCTGCAGGAACATGTCCGATGTGTCCTTGGGCAAGAATTGCTCCCGCTGCTTCGTCGGCAGCGTATGGATGCATATGAATGGGATTAGTTATTTCTGATGGTCACTTTACAAAGCAGCCTCTGCCATCAGTGTGTGAATGTGTTTGAATGTGTAGGTGTGACATGCGCTATAAAAGCACTTTGAGTAGTCAGAAGACTAGAAAAGCGCTATATAAGCTCAAGTCCATTTACCATTAAGGTTCATGTTTTCCACCATCGCTGACAATCTTTTACCAACTTATAAACATAGTTTACACTATTCAACAGTGGTATGAGGAGCAGATGTTTTCTGTGCAACATTGCAGCAGGAAAAGGTGAAGAGGTGGAGGATTGATTAGTTGGAGGAGCCAGGCAGCATTTTGGGGCATCTAAGGTGATGGAGGTCCCCAGTTATTTTCCCGGCTGAGTGGAGACGAGGAGGTTGTGACCCCATGGCCTTCTCAGCAGATTGAGTGATGTGCTGCAGTTTGCCCTTGGCTGGGACTGACAAACTCTGGCAGTTGTGGATGGAGTCAAAAATGAAGTAATAACAGTTGAAGACAGGACTTTTATTGATAGTTGACGGTAGATTTTGATTGGCACAGAGGGAGCCGGGTGAATGAGCTCCTGCACAGAAGGTCCTGCAGCTTGAGTTGGTGAATTGGATTTTGAGAAAAACAACATAATAATAGATACATATATCTCATGGGTCATTTGCAGCCTCAAGCATCTGACATGTAATCTATTTAATTCCTTTTTTTTCTTTCAAAAATTGATGCCAAGTCTTGATTTTTTAGAATAAAAATGAGCAAAGTTTAGGGGGGTTTTAGTTGGGTTTATATTGTGCAACATTTTTCTATTAACTACTTCTAAAACGTGTAAAATGTTACACATATGTTTTTTTATTGTTTGGAAAACACATTCTCTTTAAAATGGGAAACGGACAACTAGTTTATTCCACTTTAAACTACTTAAAACTAGTTACGCACCATGTCATATTAGGCCTACATATTTTTTGGGGATACAATTGCACTGATGCATTTTGTCCTCCTTCCAGAGTCTTCCTGAAACAAGGGAAATCAGGACTTGGAAATAAGGGAAATTTAGTCATGTGCATTGATAACATGTTTTCATTTAAAAGATATTGATATTGTTCAGATAAAGATTAAGATTCCCTACAGATTTATCCTGTCTCCTACACTTGTACATTCTTATTAATTGTAGGCTACTTTAATCTAACCAAGTCAAATTTTCCTCAAATATTTCTCTCTTGTATTTGTTCAAGACTATTTTAGTGACACTGTGAGATCACAGTAAATTACTATTTTAGACATGCTTTTTTTTTTCTGTGTTATTTCTGTAAAATGTTATGAAATGTTTCTTAATTGTGTGTAAAGTGATTTGTATTGTGTTTTGAAAAGCGTTTTACAAAAAAAGTATTATTATTAGCCTATAAGTACCGATTTATTTTCCTGCACTGCAGATGTTAAATTGTGTGTCAATCATCCAAAGGAGGCGGTCCTTCTTGCTTTAAAATGCCTCTCATTGGATAACACATGTAACTGGTAACGCCCTAAAACTGTGTCTTCACTGTGATTGGTCGGTCTTGACATGGCAACAAATTACGCATCCAATGCAAATTGGTGACTTCTCTCTGTCCCCGTCAAGCTCCTGAGCTCCACTAGCTAGCTAACGCAAACAAGCCAAGAGACAAGTAGGGGCTTGATGTGTGTATGTGCAGTCATCTTTCTGCTTTTAGCTCTCTTAATATCCGTAGCAAAACCAGCAATTCTTTACAAACGTCTTACTTCTTCTGTTGTAGTCGAAAAACAACACAAAACTGAAGTTGCCTTTGTGAAGGTAAGACAGATTTCCCTTCCTTCCCTACAGAACTGCACCGGCTCATCCAAAATGGCTCCTGTTAGCCAGCGAGCTAAACACCAATGTCTACCAGCAGCTCTCCTGAGCTAATGGCAGCGCATAAGCTGGGTGTTACGTTGAGAAATGCGTCCCTGCCAAGAGTTGCATTTGCACCTCGGCGGAAGTGTTGACAAAGTTGTCAGATCAGTGACGACAAAGTGATGAGAAGTTTATACTCAAGAAAAGTAGACGCATTTTCATTTCGTGTGCGTAAATATGACCTGCAAACAGTGTTTGACTTTGACGTGTCTGCAGAGGAAATGTAAGACATGCAATGTAAGAAATTTAGTCTGCAAACATTTTTTTTTTGCATGGTCCTGCGAGGTGCATGCACTTTCTCTTCTCCTCGTAACACTGGCAGATAATAAGCTCAGCTGATTTACATTCAAGTAGAAAATGGCGTCTTCGCCCAGCTACTGTAACTAATATTGACCGGAAACAAACAAACAAACAAGGCAGTGATTTATCGTGTAAGGGTTGGTATAAATGCAACACGCGTTACGATACACGGGATTGTGTTACCATGACTGGGCTGTAACCATCCTGTCAGCTCTGTCATGACGGGATGGCGGTACAAGCTCAGTCGTCTGGAAACATTAGCGGCTAACCACGACGCCCTGCCCCATTTTACTGCACCACAGATGAAGCTTTTACACCCGTACCTTTTACTCCGTTTCTCCATAAAACTGCACAAAGCGACAAAAGGATTCTGGACAGGGACATTTATTTTTTCCTCCCCCCCCCTCATACAGTGCCATACAGCCAAATTGACCCATATGTTAATTGTTTTATATGGATGCAAACTTCACTGTTCAGCATCCAAGCTGTGCAGTACTGTACAAGTTGTAAGCATTAGCATGTCAGCTAACGCATATTTGCCTTGTTGTAGCATAGCAACAAGGAGTACGGGTTCCTGCAGCTTGGAAAATAGTGTTATTGTGCCAAAATTGCCAAAAAAAACAACGTAAAAATACAGTTTTTTGTATATAACCCTTTGTATATGTTATAAATCTCAGTGTGGGGTTTGCCTTGGTTGTTGGCCTTTAACAAAGACCTGGCTACTGTAGTGTTTATCAAGCTAAGTTGGCTACCTGATGTTGTCATTGAATAACAAACAACATGGTGACCCTGTTTTCAGCTGTGTGGCTAATGATGTAGCCTGAGTATGTGTTGTCCCCCCCCCCCCCAAACCCCCATGCAGTTATTAATTGCCCCTCCTTTTTTTCTCCTCCTCAGCACCGTTTTCCCCATCCCCTCCTATTATTCTTATTCTTTTGAGTATTCTTCATTGTCAAGCCGCCAAAGTGGAGAGTGTGATTGCAGAAGGGGGTGCTTCTCGTTTCAGGTAATACATGAACTTATGCCTCTAGTTATTTTCCATGTTCACCCATGTTATGTTCACTAGTGGTCTGGGCAGGGACTTCCGGCCCTAAGAACAAAGCAGGATGTGGGAAAGCTCAAAATGGCAGTCAGACATTTTTCTCTGTGAAACCTTTAGCAAAAAAAAGGGGGGGGGGGGGGTCGGTTGACATAATGAGACTTAAGAGGATTTTGGTTCTGTTGGGTGAATATTGGGGGCGGCAGCGCACACCCAGTTCACTCACAGTGTATACAGAGTCAATGAAAACAAGATGTCACACAACCTGGAATTGAAATTTAACATGTAGTATTTAAGGCTTCAAAAAATTGTCAAAAGTCTCTTGGGGAGTTTTTTTTTAGGATGCAGCATTTAGGGTGCGATCTTCATAGACTGTTTAAAAAAAAAAAGTCTGTTTTCACAGGTCATTTGACAGCTGGCTAATTGGTTGTATTGATCATCAAAATGTTTCATAGATGCTTTGACTGCAACCTCACAAGGCTTGCAGATGCTCTGAAAATACAAGTAATCAGTCTCAGCGCGTGCCACAATGATGCCATGATTGGAACAGGATGCACTGGAAATTTGATCATTAGCAGGTCATGGTGTCTGCTTTGCATCTGATTTAATGTTCAACACTCCCAATTAGTATTCTGTACAATTACCCTCTTGAATATTTAGCATCACAGCAAGGCACATTTAGGGAGAAGTTAAGCCACAGATCACTGATGCTGATGAAATTTTGCAGCAGTGAATCAGTAGCAGACAATCTGCTGGTTCATCAATAAAATAGGTATTACAACAACGGATCAGAGGCAAGTTTCAAAGTTAGAAATGAATGCAGAGGTGATGCAAAAAACTACAAATCTGTCAAAAAGAAAACAAACTTTTTACAGTACAATGTACATAAAATGTATAATAGAATAACATTCTTACGTGTTGAAACATTACACATGTAACTCCAGAACAATAAATCAGTGTGAAATACGAAACAGTGCAACTGGACAAGTGTGGCCTTTGTTGTAAGTTAGCCAAATGAAAGTCTCCTTAACTTTAATGCACCGAATAAATGGACACGTTGTCTCCTTAAAGGCGCCACATTTTGCGTTACTCTTTATAAATATGTGCATTGTCTTTCTTGAAGCTGCATTTGTGGCTCTCTAGCAACTGATTGTGACACTTAAGAAACACATCTGTGATGTTTATTCATGAAGTTACTGGCCAGGACTTTATTCCAAGTTTCTACTTTCAAATGTCTAGATTTATATTAGTTTACCCGACAGTTTTAACCTTTTCTATCCCTACAAAATCTCTGTAATGGCCCTACACAGTGATCAAGTACAGGGAGGAACCTAGTAACCAGTTCAATTTATAGCACCTTAAATAAAGCCTTTTTTATTTAGGTGGCTGATTGGATTGTATTCTTTAATATACGTTTACCAATCATGCTTTTTTTCCCCCCCCGAGCTGTAAATTCATCTCAATTGTAAGCGAGGGCTCTTACTTCTCAGTGTCCTCAGCGTTCATAAAGGTTGAATTAATAAATAAGCAGTACTGTTTATCTTGTGCCCATGAGTTATGGAGTGCTTCATGCACTTATGAGTTTCTCTCGCTCTCTCTCTCTGTGTCTGCTTGTTTCAGTGCTTCTTCGGGGGGAGGAGGTGGTAGGGGTGCACCTCAGCACTATCCCAAGACTGTCGGCAACAGGTTTGTCATTTGTCATAATTACGCTACAACAGGATGAATGTTTAGTGATGTCATGAGTGGAGCTGCTGCACGGTTGACTTATTTCAGTTGAATCCCACTGGGAGAAAAAGGGTTTTGATTTAGAGTAATTCTTTAGATATGCTTTGTTTTTATCAAACAAATATAACAAAACATGTCAATTATGAAACATAGTATTTGTTAAAATATAAATACTTTGATCGATAAGTAAAGTTTGACATACTTAGTCCTGTAGTTCTGGAGTTAAAACTTTAAAAACTCTTCAGTAAATGATATCACAATAAGCTAAATTGTCAATAGAGGCGGACCATTTCTGGAGTAATAATAGTTCAATCGCTTTAAAGACAGGGTAAATGGGGGTGCCAGTTGCCTAGTGGTTGGTGCGCACAGCCCCTGTGCAGAGGTTGTGGTCCTCCAGTTATCCGGCCCGGATTTGATTCTAACCTGTGGCCCCTTTCCCACATGTCGTTCCCCAATCTCTCTCTCTCTCCTAGGTTTCTGACTCTATCCACTGTCCTTTTAAAATGTCCTCAAAAATAAACCTTTAAAAAAAAAAAGGACAGGGTGTTCTTACAAAGCACTAAAACTTTTATGAAATAAAAGTGATTATCCACACTCAATATGGGGCGGCTGTGGCTCAGGTGGTAGAGTCGTCGCCTCTCGACCAGTCGGTCGAGGGTTTGATCCCCAGCTGAGCAACATGTCCGATGTGTCCTTGGGCAAGACACTTAACCCTGCAGTGCTTTGGATAAAAGCCTCTGCTAAGTGAATTGTAACATTGTAACAATATGTGAGTTTTATTTAAAGTTGAGGCAAAAAGATTAATTTCTTAAAAGACCTCTACTGTCTGACATCAACAAGAAAAATACACCTACAGAATTAGTAGTATAGGATAAAAACTGGATTGCACAGGCATTCATGTTTTTCTTTTTTTATGTCATGAGATTCTGTGGGGCTCAGTCTCTCTTTCTTTACTTGTACAGCGAGTTCCTGGGGAAAACCCCAGGGCAAAGCGTTCAGAGATGGGTTCCTTCACGAAGCACTAGACGAGATGTCAACTCCAGCAACGAAAAAGAGCGACACGATGCAATCTTCAGGAAAGTGAGGGGGTAAGAGTCCAGATTTCAAAGTTAATTATCCATCCATGGAGACGAAAAGCACCCAATCAGCTACCACATCCTTGAATTGCTTTTCATTCACTCTTACCCAAAAATAGCACACACATTTTGATCTTTAGCAGCCCAGGAATAGTTTAGAAATATTCTCAGTTGTTGGCAGAGTCCAAATTGTACAAAGTCCATCAAGATCAACATTTTAAGGTTGTTCAGCCTTTAACTGTTCTCTCGGGGTTGCCAGAAGATTTCTCCTAAAGAGTTTGAACAATAGTCTTGAAGTTTATAGAAACGTCGTAGACTTGAGGTCAGTTTGAAATCAAGAAGCATGATGCTACTTTCTCTTAATTGGAGGTTTCTAAGGTAACCAATTGTCTAGCAAGATAATCAACACCATGTTTTTGTGTGTGTTTATGAATAGTTGACCCTGTTGTTTTACTGGAGAGTGAGCGTTGTAGAGTGTAGGAAGCGTTAAATCCTGCCTTGTTTTGATGTCATTAAGATGACGTGTGCTTCGCTAAAGACACTTGAGTCCTGTTCCCCTCTTAGTCAGGTGATGTTTACAAGTACGAAAGATGAAGACGTGATGGTTTCCCTCAGGAATGTTGGCCAGCTGGTCATGAAAACAATAATCAAGCTGGAGTTTGGGGGATTTTTGGTTTACATTAACCTGTTCATGTTTTGCACACAATATGTGAAATCCTCCTGAAAAAGAAGTAAAACTTTATGAAATGTGTTCAGCAGCAACTTTGGGATCCTTGTCACTATGCTGGGCATGATTACTCATGTTGTTGATGCTTCTTCTTAAATTAATCAGAAATGACAGAATCCTATGCTCTCAGTGAAAATGTTTAACACAGGCTGTGGATTTAAAAATCTCCAATGCTCTCTCTGTTGCACTCAGTCATGAAACAAGTGATGCTGCAGTTGTGTGTGTGAAGCGGTGTTTTAGCTAGCAAATAATGATAAAGTGGTTGGTTGATTGTTATGCTGTTTATAGAAGCTACTTGATGTCTTAAAGACTCCAGTCAGTAAACCTTTGTTTATAGTCTGCCTCTTGTTGCGAGAGTTGGTTTCTTTGAAAAACAACTTTATATGAACAGTAATAATGGATTAAGTTAACCTTGTGGCGCTGACGGCCTAGTGGTGAGGTCAGGCCCCATGTACAGAGGTTATACTTCTCAAAGCGGGCCGTCCAGGTTCAAGTCCGACCTGCGACTTCTTTCCTGCATGTCATTCCTCACTCTCTCCCAATTTCCTACTCTATCCACTGTCCTTTCTCATTAAGGGCAAAAGCCCCAAAATAAGTCTTTAAATAGAGAGGAGGTGGTTGAAAATGGGGCAGCTCAAATTAGTTTAGCTGCCCAATTTTTGTCTCAAGCTTTATGTAGAATCTCCAAAATAGATACTCGAGTGACCGTCAAGAAGATTAGTAAGAATGCTGCTCATCAACATGTCTGCTTAGCAGATATCATTGTCTTGTGTCAGTTCAAATGTCTTAATAATAGATTATTTGGTAAAGCAGGCTGATGAAGAGGACTGATCAGATTTTTTATTTTACAGTCATTTAAATGGATCTTTAATGTTACCTTGCTTCTCAGCAGCTGTGCTTCAGGCTGCTGCTGTCTAATTCAACTCAAAGGGTTAAACACCTCTTCGTCCTGCATTTTTGTTTTCAGTGAATTAGTAATACTACTTCACTAACAGCTTTACAGTCTAAATACTTTAGTGAATATAAACTGTAATCATCGTCATTTTGACATGAATATGTGCAATAAATGCATAATAGTCTAATGAACAAGAAACAATATTTAATGTGAACGTGGTGGTCATCCATTGACAGTGCAGGCCGACCAGCTCGAGGTCAACTAAATGTACTTTATTAAGAAATAGCTGCATACTGTTGGTTAGCCAGCACATTGGCTGAGGAAGGAGAGATGTGAGAGAGAATAAGTTGTGGCTAATAGGAGCTCTAATAGTTTTTAGTTTTCACAAGGCAACTAAACATTTCATAGGACTGCACTGCAAAAACTGAATGCCCTCTCTTGTCAGGTTATATTTTCTTTTTAACTTTATTATAATGCTTGTTTTGTTGTTTTGATGGGGTTGTCCTGACAGAATTTAGCACACTGCCTCTCATGCACGTGATGGCTGGGAAAGCCTTCTTGATAACATATCTCATGGCAGCATCTCGATCCTGCATACTCATGTTGACTTCCTCCTCTTGCTGCCTCTCCCTTCCCCCTCTTGTTTTTTTCAGCATACTCAACAAACTCACGCCTGAAAAGTTTGACAAGCTATGCCTTGAGCTCCTGAACGTGGGCGTAGATTCAAAACTCGTCCTTAAAGGAATCATCTTGCTGGTAAGTGTACATTTCTCTCTCTCCTTCTCTTGTACTCTCGCTAAATGGAAAATGTATTCATGCATTCTTGGCCGGCTTCTCTGAGTGAGTCACACTCATACACTCCACGTTCTAATGACCTGAGTGGTCCCTCTCTTTGTTTCCTCCCTCCTCTGCTCCCTTCCGCACTGTGGTTTAGATTGTAGACAAAGCCCTAGAAGAGCCGAAGTATAGCTCGCTCTATGCTCAGCTATGTCTGCGCTTGGCAGAGGACGCACCAAACTTTGATGGCCCTTCATCTGAGATCCAAACATCCCAAAAGCAGAGCACAGTAAGTGTGGTTGTTTCCATTCTGCTGCACAGTTTTAAAAAAAGATCACACCCTCCCCCCCTCCTTTTAATGACAACGCTGCCATGACTGCTCTGTTGTTGTCGTTATTAACACCTCTCAGCAACTTCTTAAAGATTTTCTTACATAATCATTTTGACATCAGTTGTTGTCATTTTTCTTAAGCGGCTAATTAGTAAAATAAACGTTTATTTTGCTTTCGTAGACCTTCCGAAGACTGCTGATTTCCAAACTTCAAGATGAATTTGAAAACCGCACCAGAAATGTTGAAAGTGAGTCCATGTCTTTGTGTTTCCTGTGAAGTCTGATTTCTGTTTGTTTCTTGAATCTTTTCCTCATAGTGAGTTAGCGATGCTCGATTATCAGAAAGTAGGGCTGTCAGCCTGATGTTTCCCAGCCCAACTTACAATACACAACAAATGAATTGTCAATCTCGTCAGGTCGCATGCAGTGTGTGATGGTGGCAGCTGCACTCTCAGTAATGACGGCACCCATGTCTGCATTTTATACTGGTATATTGGTCGCACTGGTGTATAAGACGCAGCCAAGTTTTTGATGAAAAAGATGGTTTAAAAAAAGGTTGTCCTATAGACCAGATTTTACATTAAGTGAAAATATATGACAATTTATTAAAAATAATCCTTTAATTATAATAAACTACTGTTACTCTGGTTTGAGGTAGTGGTGAATTTCTCTTGTGGCCAAATCATAACAACAAACACACAACGAAGTACTAAATGTAAAACAGAACATTTGCTTTAAGTGAAATAACTACACAGACTTCCTTTTGACTGATAAAGTGTATGTCTGTGTTGCTGTTAGGTGTAGCCTTATTTTCTCTTTGTGCATTTCACCTGAGCCAGTCCGCTGCTAACTTCTGTTTCTATCCTCTCCCTTCAGTCTATGACAAACATGACAACCCTCTTACTTCTGAAGAGGAGGAGCAGCGTAACATTGCCAAGATCAAGATGCTTGGCAACATTAAATTCATCGGGGAACTTGGCAAACTCGACCTCATCCACGAATCTATCCTTCATAAGTGCATCAAAACAGTATGTGCACTATAATTATTAGTGTTTGAAATGCAGGTTCTTCCAATGTTTGAAAGCACGGTGTAACTTAAAGAAAATGTTGCACACTTCAATGAGGACCGTGTCTGACCTCCTGCTTTCCTCCTCTCCACAAACTTCACTGAAGCTCCTGGAAAAGAAGAAGAGAGTCCAGCTCAAGGATATGGGAGAGGATCTGGAGTGCCTCTGTCAGATAATGAGAACAGTGGGGCCGAGACTCGACCATGAGAAAGCAAAGGTAACCGCTCCAGCCTTTCATGGCACCGTGATCTTCAGAAGAGGCTGAATATTTCCTTTTCTTGTGTGTTTACTTTGTCAAAGGGGGATTATTCTGTCAAAAACTTCAGTATAACGTTATTTATTTTTATTTTTTGAAAGATTTATTTTTGGGCTTTTTTTGCATTTAATGGAGAGATAGGACAGTGGAGAGAGTAGGGTATGACAAGTGGGAAAGGAGCCACAGGTGGGATTCGAACCTGGGCTGCCTGGGCATGCGTACTAACCACTGCCCCACCAGTATAACCTTTTTATAGGTCAGCAAATCACTTCTGCTGTTTCATGCAAATGTAAATCCTTAAAAGCTTTTGCAGAGAAAATGAACACAGAGGTAAAAACAAACCAGACATTTTTCATGCCGGTCTTTTGCAGTCATTTCAGGTCCTGGCTAAGCTCTTGAACATGTTGCTCTCAGACTCACCTAAAGCCCCACTTGGCTTAGAGCCAGTGTTTACACAAACCCTTCTGCTATACTGTAGGTCCAGGCTGTCTGTCCTCACTCAACCCCCCGCCTGTCTGCTCTCTCCCCACTTTCTCCAGTCTTTAATGGATCAGTACTTTGGCCGTATGCGCTCCTTAATGAACAACAAGGAGTTGCCTGCTAGGATCCGCTTCCTGCTGCAAGACACAGTGGAACTGCGAGAAAACAACTGGGTCCCCCGCAAGGCTTTCATCGACAACGGACCAAAGACGATTAACCAGATCCGTCAGGAGGCAGTTAAAGTGAGTCCAGTGACAACGATGTTCACGGTCCAACTTTCTGAAGCCGAGTTTGAGGAGTGCCTGTGTTAAAGGGCTGCATAAATAAAGTCCTCTCTCCTTTTGGAAACTACAGTGTTTGCACATCAGCAAGTACCCTATTGTGAGGAGCAGGGTTGTCCCAATATCAGATTGGATATGATACTAGTAAAAAAAACAAACGATATTAACAAAAGAATTCTCTACCATTTCCAATACCATGGCAACATAAATAAAAGTCCTGAGCACCCGATGCTGAGTAATTCACCAAAACCTCCAAACAAACTACATGCAACATTTAAGCAAATGAGACAGTGCTCCCTCTCTTTTCCTCGAGGCAGCTTATGGTCACAAATATTACTAACTAAAGTTCTCTCCAGTGATGAGGCCATCAGTACTCTTCTCCATCAACGTCCTCTCTGGTTTCTGTGCCTCTGCCTTGATTTGACCAAGACCAGTGCACCAACAAAAATGTTTTTGTTGCTTTTACTATTATTGTTAAATAGTTACACAAGCTGCATTACAGTAAACATCATCATTTCAATGTTCTTCATGTTTAATCATCTTTATGAATAATTGTAACCAGCTCTGTTGTGTGTGTGTGTGTGTGTGTCCCTGTAGGATTTGGGGGTTTTCATCCCAGCACCCATGTCTCAGGGAATGAGGATGGACTTCTTCCTGGAAAGCCCCTTCATGCCCAACAGAGTGAAACTGGACAGGGAGACTCTCGGGGGTTTGGCCGATATGTTTGGACAGATGCCAGGTATGTGCTTCGTTGGTGTCGAGTTCTGTGGAGCATTATCTCATCATGCGATAACTGCTGTGAATCTTTTCAAACTTTCATCAAATTCTTCATTTTTTCTATGCTGTTTCATTCTTGAGACTTGTCTAGTTGACATAAACTAAGATTATTATCCAAACAAAGGCTGTTTTTCCAGTTACAATGGATGTGCTGCCTTACACTGTTTCTCAGACATCATTCAGAAATGTTGGACTATGTGTCAGTAGGCTTGTTTTTCTGCATCATTTCCAGCCTTTTAGTCCAGTAACATGCCTGAATCCTCACGGTCAGAGCCTCTTCTTTTGGTAAAATCTGTTTCAACATATTCTTGAAACTGTTTTTTTTCTCAGGCAGTGGGATTGGAACTGGCCCGGGGGTTATTCAAGACAGGTACTCGCCCACTATGGGACGCCATCGCACCAACCCGCTCTTCAACGGCCACAGCGCCCACATCGCCCCTCAGCCGCAGTCACAGTTCGAAATGGGGCCAAAGTCTTTTGTTAAGTCCAACCAGGTAATCCTCGCAGGGCCACAACAAGATGTGGGAATTATGCTAACACTGCTTGATGTGCACAGCTCCTGAGTTCAAGAGTTCAGAAAAGTAATCCTCGATCCCTCCGATGTGACTTTCGACAGGTTCAGAACCAGCATTTCATCAACCAGAACCAGAACCATACAGCCCAGCAGCAGGTCCAGTCCAAGGACATGCCTCCACGATTCAGCAAGAAAGGACAGCTCAACGCAGACGAGGTAGCTGCATCACAGCATGGATGTGTAAACATCTATCAACGTCATGCCCAGTGATTATAAAAAGACGCGTTATTCTGAGGAACACAACCAGCTGCCAGTCGTTCTTATTCCTCTGACTCTGTCTTTGATCTCACTCTTTTCTCTCATTCCTCCTCCTCCTCCTCCTCTCTTCTTCAAAACTGGTAGCTGGTCCGCTGACTGCGATTATGAGATATGAGGGCATGGATTCAGATAAAGTGCACAGTTTTAGTTTTCCAAGCACGTGACCAATCATAGTGTATGTTCTGTGTTCATGACGCTTCCTGATGCTGCAGATCAGCCTCAGACCTGCTCAGTCATTCCTCCTCAACAAGAACCAGGTTCCCAAGCTCCAGCCCCAGATCCCCAACATGATGCCCCCCAGCGCCCAGCCCCCACGCACTCAAACCCCCCCTCTGGGACAGGTAAGGAACACCCTCACTTCGTCTAACTCAGTGAGTTTGACAAACACTACAACACAGAAAGAATAAAATAATGTGTTGAAGGATTTTAGACAGAAAGATTTAAGGACAAAAACTTTACCAAGCCTTACCAATCCATAACATCCTATTATGCCGTTGTTTCTTAGTAGAACTCCTTCATGTCTCTGATATAATCATGACTTTTTGCCTCAGCCTCCACAGCTTGGCCTGAAGACCAACCCTCCACCCATCCAAGAGAAACCTCAGAAGATAAACAAGAAGCCTCCTCCTGCCCGGGAGGAGCTGCTGAAAATGACGGTAGGCAAAACACAAAAATTACACATCCTGGTCTGCTTTCTGTGTATTACTACTGTTATATGTGAATACTGGAGACATTTATTATTTGCAAGCCTTAATGTGCAAAATCTAATTTTAAACAACCTTTAGCCAAAACTTTCATTTTTGACTCTAAGCACTGGTAGACTTTCTCTGTAATGTCACAGACCCTCCAAACAGTACTGAAGAATAACTTCAGGTAGTTAACCCCTGCATAAACTACATACTGCAAATCTCTCGTTGCCAAGAAGCAAAAAGAAAACTGTTTAAGCGTGATAGCAGAATGAAATGGACTCAGCATTAGACAAGGGACAAGTGAGCTGGGCTAACATTGTTCTAAAGGTTTCGGGCTAACCAGCCCACATGCAACATTTCCAGTTAAAAGAAAGACAATGTGACTGAGGTCAGGTCAGTTTAGTGGAGGTTGTAAGTGCTTATATGCCTTGGATTACTGACTTGTACAGTAGTTATATGTTGCAGTTTGATTTAGAGAATGTAGTTTATCATAGTCACAAATACATAAAATAAGCACTACAGAAATGTTGCACCACCACTGTGGTTTGTTGCAGATCTCTAAACATGAGTTAAGAAAGAAAAGAAAAACAAAATCTCTCTGAAGAGACTTGTTAATTATTTGGGTTGACCTTTGTCCTTTGGTTTGGAATGAATGCTTACCTTTAATAGTAGCATTTCTTTGTGCTTACTGGTCCACAACTGATCGAAGGCATCTGCCTGTAGATGGTTAATCTGCCAACAAATTGAACCACATAACCTCCAGATCTAACAGAAGACCCAGCAGTTGAAGCCTCCTCATGGTTTTCATGTTTCAGTGTGTTGTGACCAAACTGGCCACAGCTCATTTCTTTGTGCTTGAATTCTGACGTCAGGAGGCGATCATGACTGAGTACTTAAACAGTAAGAACCTGACTGAGGCTGTGAGCGCTGTACGAGAGATGAAGGCTCCCAAGCACTTCCTGCCTGAGATGCTGAGTAAGATCATCGTCTGTTCCCTGGACCGCCCTGATGAGGACAAGGAGCACGCCAGCACTCTGATCCACACACTGCGTACTGAAGGCCTCATCACCGGAGAGAACTTCATGCAGGTACACACGCCAGAAATGAATCTGTTAAATCCTGCACAGGATCACCTGCATGGGTAGAAGACAAATCCTTGCCCTGTGTCTCATTATTTGCTGCTTCTGCAGGCCTTCCTCACCGTCCTGGACCAGTGCCCTAAGATCGAGCTGGACGTGCCCCTGGTGAAGTCCTACCTGGCCCAGTTTGCAGCTCGGGCCATCATCGCAGAGCTGGTGAGCGTGGCAGAGCTGGCTCACCCCCTGGAGAACGGCACCCACTTCCCCCTCTTCCTGCTCTGCCTGCAACAGACGGCCAAGCTGAAGGACCGGGAGTGGCTGACCGACCTTTTCCAGCAGAGCAAGGTCAACATGCAGAAGATGCTCCCAGGTACTCCATGCATCCTCTCAGTGAACTCTCAACAGCACAGGCATATACAACAACACAGGCAGCAGTTTTTTTTTTTATATCTGAGTCCCCTCTGAGTAACCAACAAGATTTTCTCTGCAGAAATCGATCAGAACAAGGACCGCATGCTGGAGATCCTGGAGGGGAAGGGCCTGAGCTTCCTTTTCCCGCTGCTGAAGCTGGAGAAGGAGCTGCTGAAGCAGATTACGGCAGACCCCTCTCCACAGTCCATCTACAAGTGGATTAAAGACAACATTTCGCCCAAGCTTCACACTGACAAAGGCTTTGTCAACATCCTCATGACCAGGTAAACATGCAGAAGGTGTTTTTGGCTTCTTGTGATGAAAACTGAGGCGCCCATGGATCATTTATTGTCTCATTTGCACGTTATTTTCTAAATCTTTTGCTTTATTAGGAAAGTTTTATATTCCCAGTTAAAAAAATAGCAATTTTAGCTTCACATGCATATAGTATTTTGAAAGGTTTTGACCAAAGAAAGTTTGTACATAAATCTTGATCTTGCGTTGACTGTGAGGGCCTCCACTTTAAATGACTGGTCCTCTGGTCTCTCCCAGTTTCCTCCAATACATCTCACAGGAGCTGTGTGTGGCGGAGGGTGACGAGCAGCTGGCGGCCCCCTCCAAAGAGCAGCTGGAGCAGGAGAAACAGCTGCTGCTGGCCTTCAAGCCCGTCATGCAGAAGTTCCTGCATGACCATACCCAGCTGCAGGTCAGCGCCCTGTACGCCCTGCAGGTGCACTGCAACACCAGCACCTTCCCTAAAGGTACAGTGACACCCCAAGTCAGGGACAATAACCAGAGCTAGACCAACAGAGCTGCTTTTATCTTAACTTCACATTGGATATATTGATATATGACTTATATGGATATAAGTCATAGCTTTAGAACTGGTATAGGTTTGCTACAATTCTAGCATGTGCTGGACATTTTGATCCCAAGTGATCTCCTTCTGATGTCACAGTGGGATTCTGATTGAAAAAAAAAAAAATACCCTCCCCTCCCCTGTATCTCCACCCATGGACTCCAACCCCAGCCTAGAGCAAAACTTTTGTGCAGGTCCACCATTTTTATTCTCGCTAGCAAAGGACTGATGTCTACTGGGATAACTCATTGCGTTTAAAGAGACACGCACACCAAAACGGAGCTTTCTGAGAGAGCTGCTTTATACAGGGTCACAGACCTCTTCTGGTGCTTGATTCATCTTATATTTTGACCACAGCACAGATATTTTATTTAGACCACAGGGAACTGTTTGAAAAGGGGTACAATATGTCCTCTTTAATACAAGTTATTAATACAACAAATCATAGTTTAAGCATCTTATCTTACATTCCTAGCTAAATAGAACTGCTTATTTTGGAAATATTCATTATGTATATTTATTTTTATTTATTTTTTAGGCATGCTGCTGCGCTACTTTGTCAACTTCTACGACATGGAGATCATTGAAGAAGAAGCCTTCCTCGCATGGAAAGAAGACATTACTCAAGAATTCCCTGGAAAAGGAAAAGCTTTATTCCAGGTACAGGACGTTTAGAATGATGCAGTTGAAGTCCACCTTTGAATGATGTTGTTCTCTCACAAGATGGGAAGTCTGTTCTGACTGTTCTCCTCCCCCCCCCCCCACCCCTTAGGTCAACCAGTGGCTCACCTGGCTGGAGACGGCGGAGGAGGAGGAGTCTGAGGACGACGCCGATTGAGACGCCAAACAGAAGCATTATGTTGTAGAAGATCGACCTCATCTTTATTATTACAGTCGCCTTTTCTTTATTAAACTCCATGCTTAAGTTAACCACTACCACATGGCACTCGGCTACTTCTGGCTTGCAAATCTAAAAAAAAAAGAAAGAAAAAAGCTTGTATCTGTAGAGGGCCTCATGTGTTACCATGACGATACGCTGAGAAGCATCTTTTGATCTGTTGCCTGATGGATGTTTGATTCTGGATCTGTGTCCTGATCAGCTATGAATTCTGAAGTGGCTCATCCACGTGTTTTACTTTCTTCTGTTGTTTTTGCTCTTAATGTGTTGAGTTTGTAACTTTTTCAGTTTTGCATGTTTTTCATTTCCACTCAATTTTTACTGATTTGACGCTCCCAATCGTTAGGAAACAAAGAGTCCCCCTGAAACTATTAGCCCTCTTTCCTAATGCTAGCTTAAGACCATTAACAAAAGGTTGCATCAGTGACCTGCTTTGTGATCTTCTGTAAGGGCCCAGCCTGGATTTGTCTTCAATCACACTCGGGTGTCTTCTTTAATCAACAGCAGAGAGGATGTAAACACAGCAGCACTCTGCTTTTAAATCAGAACGAGTGATGGGCGGTAGAGGCGACCCGCTGGAGTGAGAGCAAAGCAGAAGCTGGCAGGATATTTCCAGAAGTATTTAAGATTCATGTGTAGTTGGCTTATAAACGAATCCTATTTGATTTGACTGTTTCTCTTTTACGTGTCCCTCCTTGTCGTCTTTTATTACTTGAGTGATTGCAATACTCATGGTCCTCCAAATGTAACAAGATTTACAAAAGTTGTAATCATTGGTGTGCCGCCGTAAAGTTTCAAAGTTGCCTGTGTTTCTACCTCTTAGTTAGATGGGCTTTTTTTTTCTTTTTTTTTGTGTTGGGATAATAAATCTACTAAAGAGGGAAAAAAAAAAGCGAGAGCCCATGCACACGCAAGTATTTTGAGTTAGTCCTGGCCTATAATTGCACAATAAAAGAATTGAAGCAGATTTGTTGATGTGAAGCTTAACATGGTTTACAAGTATTAATGTTGAAGAACTAGGAAAAGTTGTTTTTTTTTTTTTAAAGAGGGTCCTCTTTGAAAAGTGTAACTGTTAAAAAATCGGGAATTCAGAGTGGCCTGTTTATTTAGAAATACTCAAAAAGGTTAATGAAATAAGTTGCTTTTAATGATTTTCTTAAAATTCACAGATAAAGCAAACCATCCAGATAGGCTGTAAATGACCCTTTCCTGCTTAAAAAAAAAAAAACTCATCTAACTGCTAAGTAATGATCAACTTTTACCGAAGAATTGTGCTCACAGGCCGTGTTCAAAATTACTGTGCACCTCTATTGCGTTACTGTCAATAAAGACCAGTACATGAGCACCACAGCTAGTTCTCACTTTTATTCACATCTTCCAACTCCTCACTGCACGCTGTTACAAACACTCTCATCTACGATAACCACTGTCTGACTCCTCACCAAGGCTTAAACATTCAGTTTTTGTGTCTTTATTTTCTCACTATTGTAATTCTCATACAAATCCTGGAACACATCTCCTCTCCTCTGATCAAGAGGATGACTGTGTTGCTGTTTCTGGGCGAATGCAAAAAGTCGGCCGTCTACTATTCTTCGTCTGTAGGGATCCAGAAGTAATCCACCACCTTCCTGCTCCTGCGCTGAGGAGCAGAGTCGGGTCGCTCTCCTCCGAAAGCGGGCAGCTCATCGAAGTGACTCGGACCCAGATCCCTCCCCATGTGGGGGGCAGAGACCCTCAACATGGTCCTGAGAGAACAGTCATTTAATTATCCTACAGTTATGCACTTGATCAATTTTAAGGGGAAACTGGCCCTATAACCTAGGATGGGATTTATATAAATGAAACATATCAGTTCAAGTTATTTTCACTATTTGAAGAAAAACATTTGTTACAAGTTTAAATGGTTTAGAAAGGATAGCTTTCTTTTTTAACAGGTCAAATGACATTTGGTTGCATATTGTTAAGTGTCATGTCCTCTTGTCTCAACTGATTTCTCTTTACTACTCAGCCCAACTGATTAGATGTTTAAAGGGCTGGATGTAAATACTGTACATTTAAAAAAATGGCTTCAACCTGTGCAAAAAAAAAAGGAACAGGTTGGATTGTTCAGTAAATGTAAGTGGTGGTGTTTATACTGCCCCCTGGTGGCTGCAGTGTTACCTGGATGAACTCCTTTCAGTCTCCTCTGGACTGGACTCAGGTGTGGAGATGTACACAGGGTCACCTTCCTGAAACCATATGATTGAATGACATACATTTTCCTAATAATAAAGATAAATATTTTTTCTTAAATTGGATTTTCTTAGTCATTTACCCTAATTGGCAGGTTTATAGTTGTTTTTTTTACTAATCTTTAATCCTGTTAATTTTCCTAATTTATCTGTCAAATCCCAACCCATGTGCAGAAATTCTTGCATTATTTGATTTTCTAATTCAGTCCATTTTAGATAAGGGTCATCACTCAATGGTCTCTCAATATCACTTGAGACTGCAGTAAAAGGTTATCCTATAACTTAACATTAGCCGTGTCAACTCACCGTAAAATTTCTTGGGTTGCCATCTTGATTTCTGAGAATTTTCACCCTCTGATCACTCTCCGTCATGCAGAGGAAATAACTCTTGATGTTGGCTTGACACTGTTGAAAACCAAAACATGATTTACATTACATTATTAATGTGCTTCTCAACATTTTAAGGATTTTTTTATGAGTTATGTTTTCACAACCTGCATGCTGTTAGGAAAGGTGTTAGAACAAGAATGCATGTCATATTTGATTACTCACTGCTTTGTTCTGCCTCAGAGCCTTCAGGTCCTCCTGAGCTCTGAACTTGTCGGCTAACTCCTGATGTTTCTCCCTCCAGCTCAAACATTCAGCCGCCCTCTCCTTCCTCTCCTTCTCGGCCAGCCGTCTCTCTGCCTCGGCCTCCCGCTGAGCCTGGCTGGCCTTTTTGCTCTCCTCCTCTGAGGCCATCGCCCTGTGCCTTGAATTCATCTCACTGAAAACACAAATCTGAAATTACATCCCGAAATAACTCATTTTAGATTCCACTGTCAAGTAATCTGACAAAGAAACTTTTACTGTTTAGCTGTTACATTTGGGTTTCTTTTCATTTCTTTTTTTCCAATCTAATTAATTCTGTTGTGGAAAAAACTCAACTGATGTTATTTAATTGCTTCATATCTGTTGCTTGAATGCTTTAAATCATTTAAATGCTAACTCTGAAGCAGGTCCCAAAACAAACAAAATACGAGCCTGTAAATCTTTGGTTTCCCTGTCACACACAACCATGAAGTACATTTAGATACATCTGTACCAACAAGAGCACATCTGGATTTAAGGAAATTCCAGACATTTTTCCTTTGAAGTTCATTAATGCTACACAGAGATGGTCAATATGTTCAAATTAAGGCAATGAAGTGTGATTTAATAGGGTTTCACGCTTTTTCAAACCACTATATGTCTTTTGAAAACTGTCTCAGAATATCACAGACCTTCTCCAGGTTTCCATATTTGTTATTGGTTTTCTCCTTTAAGGCTTTGATGTCACTTTCTGCCTCCCTTATATCTTCTTCTTCCCTGTCAGCTTATCTCCAGTGAAGCTCTTGTTATTGTTAGTCTTCTGGCTTCTGACTTTAAAAAGTGTAGCGATTGTAATAGTGAAACATTTAGTCAGCCCTGACCTGATTTCTCAGCAGACAAACGCTCAAACGGCTGCTTTCAATATGGTACGTTCACTATGACTGACCTCAAGGACTCCATCATTCAAATGCATATTATATTCACATCTTGAGTCCTACTAAATAAGATTCATACCAAATGCCTTGTCTTTGCCACTGATTTTTTTAACCAGGATTATCAGCAAAAAGGCAGGAAAAAACCTTAATGACTAAGAACACAGCTTCTTTTTTTCTTTCTCCTTTTTGTTCATTACCATTTCGTTTGATGCAAATTTTTTACTTGTCTCTGAGATGTACTTGTGAAGCAGTTCAAGTGGTCTGGTGTTTTTTTCTAATGGAAACAAAACAGCTGGCTATTCACAATTTGTAGCTTAATTAGAGCGTATGTGTTTTGTAAAGAAAATGCAATAAAAATGGTAGCATCAAATGTGGTTCAACCCAACTGTCTGAGGGACTTTAAAACATAAGATGTAATTTATAATAACATGAAAATGAACCCCCCTCTGACTTTTCCAACAGTTACATATAGTTTGCTGTGTCATGATGATTTATCGCTTCCTAAAGGCAGATTACCCCGCCACTGTTCTCTCTTTTGATAAGGAGCTAAAAACAGGTTTTACAGTTACCCTTGCGCTTGTGCTCTTCCTATCTTCATGCAAGAAGTGACACTGTGAACCTATAACATCCTCCCTCTGGTGGCCTTGACTCCATTTCAACTTCCCCTATAAAAGAGGTATTCAGCACTCTTGGCCTCACGTTTCACTAGCTATTGTGAACAGGTCACTGTGTTCTGATTTCTCGCCTGCTTTGTTTCACTTTCAGCATATAAACCATGACCAAACACTTTATTTTGGAGAGTACAATACACCGTATTTATGCAGAAATAAGAGTAGGATTCCATACAAAGGTTAATGATAAATAAATAAGTTTAGTTTAAGTATTTGTTTTGTGGGGAAAAAATACTAATTTCAATCTTTCCAAAAAGTAATTTCATTGTGAAAAAAAGACTAATTTTAACCCTTCCTAAAAGTCATTTTATTATGAAAAAAGACTTGTTTCAATCTTTCCAAATTGTAGATTTGAACACTGAGTAGTGCTGTGAAAAAAATACTTCCTAATAAATTCCTTTAGAAACATTGCTACAGTAGCTCACATTAAGCTTAAGTTTGGTGTTCCTCATGGCTCTATCCTTAGTCCTATTTAGTTTTCCACAAAAAATGCACACTTATTCTCCCACATGTTGTTAATTCAATTTTATGCTTGCAACACTATGTAACATGTATGTTTAATAATTGGGTGCATCTGTTACACCTTGGTTTGTTGGTATGGGAAAATATCTATTTAGAGGCCTGTTTAAATGTTAACGTATATTTTTATGTACATTTTTTGTCATGTGCAACTTTACAGTCCAAAAAAACTACTCTTGGTACAAACTCATGTGACCTTGAATTATACCCACCTCCCTTTAAGTTGTACATTTTCTTCTGTGATCCGTCTCAGCTTGTTTCGGAGGTCGTCTCTGTCCCCCTCCAGGCTCCTGTTCTCCTGCAGCAGAGCCTGTTTCTCCCCGGACACTCGGTCCAGCCTCAGCTTGGTTTCAAAGTAACTCTTCTCTGTCTGTGCCAGAAGGAGCTGCATATCAGTGTGCTAAAAGAAGAAAATGATGCTTTATTTTTATCACAGGTCATGATTTAATCGTTGTAGCTCACGGAAAAAACATGGAACATATTTATTACATGTTACTATGGTCACTAATTGCTTCCCCAAACTATCACTGAGGTGTCCCTAACCAGTAGTTTTGAGGTGATCTTCTGACTCAGTGTGTTTGTGTGTACCTCTTTCTTGAGCTGCTGTAGTTCCTCACTCAGGCGGCTCCTGTCTGCCTCTGCTGTCTCCTTGTCCCGTAGACACCCAAGGGCCCGAGCCTCAGCATGGGCCCTGTTCTTCTCCGCCTCCCCTCTGGACTCCTCTGCCTCACCTGCAGCCCGGGAGCACAGTGTCGCCCTCTGCTGGCTCTGATACAGCTTTTGGTTCAGCTGATGGGGGTCAAAAACAGACAGAGAGGTGGGTGTGTATGCTTTAGTGACTCAGACAGGAAACAGTAGAGGCCTGCCTTTGTTTCTAGATGTAATATAACTCCTAGCACTCCAAGACAGAATGAGGGTCAGCACTAAGCTGCAGTGTGTGGATATAGGTTAACATGCAAATCTAACAAACAAGCTCACGAACTATGAATTTCACAGAGTCAGTTGTACAGTCATGTAATACAGTTACTTATCATAAGAGGAGACGGTGTTTGCCTTGATTAATGTAATTGATACATCAGAATCACATAGCACTGTTTGCATGCTAATTTGCAACATACAAATAAATGTACATAAAAATAAGTAGCCAGTCTGTCGTAACCATGGAAACAAACCATTTCCAGTTCCATTTCAGTGAAGATGTGGAACTAGTTGAGTTGGTGGACAAAAAATATCTATTTGGTTTTCATTATTTCTATTCCTTTTTACTTTTATTTGCAGTTTGTATAACAGTTGTATAAAATCAATATCACACTTAGGTGGGAACTGGAAAAAACAACAACCTTTGCCTCCCTTTTAATCATTTTTAAGAATCATATCTCTTGTCTGATGAAATGTTTGTGAGCCGTCTCCACTATCTGAGTCCTCTTACCTCTTTGACTTGAGCCTGGAGCTCCTGGTTCAGGTTCCTCAGGTTCCTCATGGTCAGCTCGTTCTCTGTGCGCATCATGATCCGCTCCATGTGGATCTCGTTTGACAGGTACTTGTTTTCTTTCTTCAGATCCTCACATTCCTGAGGAATGCTTACATTATCCATGATATATCATTTGGAACAACAACTTTAGAAATGAATTCAAAGGTCCTTAAACTCATAAATTGATTAAATAAAACAAAGAATTCAAGAATCACCTTTAGTAAACATGCTTTGAAACAGAATGTTGTATTTTTGAGGTTTCAAAGGTTTGGACTGGGGCTGGTAAGACATTTCTCAGTTCATACATCAACAAAGCTCCTTCTTTGACCTTGAAAATAGCAGTTTTGCTATCTATCTATCTATCTATCTATCTATCTAATACTTCAACCAATGTCTGCACGAGGTGCCATTTTTATGAACCAATCACGCCTCCCTGTCTCCCTGCTCGTTCTCTCAAAGCATGAGCTGAGGTCCACTTCTGGACCAATGGCGCTTGCGCATGTAAGGGAGGGGCGTGGCTTTTGAGGGAGCACAGAGGGGAGGGGGCGGGTGCAGATGGAGCACTGAGGGAATGCTACTTTCAAAATCATGCTAGTTTTCTAAAATTACCAACCCTGCCTTTAAATGGTTTAGGTTAAGCTACAACATCAACAAAATCACACAGGGTCCATTTAGCAGCTGCTCAAGTTTTCAGTGATGCAAATGAATTCTGTACTGTTTTCATGGATTGTTTTTTGTTTCTCTGTTAAATGGGAATCAGACAAACTCTTTTTGTTGAAAAAGCTCAAAACAACATCTACCAAGTGGACTTTGTTATGAGATTGTTTTCTTATATCTCTTCCTTTCAACTAACTCAAATTCATTCGCTCACGTAGGCCACAGAAGAGATTAGCAGTCAAGGAGAATCTTTTTTAAGCAGCTATTTCAGGTTTATTTTCATTCTGTAAATCTATATACAGATATCTTACAATACAATTAAAAAGTAAAGCTTCTCACACTGCTAAGAGGAATTAGTTTGCAAAGCTTCAACACAAAGGCACAAAATGGTTATAGCTAAATATTGTTGTGCTTAAAAACATGTGACCACAAAAAGGTGAACTCTGTTGTCACTCGGACTATGAGCTGAGCACCAACTGACTGACAGGATTTACCCTGATTTGGAAAGCAAACCATTAATCTTACCCCGTGCTGGTAAAACACAACAAAGCATTTTGAATGGAAATTACACTTGACCGTCCAATCTTTTGTAAACAATGAAAGAAACACTTAAACAGATGTCATAGCCTCTCGAAAACTGTTAGCTGTTTTACAGACTAATACCCGCATTAGAAACAGTCCTTGTTTCAACCTCAATTACTACACACACACACACCTGCAACTCAGCTATAAAGAAGAAAATAAAAAAGTACAATACAGAGTGTCTTCTTCTACCTCTCACCTTCCTCTTTCTGACCAGCTCTCCCTGCAGGTGGTTGATCTGGAGAAAGGATCCATTGGAGCTGACAGCGCTGATAGGCCGGACCAGCCGTACAGGCCTCCTGGACGGTCTGCAGAGACCTTTGACTTCTTCTACCGTCCCGTTAGCGAAGCGGCTGCCTCTGTTTATGTTACTGCTGCTCATGGAGAAGGACGTGTACAGGCTGTCGTCCATCGAGGACTTCCCCACCGTCTGCAGATCTGAGTGGGATTTGGCTCTGAGTGACATTTCAAAGCCAGATTGGTGCAGTTGACTTCAGAGTGACGCCTCACTGTATTTGTCAGGATGTTGTTGAGTAACCAGGAGCACTATTTTGTGTTCATAATGTAGAGGTGGGAAGTGAATGGCGTTCTCAGTTTCACGCAGAGTTCACTGGGTGGATACGATCACCAAGCGAGGATCATTAAGAATTCATGAGGCAACATGATAGGACAAACCTTCACGGGATAACATTCAGTCTGTGTGTTTTGGTATGAAGGAAACTTTCATCTTTTAAAGTGAGAAATGTAGGTCAGATTTGGAAATGCAATTTGGCTATCTTCTGGCCTTTTCATGGTGATAGAGCAAGCAAGAAACAAAGCTCCTTGGTAGGGCTAATGGCTACTTAGATCTTTGATAATACAGCATTGCATAGCAAGTCAAGGCAAAGACATTTCCTCTTAAATTGGAATTATAGACGCAGGAAATATATGAGGGGCTTTCCTTTGCTATTTTACGTTTGCAATCTGAAAGTAAGAAAAGCCAAGGGTGTTAATGTTGGTCCAAGAAACTTTATGACTAAAGCCTCTGATCTCCTGTCTTCCCAGACTGGCAGGGAGGGTTGCCTATCCCTCATGTTACTGTGTAGGTGCCAGTGAGCAAGGCCCATAAGAAGTGAGGTGTTAAAAAACAAACAGAATGCACTCACATACCAACCGTATACATGTATAACAGTTAATTATACATGTGTGTTGTCAGCCATAAAAATACAGTCATGAAATGATTATTTGTTAAAACTTAGTTAGATCAAAGAGAAACAGTAAAAAACAGACATGAAGGTACAGTATATTTTTCAATGTTCAGGTCTCAGTTATAATCTCATGTCCATGAGGTAGACTTTCTGCAGTGATGCTACATGAGTTATGCTTTTTCTTCTCAATGGATTAAGTAAGAGTTCCACTGGTCTTGACCATAGACTGTACATTTGAATGGACTAAGCCTGAGTGACATCACCATCTGTTCCTGCAGGGCGCTCCAGAGGCTCATTGGCCATGCTGGAAATCCTGTCTTAGCCTAACATTTAGTTAACCTAACGACAGGCTGAGAGCTCGAGCAGAGGCAGGTTTTAAGCCTCCTGACAAACCGTTACATCACGCCCACCTGTCAATCAGGCCATCTACAGCCTTACTATGGATAAAAAGTATTACTTATAAAATCAAAACATATGCGTTGTAAAAAAAAATTCCCTTCCTGTACAGTGTGTGCCTGCACCCTGCAGCCTGAAACATGGAGGAAGCTCAATTATATGTTATTTACTCAGCCATGACAGGAGGACATGTTGAACTCTCTCCCTCAGCACCACCATACATTAAAACATCACAGCTGTCAGCAAGTGACTGTAAATACAGAGGACCAACACAGGAGGTGACTCCTCATGCTAACAGGCATGAATTACTAACACATTGAGCTTTCATGCTCGATTAAAGAAGCAGGCAGGCTTTTGATCCTAACATTTCTGCATCGCCTGGTTTCTAATGTGAAATATTAAGATTTACTTGAGCAGATATGATGAGGGTTGGATCTAGAGGAGTTCTGCATGATGAATCAAAGTAAAGACAAACATGCAGCAAACAGTGCTTCTTTACTCTGACTAAAGACAAACTAAAACCATGATTATCATCAGCAAAGGTTGTATAGACACCTCTTATTAGTCCATCTGATACTTTATTTAAAGTGGTGATTAAAAAAGTAAGAATTAAGAGTGTTCAGAGGTTTAGAGGTGACAATAAATTGAGCTGCCTCCTGTTTCCAGACTGTATTCTAAGTTAGGCTGATTGCTGTCTGTGGCTTCATACTTAACCGACAGATATTACAGTATTATTGATGTTCTCCTCTTACTTTAGGCAACAAAAGGAAGTGCATACAGTATATTGCAAAATGTCAAACTATTGCTTTTTAAGGCTGTATATTTTTTCCACACCTCATTCATAAGACCTAAAAAGAGATTTAAGCTACTGTGAGGTTTTTTTTAGCTAGTCATGGAACAGGATGAATTTAACGTCAATGCCTCTTTATGAGTCACAAAAGCAAACAAGACCATATGCATCAAGACTGACTACTTCTCTATACTTGATTTAATGACTGAAACTGCTTCTTTCGGGTATGTTTAAGACAAAGCTACAAATAGCATGCTGCAGAGACAGACTTTGCAGACATTTTTCCACTGCAAGTATTGACAGTGAGTGATGTGTTTGAAGAAAGCACAACAAGATTATTTTATTACTCAGTGATACACAACACGCTGCATTAACTTTCATTTTTTTTTAACATTTTCCACAGCAAAGATTCTTGATAAGTTATACATTTGGCGATAAAACTAAAGCAAAATCATGACTCACAAATGTATGGGACAAAATGGTTACGAGGTACCACTTTGTCCACAGGGGGGTGCCAAAACCAACACAAACTACAAGGTCATCACAGGAGCTTTAAAGATGCGTATTACCTTTTGATTTCAAGTCATTTAGATATGAACTTTTCAACAGTTAGCGTTGTTATTAATCATTCTAATCAATAATATGATACATACAGCTCACACATGTAGGAGCATGAGAAACATAGTTAAAGGCAATGTAAAGAAAACTAAAAGGTTCAAATGACTGGTAATGCATTTAAAGTGACCTTAACCTGGTAATGTCACGGTTAGAGGTTTGATTCCACCCAATCTGACTCCTACTCGGAACATTTAAGACACTGTGCATTCAACTGCCTGTAGTTTCTGGCTTCTTTGATGTACGCTATGGGGCATGCTGTTGTTTCTGTGTGGGTTTTAAGCAAAAGTAAGAGGGTTGAACAACCTTTACTTTAGCCCCGAGAGCAATGCAGTGCAGCAGCAACATACAACAGTTTGACAGAGAACAGAAGAGCTTGATATAGTGACAGAGAAGAAGGGTTAAAGTGAATATAAAACAGAAAACAGGCACAAGAAGACACAAGGGACAATGTGGAGGAAGTTCCCTTTCCGACAGGCCCATCAGGGCAAACATACCTCTGAAGAATGGATGCTGGCTAAGCAGAAAATCTCTAACCCAGGGAAAACCTTTGAAAAACAGGTTTAAAGCGATTGACTTCATCTGTTTTTTTTGTTTTTTTAAACATGACTAATTACCTCTTTAACAAACCCACAAGGATCCTCTTCTTTTATTGATATCGCTCACAAGGCCACTTAATGTGTCCTGTCTTACTGCTTTATTATTTCCAGGAAATCCTCAATTTGTTTTCATTCTAAAGTACTTTAGGGTTGTTTTTGTTGTCACATATCTGCATTTCTGGAAGCAAAACAACAAGGTTTTGATGAAAGAGAGTTCTCGTGAAGGTCTTTAAAATAATGTGGATGTGTATGTTTTATCTCGTTCAGGGCCATCGGGCAGGTTTGACCTCGTCTTCCTGTTTCCTCGTCCACACCACATTTTGTCCTGACAGCTGCTCCCTCTGTGTGTTCGCTGTATTTGCTTCTTCACTTTCAAACACCTCGCATATTTAGATTTTTATAGAAAACATGGCAAGACTTTTTGTGTTCACTCTGTCCTTGTTTTGGTTCTTTCCAGCATTTTTGCTTGCCTCTGGCTCCAGTCTGAATAAAGGTAAGTCACATGTTTCAGATGTCGATGGAGCATCACGTTTAGTCCCTGAACTGAATCAGTTATGTGTTGTATTCTGATATTTTATTTTTCTGGTACGAAACCATGAAAGTACAACACTACTTTCACCCATAATCTATAATGTTAAAAGTAATATTTGCAGGATTTTAGGATCTAACTTGTGCACTCTGCTTTGTTTTTTTTCATGTGATAAAAACGGATTCCACGGTCAAATAAGAAAGTATAAAAAACATGAAAATACATAAAAATCATCAGATATTTTTACTAGCCAAATGTAAACATGTTTTATTTTGTTTACGTGTTTTTGTACCCATGTGCTAGGGGGTTAGTCTGAGGCTTTTTCACCTAAGTTAAAAAAATGTTTTGCACAGATATATCAATACCCCTCATACTTAGAAGAGAGTTAAAATCATTGTGTAAAAAAAGACAACCTAAGAGTCTGACTTTTGCTTTCAAATCATTTGTCTCTAACAACATACCTGCTGCTAAATCAAGATCACATAGCAGCTGGAGTCTTCCTGCTCATTGAAGGAGGAGGAGTGTACACCTTTAACTTCACTGCTGCTAGAGATGCCTGCCTATTTCTGAACGTCACCATGGCGACAAGAGCCCAGGTGGAGCGAGCAGTGCAGCATGGACTGGAGACGTGCAAGTAGGCTGGAAGCATTTGGTGATGGTTCTGGTAGTGATATAAAACCCTGTTGATGCATGCTGACCAATTTTGAAGTGTCAATGGATTTATTGAACAGCTTCTTAATGGTTAAATAAACACTTTAGTATCAAGTGCCACATACAATACAGTCTAACCAACACTGATTTCTGATTAAGTAAAAAAAACCCTATCTGTCTATTTGAGTGTGTTTGAGGACGACATATGTGCATGAGCAGTGATTTGATACTTAAAGCACCAGTAACTGATTTACAACTTAAGGCATTTGTTGGGTCAATTCTTTTGTAAAGCTTTAAAAACAGCTTTTGTGGTTAAATTAACGTAATACACAAATCACTTTATTGCTAATTTAGTCATTTGAAAGAGCAATTGAAGCCATAACTATGAATGCTGTTTCTTCATATGGTACATAGTTAATATCTCGTTTATCTTTCCAGTGTGAACATTTTGTTCTCTCCTGCTAACAAACACAGCTGATCAGGAGGACAGCAGACAAAGGCTTATTACTTATAAGCATTGTACGCCTGAGTCATTATACTTTCATTGGATGATTTCAAAGACATACAGATTGAGATCGAAGTCACAAAATAAGAGCTTTTGTGTTGCCGTGCAGTTTAACGTAGGGGTGTGTTATATTGAGATGTACTACTTGATCACTGGGCTTGTTGGCTTTCTCTACAGTTTTTTCAAAGTGGTCACTTGTGGTACTGCAGCCTCACAAATAATCCCTATTGGCTTTGAGAGTATTTCCCCATACATCATTGTTCTAAAACATTTCTGTCAAAGGTTATAATTGTGAGTTCCTTGTGGGGCTGAAAAAATTGCAATCTTTAGGGTGTTGTGCTTGAAGCAAAAAACCTCAAAACTGGACTGCAGAGGTCTGCAATTCTCACGTCTTTCTAACTCTTCTTGTTTTTGTTTATACAGTTATGAACACTTTTTTTTTTTACCTGTCCATTGATTCCTTTATCTGTACTTGATTCCCTGTGTTAACAGATTTGGCTGGATCGCTGAAAAGGTGGCTGTGGTCCCACGACTTACTGCTGAGGAAAAATGTGGAAGGGGCAAAACTGGAGTGGTGCCATGGGCTGCAAACACAGATACAAAGTTTGGTGTCTTTTGCTTCAATGCAACAGGTACGGTTTATTTGAGTAAGTATGTTTCATGTTAACTTATAATTATTGAAGCTGAATGAGCACTCCCAATTAGTTATTTTTGTTATGACCATTGTGTGCATGCGTAAGTGGAGCTCTAAAGCTTCCTGAGAAGAAGATGTAAGGCTTCTCTTGTCATCACATTGCAGACGACATGTCAGCATCCAGCCCACAAAGCTTCACGTCCTCCACCACACAGACAGCAGTGACCCCGACCTCCACACCTGCTTCGCCTGGGCTCACTCTAACAACCACGTCTCCGCCTTCAAGAGAGCTGAAAACAATAAAAGCCTCTGTGCTGACATCATTTACTTCAGCTGTACACGTCAACACAACACCTTCAGGCAGGATCACCTCCATCCCCACCTCTCATAAACCTTTCTCCACTCATGTTCCTACGTCTCCATCTCGCCTTGTCAACACCTCAAAACCTACAGTCTTCAGTTACGCCTTAGATCATGTCTCAGATATCACCTTCACGTCAGAGTCAGTGACAACACCAACGATAGACTCTGAAAAACCTTCTCTAGGAGGTGCGTTCTTGTCTCCTTTATTTTTAGATTGACATGTTTTTGGTCTTATAGTGTCTCCTTCCTCTACTTTAATTAACTTACTATTCCATTCTTTCATGAAAATCTGACTTTAGGTGCTATTTTTGATTTAAAGGGTATAAATCCAGACATATACATTGTTTTCATTGCACTTCTTGTTACCAGTAAATGTAACATTAATCTGTGTAACTGTGTGTTAATCTGTAAGAAAACTCTTGTTCTAATCATCTTTATTTGACAGCTTTACAAAGACTTACAAAAAGATATGGTGCAATGAAGCAATTAGAAAATAAAATACATAATTAATAAATAAATAAAACACATGAGGATGCTTTAACACATCTCAAAACCATAATTAATTATAAGGTCTTATAGGTATTTAACACTCAGCAGCCTGAGTTCATTTATCAATCGTGAAAAAATTTTGAATTCTCTGATTGAATTTGGTATTTATTTATTTATCCATATACTATTTAGCCAAGACTATATTCGGCAAATATGCAGCTTTCAAACTTAAACACTTGAATCTGCATTATTCACATTTTGGCCACTAGGGGGTGAAGAACGTGTGATTTAACAGTGATTTAAAGCACATCAAACTACATTATTGATTACAGATTTTAGCTTGAGCTTGGCTTTACGCATGAGACCATGTAATACAATCCATATAGAGTTAGCTGCAGTCAGTTTTAAATCTTTATTTGTGGTTGTTTTACAGACGTACCAACAGCACTCATCATCCTCTGTGTCATTGTTCTGCTCCTCACAGCAGCAGGCGTGGTGTGGTACTACAAACTGTGAGTTGTGTTTTCTTGTGTTACTATAAAAAGTCTGAAACTGATTTTTTTTTTTAGAAAACGTGATTTTTTTTTTTTAAACAAAAAGAGCTTCTAGAGATCAAATACAGATAAATAAAAGAAAGAAAAACATTATAACTCATCCAGTCTGACTGATAGAAAATCATGTATGTCTCGTAAGTATAGAGATGTATTGTCTTTAATGTCACAGATCAATGTTTTTATTGATTTAAGTTTGGTTTTTGATATTTTATGATGTAATATTTTTCTCTCTTTTTTGGGGAAAAAGGAATATTTTCACCTTTTGGTCTCAGACGCAGCAGAAGGACGACATAGAGACAGAGATGTGGAAGCACACCAGCAGTGAGATGGACCTGCACAGTTTACAGGACGGAGAAGAAGAAGACGAAGAATCAGACAGGAAGTACTCCAGTGACATCACGCTCTGTGTGAATCCTGACACCAAAACAAACTCTTCAGAGTAGCTTCATGTTAACTCTTTTGGAGTTTTTTACTTTTTTATTTGTGATGTGGATTGAGTAATTTCAGCCTGATCCCAGTATTTAGTTTGTTAATACAAGTCATTTACAAACCATAGGATGGTTAACTTTTTTTTAATGTGCCTTCCAAAAGGATTGTAAATATACTTGTGCATTTTATGTTTTTCTATAAATGTTGTCTTTGTTGATTGATGTAGAAAACGGCGATCCTCCCTGTGTTTGTGTGTGAGAATAAATGAGTCGACTCTTGAAAGGTTTTGGATAATTTAGAAATAAACCGTCGTTTTTTATTTGGACACTGAAGTTGGTCGGCAGGTTTGTGTCCTATTTGAAAGGTTGTTGAAGTCTATTTTAAAGTGTAATGAATGAAGTAAGTTAAGAAAAGGATATGAAGCTTGACATTTAAATAACAATTTTAGTAATAGGTTTTCTCCTGATTTGTAAGCAGAGATCAAACCTTACGTTTGCTTTCCCACTTAGAGGTGAAGGGCAGTAGACAACACAGTTACACTTTAAAATGTTTTTAAGCAATTCAATTTATTAACAATTTAATTATACAACCAATACACTCATGATAAAAGACACATGGGATACATTAAGATAAGCAAATATATAAAAAACTGTAATTCATTGCTTTATAAAATACAACTTAACCAATCAGAGGATATAAATAATATTTGCTGTACAAATAAAGCTTAGCTTTCAGTCAGATATTTTTCAAAATAAGAATAAATGTGAAGGAAATGTAACATTAGTTGAAAACCCGACTTTTTGTCCAGCTTTCTCATTTAATTTGGGCCTCTTATGTTCTGTCACATTACTGTCAGTGAGAAAACGAGGTAGTACTCTATATTCACCGCTTAGTGGCGCTAATGAGCAATTTCAAAGTTTGACAAAAACATGAAGAAGGAGAAGCGTGAGCTCGTCACGTGAGTCTTGCCCACATCCATGCGCATGCTGGAAACAATGTTTTAAAATCATTGCTGTAACACAGCGACACACGTACCGGGTAAACTGAGAGCCTCAGGCGGGGGTTGAATTATAAAAGATGCGTCGTCTGGGCTCCGTTCAGCAGAAGATACCGTGTGTGTTCCTGACCGAGGTGAAGGAAGAACCGTCCAGAAAACGGGACTGTCAGGTGAGTGCTGATGCTAGCATGGAGCTAACAGAACGCACTGTTGTAGAGTTTGTTGCCCTGGAAACAACACATCTTTTTTGACGTCATGCTTATTAGGAGAACGTGCTAATGTTTTTTTTTTCTTTTTGAGCTGTGACGCATCTTGTCTCCTCGTCAGTTATACAGGTGAATCCTCCTGCAGTGTCAGGTGTAAACAAAACACTCCCATGGCCAAAGGTAGAAATAGTGATCTATGTAATACAGAGTTTGTCTACAAACATAGATGTAACATTTTAGAGCTTTATCAGTGTGCATCAGCTTTATATCTACCTTTATTTAAAGGTAGATATAAAGACGAATAGATGTGTTGAATAATCCAGAATCCTAAAGAAGCATTGATCATTTACAGACTCAAACAAGAGAGTCACAGCTACACTTCTTTACCTCAGTCCTCATATTCATAGATCTATTAGCGGAATATTACACTTAAAGTAATAACAATGCATCGCAAATATGAACAAAAGACAAAATAGATGGAGAATTCCAACATGGAAAACTATTGTAGCAAAATGTATTAGAAATGAAAGGTCCTGTTCTGACCTGCAGACAAACCCATGAAGCCCTCAGTAGATGTATTTCCATACATTCTGTTTTACCCCATTGTTTAGTGATATTGTTTTTTCTTCTTCTGAGATCTTGACGCTGGTTTTCCAGTCAATCTCTCTGGATCTTGGTAAAACGGCTGAAATCGACTGACTTTGAAGTTAAGCAGACAACTGTAAAAAAAAATGGAGCAGACAGAACGAACAAACAACCACAAAGTGAAAACAGCATCAGATTGAATCATACTGACTTCAGAGAGAAGCACAAGCAGATAAAAGATGCAACAAGTTAAGATGACGTGCTGAAACAATGAAGAAGAGACCCAAAAAAAAAACATTAATCCTTGCACTAATAATGAGATCATGGTGTACAGGATTAACAGTTGCTATATAGTGTTTCTCTTGACACTTAATTTCAAACATCTCTGTCTCTTCAGCAATTTCAGGTTGTGGCCAGTGAAAGTGTGAACCCTGTTGCCCTGGAGGCCAACATTGATTGTGCGCTGGCCACAGAAAAACTTGACGGCACCTGCTGTTACGTTACATTATATAAAGGTGGGTACCTCTGTTGTATTTGCTTCTTATTGAGAAGAAATGAATGTTGATGATGTTGGTACTTTGTCTGTTTTTTGTAGGGCAACCTTACCTCTGGGCTCGACTCGACAGGAAACCAAACAAGCAGGCAGAGAAGAGGTTCAAAAAGTATCAGCATGCCCACAGGAGCTGTAAAGGTATCTGCACTTAAGTACACAAGGGCACCCCACATGAATATATGTGGATGTTCTGAGGAGAGATTCAGGAAAGAACTGTTGAGTTAGCCCGATGGATAGAAGATTGGGATGACACCCAAGTAAATGAATGACATGTTGAACAGTTGCTGTATTTTTAAAGGAAGGCTGGACTACTTGTTGTAATCTTTCTTTTCTTTGTCAGGATTCACATGGAACGTAGAGGAAGATTTTAAGACGGTGCCAGAGGCGTGGATCCCCGCCCACAGAGTCAAACACCACCATGACCAACCAGTGCCTGATGAGCACGGACACATTCCAGGTCTGTGAGTCTCACCTGTGCTCAAATGGATCTAAGGATACTTCTGATTAGACACATTAGATAGTGGAACCTCACAAGCTTTACTGTGTGCCCTTTCATTATGACTCAAACAGAAACATCAGTAGAGAGACGCTACAGCTGTGTTTAATATGAAGACGTTACACTCTCCTCATCCTGCAGCCGAGAGCAGTGCAACCAGAGACGTACAATAAAACAAGAATTATCAACAAGTGATAGGTTTAATAGGATTTGAAATGTCCTGCATTTACTGTAAAGTAGGGCAGAGTATCAGAGTATTTTCCCAAATGGAGTTTCTAAGCCTCTTGTCTGTGTTTCCACCGAGGTCTAAAGACCCTTGAAGATTGGTCTACATTTTCTGTGTTGTGTTTAAAATCACACCTGATTCTCCCAAGTCCAGAGGATACACTGAAGACGTTTTCTTCTAACTAAATAAAATTGTCGCATGTTAAATATTCAAGCATTGTACGGCGACGTATGCAGATAGCCTATGTAAACTATTAGCTGCTCTGCTGGTCTTCTGATGCTGTAGAATCAACCAAATCAAATGTTCAGCACCACAAGTCACCCCTCCAACATCTGAAACATTAAAAGTACTCCACCTTCAGCTGCGACCGTTTGGAGGGTTAAATAAAATCCCTGCTCTTTCATAGATATTTGTTCGCTGCATTGGGAGCGCACCAAGTTCCTCTTAAAGGATAATTCCTGCTTAATTGTGTTACTCCTGCAAATACAGGGTATAGAGGAGTTTAAAAGTAAGGACCTACATTAGAATATCACCAAATTCAAAGCAGCTAATTGGCGTATATTGACTTAGGCTTCAGATTTTTAAATTTACATTGAAAGACCTCTGAAATTTAGTGTGCAAAGACACGAATGAAAGAGGTTCGGTTTCCTGGATTTCAATGAGACACAACAACACTGACCTTTCTGACACGGCACATATAGATTAAATGTTTCTGTCACTGAAGATTGGTGCTGCCTGATGTGATTTGTTCCTGTGTGAATGTTCAGGCTGGGTTCCCGTGGAGAGTGACAACAAACAGTACTGCTGGCACTCCTCTGTGGTGGATTATGAAGTCGGGGCGGCTATTGTTCTCAGGCCCAGCGCTGATGATGAAGATGTGCTAGAAATCGCTGCAGTGCCGCTGGCTGACCTCCTGGAACAAACACTGGAGCTCATCGGGACCAACGTCAACGCAAACCCTTACGGTAATGTGTTACTGAGGATTAACTTTGAACGTTTTTGCAAGCTTGTGTTCATGGAGGATCCTCTTTTTATAGCAACTTGCTGGTTAAAGATTTGGCTTGTCAATGTTGAAAAAGCAGAATGTTACAAATGAGCATCTGTGCTGTCAGGGTTTCATGTTTCTGATACAGACTGCAGATGTTAATGTTTATGTATCATGTATATTTTTCAAAAGGTGAGTGATGATCACTGTGGCACACTTGTATTGTATGCAACAAAAGTCTTCAAACTTTTATGGTCTCCACAGGACTGGGGAGTAAGAAGCAGCCGATTCACTTCCTGGTGTCTCACGGGAGTGTTCGAATCAGAAACCCTCCACTGGTCGACTATCAACAGGTCCGCTCCTGGTTCCAGGAGAGTCCAGAGGGCCGAGTCGAGGGCATCGTCTGGCACTGCAACGACGGCACGCTCGTTAAGGTGATAAGGCTCGATATGCAGAGCTTGTGCATTAAATTCAAATTATCGCTGTGTAGCCATGAAATGGCAGACATGGACATATATAGCTGTAGACTCTAAGTGAGTATTTTTTTGATCTTTGTAAAAACTATTTTTTTTGGAAGTCAAACACTTACATATGCTCTTTTTAAGATGTAATACTGTGACTGTTTATTGTCTCTGCAGGTTCATCGTCATCACCTGGGACTGAGGTGGCCCGACGGGGAGACCTGCCTCATTGAAAAGTCGGTGCTCGTTCATGTCGACGGGACGGTTGATGAATACAACAACAGCAAGGACTTGTTTTCATCCTTCGCTGCATTAAATGGACAATGTTTCAGCCGACTGCAGGACGTACAGTTAGACTTGTAAACAGTCAGTGAGGATCAAACGTCTGTTGCTGTGACTCTGTAAAGGTTTGTAAGTCTGTTGACAGCTGGCAGATCTGTTCACCCATACTTAATGAAGGGCGTATACGACCGCATGGTGACAGTTTAATGTTTACTTAAAGAGGAATGTGTACAGCGTCAGTTTGAAAATGACTGAAGTTAAGGCCCTGACACACCAAGGAGATCATGAGCTGTCAGTGAGCGGCCGTCGCCCTAGTTTGTGCGCTGTGTCTGTCTCCGTTGCTACCCATCGGCCTTTTTTTGGCTGATCCGACATGTTGAATCGGCGGCCAGTGAGAGGAATCTTTCTGATTGGCTGTTCAGAGGTTTCATTTGTCTCCAGCTCTCACATTCGGGAAAGCCCCTTGAGCATGCCACTGTAGTCTCCATGCTTTCACCCATTAGTGCGGTTTCTCTTTTTGTCGCCTCCACCTCTTCTTTTCCACTAAAAGACCAAGTGACAGCAGTGTGAATATGGTCATAACGAGCTACCGCCGCCTGCTGGCATAGAGAGTTATTTCCTCTCACATGCACAGAACATACGTTGTGGTTGGCCGTCGTCTGAAGTCTTTGCGGTGTGTTCAAGTGCAACTTTTTGGCCAAGACTTGTAGTTCTTTACCATCTGCTTGGTGTGTCAGGTCCTTTACTCTACATGTTCCATTAATTTACTGTAAATACTGAAAAGAGCTCTTTATTGCCAAGTGAAGAATAAACAGCAAGTCTGTAAATATTTATATCTAAAAGATTTTCCATTAAATATGGAAACAGCTTTATTGACAAATACACAAGCACTATTCTACAACTGTACACATATAGAGACATAAGCTACATTACGTGTGATGACATCACACGTGAACAAAAGAAGAGCTGCCTGATAGGAGAGACATCACCTCTTAAATGTAAACTTTAGTTTGAAAATATGACGTACTTTTATTCTATTTACCAGACATTTCCTTTCAGTTTTGGACCAAGAAATAAAATAAACTGTAGTTACTCATAAGTAGATTGACTATACAGTTTTACAGTAGTACTTCAGTTACATTTTCCTGTTATACTGAAGTATGAATTAATGCAGCAAATTAAATAACTGAACTCCTAAATACCGACCTAATGCAAGCAGCCTTAAAACTGAAATTCTAACAATTTAGCTTTACATCAGAAGCTGTCCAAAGATAAAGACCAGTTGATGCACCAGTCCAAAAATTAAGTTCTGTTATACGTGAATCTATATGTACTACGATGAAAAACTAACGTTATCAGTTTACAGTTAAGTTTGTCTTCATTCTGGAGCCGTGGAAGCTCACGTTATAAAAATAAACATGCGTCTTTGTGCTTTCTTTACATTTCTAAGATAAATAATTGTCTTCTCATCAGCATGAGCCTCAACAAAGTATTTGGCTATCAGCCCTTTAATTCAATAACATGTAAGTGAGTGTTTCTTCAGTCCTGATTGATTTAAAGGCACAGTAGCAGCGACCCTGATTTAACTGATGGAGACACTGGGAAGGTCCGCCTTCACACCAAACTGCTGACACACCTTCTTCAGCTCCTCCTCCAGCAGAATGTTCTTCTTCACCTCTAAATTGTAGTTATACTTCAAGTCCTCAATCTCTTCAAAGAATGTCGGGTCAAAGCTCTGCAGCTCTCTCTTCAGCTTCGTCACCTCGCTTTGAAGAGCTGTTTTCTCCTTCTCTGCGGCTTGCAGGAGGTTTCTGAGCTTCCCGGGGTCTGAGGGAAAACAAGACAGAGAACCGATATCACACATATTATCACATGCATAAAGATGTTCAGCTGCCAATATCAAATTATGATAATGCTGCACATTCTGCAGCATTACAAAAGAAAGTATAACTCTCATGCAGCTTTATTTTCAAGACACCAGAGTGCGTTAAAAAAAAAAAAAAAAAAATCTTACCTAGTTTGGACGTCGTCTCACCGTATCGCGCGCTGTACTCTTCCAGCCTTTGTTTCAGCTCTGTGTTCTCGTGCTGCAGCTCGGCGGTAACCAGTCTGAAGAAAACGTCAACAACATGTCAGTTAAACGAGTATCCACTTTATACAGTCAAAGAGAACACGATCACAATGGGAAATGATTGCTTTCAACCACTGGAGAACTGCTCAACTTTTAAAGTTCAAACACTTGTATTGATACTGTATAAATGGTAAACGGACTTGGACTTCTGACTACTCAAAGCGCTTTCAACACAAAAGGACAAGGAGCTGGGGGGGATCGAACCCCCGACCTTCCAGTTGAGAGATGACAGACTCTACCAACTGAGCCACAGCCGCCCCTATGAATCAAAGTGTTTGCTTAATAAGCAGTTTAAAAAAAGTCATTGTTAATTATTGCAGCAGGTTCAGAAGTTAAACTTCAAGACACATTTATATTTACTCTAGCTTGGTGGTGAATAAATATCATTTCAGAAGAACTGAATTGTGAAGACAAAAATGAACATCTACACTTTAAAAAAAAAAAAACACTTGTGTAACAACTGAACTGATAAAAAAAAAAACAGTGTCTCGTGTGTAGGTTCTCAGTCATGGAGGTCATGGTGAGTTCAAAGCTTGATCAAAAGGCAACGAGACTTAGTTTGAAGATCTTGAAGACGTTTCACCTCTGCTCCTCTAAACTAACAACATCATTAATATTGTACTCTATTGTTTTTTGCCATATCTTTTTAAATAATAATATATGGGTAAAGCCCTCATATTACTACTTGTTATTATGAGTTTATTACTTATAATATTCAAACAGACCTCATTGCCTTGAACTCCTTAGAGAGTCCTCCCTCTGACTTTGCAGCAGTGGGAAACCTCTTCAGCATGTCAACCTAAAAACAAGAAACAAAACATGATAATTTGATTACATGGTCATATAAGCATTCTGCACAGTTAGGGGGCAGATCTGTGTCTCCACTGATTTAACAAGACATAAAACTTAGAAGAGCAGTAAAACAGACTGACAGCTCACTGTATGGAAACGGTTACTCAACACCTCCTTTGAACTTCTGTTAGAGGAGCTTTCTTTTGCCTCACCAATCATCACGGTTATCTTATAGCTCGGGAAGAATCCCCTGGGGGAATGGGGATCTACTGTTTTCATCAGTCCCTAAATCACCTTGAGTTAAAAATATAATCATCTAAAAGATATTGTTGTATAACTCGTATCTACAGAAAGATTAGGTCCCCTTCTTTATGAGGTGGCATGTTGCAAATGCTGCATGTCTTTGCTGGCTCACATAAGCCCTTAGATAACTCTTGCTCTAAAGTAGCGCCCGACCACTTTGAGATTTTTGGGGCCGATATCTAGTGGCAGGGTGGTAGTAGCTCAGTCTATAGGGACTTGGGTTTGGAACCCAAGGTTGTGTGTGTGTGATGTGTCACTTTGACCAGCCTGATGAGAAACAAGTTAAAAAGCACTTTTTACTATGGGAAGTGAGAAGAGAAGAGTGGTGAATTAAACTACTACTAACCTCGGGGACAGTTTTTTTTTGCCACTGTTCCTTTTTCGAAAGTGCTCATAACAGATTAAGCCGGGTCTTTGTAACAAAGCAATAAGTAAGGTCTTTTACCTGCTTTTTGTAAATTGTCTTGAGTTAACACCTGTAGTGAATTGGTGCTATACAAATAAAAATTGTTTGATTGATTGCTTAAAAGGACAGAGAAAGGCAAGAGACAAAGTACATGTAGAAAGCTAATGAGGTAAAAAGGAAGAGGGTAAGAGGCAGCCATGATCCTTGAACGAACCTCTAAGCAGCTTCAATTGCAGGAAAAAAAATATATAAACAGGTCACACTAAGTATTCAGCACTAATAATAAAAGCCAGGAGGGCACATTTAACCACAATCAAATACATACTGTACAAAACCACAATACTATTAGAGGGAGAGAGAGGCGACTTTAGGTTAAACCTACTCCGCGTATGTGCGCCAGCTTTTTCTCAACATCGGCTTTTTCCTTCTTCAGCGCACTGCACATCTCCTTCAGATCCGACACTTGATTCTGTGACAAAGACAGCGAGAAAATAAATTAGATTAAAAAAAAACATGAACCAAAAACATCTGTTCCATAACTGAAGATTGTTTAGTTATAATCAAGATACAAAAACAAACAAAGAAGACTTCATGACACACAAACTGAAGTCACTTTTCATTAAAGCTGAATACGATCATTTCTTTGTGGATGGTGTAGTAAGTACTTTGCTTCTTAGAGGATGAGAATGTCAAAACGTAGAAAATCCAGTTCTGAAAAACATGCTCGTTCTGCAACTGTTTTCTTGCCAACACTTTAATGAAGGTTTTATGACCAGCCTCTTGTCTAAATATGAAGCTCCAGGCAGCAGCAGATTAGCTAAACTTAAAAATAAAAAAGAGAGCCTGGCTCGGTCTAAAGTAATACAATCTGACTAAAAACCTGTTTAAATCTTCACTTATAAACACACAGTGTGCACTAAGCTGAAGAGTCAAAACAACATGGAGTCACTCAGGGTTGGCTAAAAACATTCATTCATTCTGCATTATCTACTGGCTGCAGCTTCATATTTAATATGAGAATGGTGAATATCTTCTCCTCTCACTTGGCAAGAGGGCCAGTAAGAATACTCTTTACCTAGGTATTACTTTACAAGAAAACTACTTTTTAATTGACTTTAGGCCTACTTTGAGTCTTGGTAAGTCCATGTTGGTTTGCTCAATTTGGAAACGTAGCTCCAGGTTCTCGGAGGCCAGCTTGAGGTTTTCTTTTTGGAGGTCTTGATCTCTCTGTGATGGAGTGCCTGTGCCTCGTCCTGAAGTCTGTCGGAAAACGAGAGGCACAAAATTAGCCACAGTAAAGTAGAAAAACACAGCCATGAAGGGAGTTATTACTAACCCTATTACTTACTTCTAGAAACCAAAGCTCTAGTCAAATTCTGTCTCACACAAGCTGGGGACCATAACAGACTCTGCCTATTAGGGAAACAGCGACCAACAGAACACTACGGTCTTTCCTTAAAGATGTATTTTTGGGCTTTTTGTGCCTTAATTGTAGAGTTAAGAAAGTGTGTAGGGTCAGAAATCAGGGAGAAAGAGATAGCAGGGAATGACTTGCGAGAAATGAGCCACATCCGATTGGAAGCCGGGCCGTCTGTTGGAGGACTATAGCCTGTGTACATGGCAGCGCGCACCAACCACTACGCTACCGGCGCCCCTAAACGACACGCTTTAAAACACTAAAATCTTGGTTATTTTAATGATTGAAAAGTGGGGAAACTGAGTAAACTCAGTGGGCTGTTGCACTGGTTGCAAGTTTGACTCTCAATACTGTTGCTGTGTGCTGCATGTCACCCCCCTACTCTCTCCCCCACACATTTCCTGTCTATCGTCAGCTGTATTGTCCTAATAAATGCAAAATCCATACAGTAATACAATAATAAATTAATAACAATAAGTGCAGAAGCTTCAGATCTTTAATCATATTTTTAACCCAAGCAGGTGCAAAAGAAAGAGTAAGAGGGCAACATATTTGTACAATTCCGAGTTTGCAGAAGATTTTTGGACTTTAAAAAACAAGAAATTACCCAATCATAGGTACCTGTGATTTCGATTTTTATTTGGCATCGACCTAGGTATCAAAATTGTTTGAATTTTATTCGACTCGTATCAAAGTTTAAAATCTGAGACTATGACAAGCCTACATGTTTCATGCCTGGAGTTTTGCTCATTGCCACATCTACTGGAAAGCAATCACAGCACTACTACTTCAGCAAAGGGACTACAGAGGCCTGCAGTACCTTCAGATATCTGTAAGATCTGCTTTCATGTCTTCGTACACCATGATCCCTTTCTTTGGACAAGTCCGGCTCTTTGCTTGGTATGGAGCTGGAATCTGCTGAGCAAGACTTTTGTGGATTATCTTCATCTGATGCTTCCCTGAAAGTCTCATCGTGCTGCTGAGTGTCATCTGGCATTTCCTCCCCGATTCCCACATCATCAGCTCCATCGCGTCGTTCACCAGCACCCTCTTTAATCACTGCATCACTCATATTATCACCTCTTGCTGCAGAAGCAGCAGCAGGCTCAAAGGAGGACACAACACATCCTGGTCTTTCTGATGGATCACCAGGGTCTGGGTAATTTCCTTCTTCGTCCTGTGGTTCTTCCTTTCCTTCAGTCATATATACTTCAGAATCACCTGGCATATCTGGTGTACTTTCCATAACATCTGTCTCTGTCACATTGTCTTGCATATGATCTGTGTCAACGTCTTCTTTGCTCACGTCTGTTTCGTCTGCTGCCACACTTTCTTCCACACCTGGACTTAATCGCTCAGGGAGAGCATCCTCTGCACCATCAATGCTGGATTGAGTTTCTCCAGCAGTCTGGCCTTGCTCTGGCTCACCCTGTTGGGCAGCGGGGCCTTCAGTAGCTTTACAGAGATGGCAGAATTCAACAGGGCTTTGTGCTGCATTCCCTTCACATGACCCATCCACGACATCAAAAGTAGGAGAAGAAATCTCTCTCAAAGCATGGGGGGAAGAACTTTCCCCCTTAACAGGTAATTAATCAAATAAAATCCAGTGCCAGGGAAGGATGAGACCCGCAGAAGAGACAGAGAGAGAAGAATGATGAATGAAGAGAGGGAAAGGGAAACATTTGGATCAAACTGAAAGGTGAGGATGTTTTGTACATTTAGGACACGTACGACAAAAAGAGCGATGAACACTCTGGACTGCCAAGTGTACGATGTGCAAGAAATGATAGGTCTTTTAATCTTTGCAATGAAATGTCTACTGTTTTCATTATTGAATAACAGATAATTTATTCAATACATCGCACATCCATTTCACCAGTATGATGTGTAGGAGAGGAACAAATCCAGAAAATAATGCAAACCGAAGCAGTCTGACCTGCCAAAAAATACATTTATGGCTGGCAGCGTTTGGGTGCTAGGACACATCAGGGACACAGGATGTTAGAGGGACAGGCATTAAAAAAAGGAGGGCTGCTTGCAACTATTACCTGGTTATTTATTGGTTCATTTAATAAGATTTGATATGATGGTGTCGAGTCGTCACATGCTTGCACACATGCACAAAACCCCTGGTGAGCTGCACGTGTGCATGCAAGCAGACTACTTTTTCCTGTAACATTTCCATGTGAAGTCGGGGTGTGTTGATGTGGGGACACAGGAGGAAATATTCTTCAAAATTCACCATGGGAGAGCAGACCGGGGTGATGATGTTTAAATATCACGTAACATTTGTTCCAACAGCGTAACAAACTGATTGCCTGATGAATGCCTCGTTCCAACAAAACACTGCCAGTAAAGTTAGTGTGAGGGAGATTGATTACCCAAGAATTGCCATAAAAGTGTTTTTTTCAGAGCTGTTTTTTTTTTATCCTCCAGGAACACATGATGTCAAAGGGAAGTGGCGGGCCACCCCCCTGATATAATGGTAGGGGACACACTGATGTGTGTGAGAGTGAGTTGTGTCCTATGATCTGATCCCATGATTTATGACACAAAATGTTCCTTGAGACATCAAAAAGTCATTTGACCTCCCCCAAATCTTAGCAGTTCATCCTTGTGTCCCAGATGACATTTGTGCGAAATTTGAAGAATGTCTCTCCATGCTTTTCCTGGAAAATCTCATTCAAAAGGATGAAATGTACAGACATCTGTTCATCTGCTCTGCCGAGTGTCCCACTCTTAAGTGCTCCCACTTAAGAGTATCTGGATCATTCAGGCAAAAGGGTTACAGTGATGGTATTGTGCATGCTGATAACAACTTACAGAGGGTCTTGATGGAGGCTCTTTGGATATCTGGCTCTCTAAAGAGTGCAGTCTCTCCTCCAGGTAGCGGTTCTTCAGGGTGAGGCTCTCCATGGCGTCATCTCGAGGTAAAGCTTGTTGCTGTCTGTAAGTTCAGAGTTTCACATTACTCAACCTCATATCTGATAGATTTATCTTTTCTGTTTTATAAAAAAATTCAGAGTCAAAATAACAGACTTTAAAAACCAAGTAGTAGGAGGTTTATACTTTTGTCAGTCTGAGAGAAAAATATGCAATGTGCGATATTATCATGCAGTTTTTACTTAACAATATGAATAGTTATAAATTCAGAAAAACTAGAGTGCATATATCAGCTATAACTAAGTTTCTGTGTCAATCTGCTGTCCTTCATGTTTTATACAGTACCTGCTTTTGCAACATTTCCCTCCTGAATACAAAATCAATCCCCCAAATGTGCTTTTCCTTCACTAAATTGGCACTAATAAAACAGAGAGGAAGTTTATAGTTAGCCTTAGCTTCATCTGACTGCATCAAAATGGTTTGAAAGCATGGACGCTGGTGGCGCAGTGCGCCCCATGTATGGAGGCTGTAGTCTCCAAGCGGGCGGCCCATGGTTCAAATCCAACCTGTGGCTCCTTTCCCACTCTCTATCTATCTCTCAAAATGAAGGCACAAAAAGCCAAAAAATAAATATTTAAAATATTGTGTTTTTATCGGATGACTTACAGAAATGATTTTATTCCCACTTCAATTCGCATTTTAAACAAGGCCAGATAAACAATTATTTTTAACATGCTGTGCATTATGTGCTTTTGTGATTTTATGACTTTGTGTCTTGTATGTGTGAATGTTTTTATGTTGCTGTGCCTCGACCAAAAAGTAATTTTCTATCACTGTGAGAGACAACGTTTTTTGAATCTTGAATCTTAAATGTTTGCTTGAATGTGTGTGTTTGTGTCTGTGTGTGGGGGTCTCCTATGAGTATGTACTGTCTGTTTGATGAATTCTCTTCAAACTTTTCTTTATCTTTCTAGCACTGAGATCATTATTTATGACATTATGTTATCATTTCAAGTATTTTTTTTCCCATCAAGACAGTTAAGATATGTTCTTGTAATAAATAAATACTAGCCACTTTTACTTTTTTTTTTTTTTACTTCCCTCACCGATATCGTCACTGTCCTCATTAAACATTAACCATACTTCGTTCCCGCCATCAGATAAATGTTAACACCAGGCTAGACACTAAGGCCAAAATTAATCATGTGTATCATAACTGAGATGCAATGTGAGAGATAATAAAAGAGAATTCCATGAAACTGAAGATAGTGGAGATACAAATGGTATGGTCATTATTTTGTATGCTGATTTAGATTAGAATCAATGTGATTCCAGTTCCCGAGATATTTCTGTCGGGCGTTCCGTTTTACCACAGGGTTATATTTCGCCAAAAAAAAAAAAAAAAAAACTCAGCCCACCCTGTATCCCTTCACCCTTCACCCTGCATTGATTAGCTCAATTAGTAGGTTACGTGCCATAGTGTTGTGTGTGTGTGTGTGTGTGTGTGTGTGTGTGTTCTTTTTGTTTCCTCCCTCTCTCTCTCTCTCTCCTGTGCTCGTTCCAGGTTCTGCTCCTTGCCTCACTTGCTCCTCAGCCACTGATCGAGCACACCTATGCCCACTGTACAATCAGTGACAGAGTATAAAGAGCAGGAGGCAGCAGGCACATTCAGTGGACCATGCCTCTGTGTGCTACTCTGCAGAAGTGTTACTCCTTCTGTGGAAGCAGGGTGTATTCCTGAAGGCGTTGGTGTTCAGTGTGTATCAGAGGGTTTTTTGGTTTAAAGCATTTCGTTTAAGATTGTTATGCTTCTCGTTTTTTTTTTTTTTTTTTTTTAACCAGGCCATCCACAACCTCGCTCCGCTTTACCTCTTTGAACTCCTGCACATTAACACACCTACCCGCACTCTCAGGTCTTCTTCCATTCAACTCACTGCACCACCCGCCCGCCTGTCCACCATGGGGTCCAGGGCCTTCAGCCGCTCTGCCCCCCACCTCTGGAACTCCCTCCCAACCACAAATCCGTAATATCGACTCTCTCTCCATTTTCAAGTCTCTTCTCAAAACACATCTTTTTAAACTAGCTTATTCAGTCTGATCATTCTCCATCCGGTCTCATAAATCCTTTACATCCTGTACATTTGTGTTTTTAAATGTTAATTTTATCGTTGTGTTGTTACTTTGCTGTTTTTATCTCTGCTTTGTAAGGTGACCTTGAGAGTTTTGAAAGGCGCCTTTAAATAAAATGTATTTTTATTATCTAAATTGATGAAAATACACAAGTACACTGAGTCATCATCAATTTTTTTTTTTTTACACTGAGCCTATACAAGACTCTAATCTGAGGGCAACTAGCGAATGTTTGTAAAGACGGTTAGTTACTTGATGGTGAAGATCTCTGTCTCCAGCTCTAAATTCTTCTTCTTCAGCTCCTCCGCCTCCTTCTCCATTTCAGCAGACCGCACCCCCACCACCTGATCCACAGTCACACCTCGAGCCTTCAGCTTTTTCTGCAGCGCACTCTTCTCTTGCTCCAGTCTGCACACACACACACACACACACACCCACCATAAAACACAGAGAAGAAATAGAAGAGATGATAATAATAATAATAATAATAATAATAATAATAATAAGGTAATTTGTCTGGAGCTTTGTATAGTTGGAAAAAAAACTCCTGATGTAACAAAACAGTTATGTACACATATTCTATGTTAAACACATTAATAACAATGCACTATCATCAGTAGCATAGTGTGGTATAGTATAGTTACTTTATGGTAATGAAGCGAGCTGTCAGGCACTTTCACCACTAACGTTGAAGGTGTTTATTTTCATGAATTTTGCTTGGATGACATTTTCAGTGAATTTGAACTCTTCAACCTCCCTCCTCGACAACTAAACCAAGGCTTTACAGGATCAGCTGCATGTTGTCACTGCAAACCAACTCTTCACTTTTGCTTACAGTCAATGGCGAGTCTTTGTGCATCATACCTTGTGTTAACGACTCAGCTCCTCAAAAAGTGAAGTGCCTGATTTTGCTAATTTTTTCTTCTGTTTCAAGTTTAGCAAACGTCCGCCACTCGTTCTATCGTCTTCCCTTTACATGAGATTTATTGCTTATTGCATTCTATCATGAATACCAGGTTGAAAACGTCAGAACGCCTGTATCTAATGTACTGTCTGACCTGGCATAGAGGTCTTTCAGAGTGCTGAGCTGCTTCGTCAGGGCTTCACTCTCTCGTTCCTTCTCCTTCACTGAATTCTTCATCTTCTCCATCTTCGCTTGCCATTTCTTCCCCTCCTCCCAACGCACGATTTCCTCTTTGGTCTGTCAGTGGAAAAAAAAAAAAAGTCAACCTTAATAATGCTGCTAACAATAATGCTAATATAGCAGAATATCTGTCGTACAAATGTGTCATGTTCACACCTTTCCATAATCATCCTTCACATTTTTTTTCTCTGCTCTCTTCTCCAAGTCAGACTCCAGCCTCCGGATCTTCTTCTGCAGATTCTCGATGGTCAGCCCCTTCCCGTCGGCTTCTGGTTGATTCTGATCAACACAGATAAAAAAGAATATCATTGCACCTTACTTTTTTTAAGACAGCCCATTCCCTGCTAAAGTCAAATAGGGATATGGTAAATGGACTTGAGCTTATATAGCGCTTTTCCGGTCTTCCGACTACTCAAAGTGCTTTTACACCGCATGTCACATCCACCCATTCATACCCATTCACTCACTGATGGTAGTGATCGCTATGTAGTATCATCCATCAGAAGTAACTAATCCCATTCATACACCACCACTGAAGCAGCGGGAGCAATTTGGGGTTAAGTGTCTTGCCCAAGGACACATTGGACATATTGCCCAGCTGGGGCTCAAACCCTCAGCCTTCCAGTTCAGAGGCGACGACTCTACCAACTGAGCCAAAGCTGCCCAAAATATAAGGCACTAATAACGCAACGGTCATGACAACAACATCGTGAGGCATCGTTTTACAGATGAGAGACAGGGAGGCAGCCAAAGGCCTCAAACAAATCTGGATTTAAATTTAAATATACATGCTTTCACTGGCCCACAAGAATACCTGCATCAATAAATCAACACATATATTCAGGAGGAGTACATCTTAAGTCCAAGAAGAATGTCAGATTTGTGTCTTGCAGAATTCCTCAAGTGTTTTTAATTAATTTGTTGTGTTTTAAATTCACCATGGGGGGAGCAGACTGGGGTGATGATGTTTAAATATCACGGATCCAGTGAGCTTCAGGTGTGATTGTCGAGCCCTTAATAAAGCTGCTTCATACTCTTTTCCCGGGGTGTTCTCATCCACTCTTTGTTGATGTGTCTAATAACATGTAGGGTTGATATAAGAGCTGTACCTAACGTCTAGTACCAACAAAACACTGACAGCCATGAGTTAAATTTAGTGTGAGGGAGTTTGATTACCTAAGAAGTGGCATGAAAGTGTTTTTTTCCCTCCAGGAACACATGATGTCAAAGGGAAGTGGACCCACCACTGTTTGCGCCAAAATGCCATCACTTTCCCATCTGTGAAGATTTCACGAGTGAAGTTTTGTCCTATGATCTGATCCCATGAATCCATGAGTTATGACACAAAAACACTTTGTGGTTAACGATCACTGCGTTGTTCTTTCATCAATTTTAGGGTCTGCATGTCTTGTCTGAGTCGGGAGATTTGGCTGTTTTCAAGGTTGACGTTATGCTAATTGTGTTGGAGTGTGAGGGCCGTTAACTTTGTAACTCCAGCGACTCTTGAATCAAGGCCAAACCAAGCTGTAATGCATGCTTTTAGGGCCATAAGGTAGGTGGTGATGACACCTATCAGTAGGGCATCAGGGCAGAATTGGGACGGGGGTTTTCTTCACTGAGCGCATATCCTTTCATACCTGTGTGTCATTTGCACATTTTGTGAACCACTCATCTGATTAACTTTACACTCCGTACCCTTTGTGAGTGTAGTATCAAGCGGGAGATTAATTGGATCTTACCTGTAGGGCGTTGCTGAGTCTCTTGATTTGTCGCTTCAGCTCTTGGATTTCGTGCTCGTTCTCCTCTTTTTCGGCCTGCACACGTTTCAGGGTTTTCTGAGTCCTCTGGAGGTCGTGGTTCAGGCTGTCCACTTGTTCTTTCAGGGTGTTCTCTCGGCCTCTGGCTGTTCTGACCGACTCCTTTGCAGCTTGCAGTTCTTCATTAAGTTCTTGCACCTTCACCTTTGGACAGATTCAGATTTCCAGATTAAAAGATACATCTAGTGATACTCCTTAGGATTAATTTGACCCTCCTGTTGCCATTAATTGCCACAATTGCACTAAATGTGTAATACACTGCGGATATGAATAGTCTAATACAAGTTCACTATGTACTCCTATTTCAGTAACCTTTAATGTTAGTGTCTGCCTTGAATTTATATTTGTTGTTATTCTTTATTTAGGATTGATTTTGGGGATTATATGCCTTTATCTGGACAGAGTTGGAAACCGGGGAGACACAGTGGGGAATCACATGCAGGCCACAGGTCAGACTTGAACCTGGGCCACCCGCTTTGAGGACTATAGCCTCCATACATGGGGGCCCCCGTTGCTTTTATTTGTGAAATATTTTACTAATCATCTTAAAGGCAACAAATAGTCTTCCTCTATGTCAGTTAATAAGCTCAAATGCTACTGATAAAAGATGGAAATGAAATAAAACATGCATTTAAAAATGAGCACCTTATTATGAAAAAGGGATCTCACCTTTAGGTCTTTGGTGTGTCTGTCAACCAACATCTGAACGTTGAGACTCTCCTCTCTTTGTGCAGCGCTGGCGATGACCTGCTGCTCAGCGGATGACGTCATCTCCTTCCGCAGCGCCAGCAGAACCTTACTGAGAGCCTGAGAACACAAAAAGATGTCAGCTGATGATGAATGCAGTGAAGGCCAAACAACATTTTACAGTTAATGGACCTTTATCTATTTCTGCAAGAGCTACTTCCCCCGACACACACACATACACACACACACACACACACACACACACAAGTGCTTATGGTTAACAAACGGCCACTGATGGAAAACTACCAGACCAGAGTCAACTTAATTGATTAAAGACCAACCTTTAGCTGTTTTTCTTTCTGGGCGAGCTGTGCTTTCAGTCGTTCAACCAGGTTCTTCATGGTGTTGCTGGGGGAGCGCACGTTGGCCTCCTTCTGGCCCGCCAGCTCGGTCTGGAGGGAGATCATCTCCTTCTCCATCTGGGCTACCTGACTCTGCAGATCCTCGTGTTCCCTTGTCAGAGCTTTCACCTGGGCAGCATGATGCTCCTCCAGCCTGCAACAAATACCCTCTGACTGTTAGCCTGGCTTGAAACCTGATTTTCTTAAACAGTGTAAATAAACAATTTAAAAAGGAATACATATAATCCGAGACTGAGTGGGAAACTTTTCTGGTTTTCGGGTCATTTTAGCAACATGGGAGACATTTTTCGACTAAGCCGGGAGATGTGTTGTATTTTTCTCTGGTTTGGAAGTCTTTCGGACAAACACGGTAAAGTCTATAAAACAAGGCATTTGAGGCTAGTTATTTGTTTGCTTTGACACATGTAGGGAAATATTTTTACATTTCTGTTTGCATTTGTTACTGTTCAATACATCTTGCATCCTCTTTAGCTTTTGTTGAGGATTGATATGTGTTGATTCAGTGTTTCCTTTGAGAGGCTGTCCTTTATCCCAGAAAAGTGTTGTGCTTTCGATCTTAACGTTTTTTACCACACACAGGTGGATAGATTCACTCCCATATGGCTGAAATGCCACATGTCCTAATGAACTATTGAACTCTTAAAAGCCTTTTACAATCTGCTTTACTGGGGCTTCCTTTTTTTAATTAAACTACTAACCCCATTACATCCAGTCTCCTTTAATTACCCCCTTAAGTGGCTTTAAGGATGCTTACACTCATTTAACTCCACACTGTCAGACAGTATCAGCTTGTTTTTCCTCGACACTGATGCAAGAATATAAAACCAGATCCTCCTTATTCCACGTAAGAGTAAAGAATATGGGACTTTTTCAGGGTTCGTTTAGGGATCTGAAGCATTCCCTGACTTGTACCTGCTGACCAGTACATTATATGGAGCTTTTCCCACATCAGTTGTAATCCCCGCTGTGATCTCCATTAACCAATTGCCTACAGTTGGTTTAGTTCTGTGTAATTTACACTTCACATGTAATCTGGGATTAAGGCTGGGGTACAAAACTTTGGATAAACCTATAGGAAGGAGTGAGGTACATTTTGAAAGTATCCATCTGTATATATTCATGAACAAGCTGTCTGACTTATGCAGGATGAATCCAGAAGAGATTTCATTAGGGTCAATGGACTGAAGTACAACAGGCCTTTAAAAGCCTATAATACAGCATTTTACTGTAGGTCGCAGCTCAATGTGTGCAGCACACAAGGGCACAATAAAGTTAATCATATCTCATTGTATCGAATCATACCGTGTTGTATCGAAAAATATCCTATCATATTGTGAAGGGTTGAGTCGTATCATATTGTGTCGAGTCCTATTGTGTCGTTTACACAGATGTATAATTTAAATATTTGATGTTTGATGCTGAGAGTATTTGCATCAGTTCCTGGTTAAAGTACTCACTTTAAAAACTAAAATAAAGGAATATAAAAGGAAAAGCTGTTAATCGAGAAATGAGGTTTAATAAAAGGTGTAATCACTTTGACATCTCCTCCGTGTATTTCATAGCCTGCGTTTCCATGGCGACCCTTTGTCGCTCTCGGTCCGCAGTGGTCCGATGTAATTTCTCTGTGACGGAGGAGAGCGAGACGTCCTGGTCGGCCACGGCCTGCTCCAGCTCTGCCAGGCGCTCCAGGTGCTTGGTGGTCGGCACCTTGAGAGTGGGCTTCTTCATCAAACTCTGTTGTTGAAAACAAAAAACCCTTAAAGACACGCTTATACATCTGGAAGATTGTACGTTTTTCTGCCAGAGTGACTGCATAAATGTGAAAATAACATACAGTATGCTGATAGATATAACTGATACGATGTCTACAATTACCGTCATGGCCAAAAATTTAACCTCCATTACGAGCCATAGCCTCAAAAAGCCAAAACACAAATTAAATCATCAGACATGTAGATACATGCGTACCATTGCTGTCTGTTTAAAGGTGTCCAAGGAGCTGTCCATGTGGAAGTCCAACTTCTGATACAGCGATCTCAGCTCCTCTTGGTGTCTCTTTATCATCTCCTCTTGATCCTGGAGGACAACAAGGTTTATTTAAATGAAGCAAGGAACAAAAGTCACCGTCTCAAGGTTTCCATAAACTGGTCAAAATGCAGTTTACATCCATTAGTGTTCCCCACATAATGACAGCTTAACTGAGGCAAGTAAAGGAAATGATTTGACCTCAAATAATTCAAATTTAAATGACCATTAAATCTAAACAACAATAGAGGTCACACCAAAACCAATTACAGGATCAACATACTACACTAGAGAATTTCACTCTCTGTGTTTCGTATTTGATTTGCTCCTTATTCTTTGCCTCTTTAAGAAAGCATGTCAACATCTGTGAAAAATTAACAGAGGCATTCTTGGGGGGGGGCGCCTAAAAAATGTTTCTCATGACATAATGATGTGTGACCGCAACCTTGATCGAAAACTTCTCATTACTTCATTCTTGAGTGAATTCCTCAGTTACGGCCAAAACAACTGCTAAGAGACAACGTTGTCATCGACTTTTCACAGCCCACTTCTAATCTGTTCATGATTGAGTAACTCCAGTTGTTTGTGAGACATCCCTTTTTTACGATAACGGGATGGATTATCCTAAAATCAGACAGCTTTATATCTCTGTCCAAGGCTGTAACAGGCACAGGGGAATTAAAATACCTTAGAAGTAGAAAGAGAGACTTCAATTCAATGAACTTTATTTGTCCCCGGGGGGCAATTCAAAACTTGTAAAAGTGTTATCATTGAAACTCAGGGCCTGTTAAAAAAAAGACTTTTACTACTTGGTAAAACAATGAATTGCCTGAATGTGTGTGCTCATATCTATTCGATCTCATCTGTTTGAGATCCCATCCAATCATAGGCACTAATTAAAACATGCCTGGCTTATCTCTTCTAAAAAGCAACAATAAAACTGACTTCTTTCAGTCAGAGTTTTTTTCCCTGTATGACTGTACCTGTGTGGCCTGGGCTAACTGCTTCTGGTATTTCTTTACAACGTCCTCTTTTTTGTCAAGCCGACCATGGAGGTCTTTGATGGTCTGGTGAGCCAGTGTTAGGGTGGGTTGATAATCCGACTGGGCCTCTAAATGTTTGGAAACATCAGCCAGCAGTCGTTCCCTGTTGGCAGCTGCTGGGAGCCGAAGACGCAGCTCATTGATGACTTTATCTCGGGACACGATGTTCTGCTCGGCCTTCCACAGCGCGGCTTCTTTCTCTTTCAACTTCTGCATCAAAAAAAAAAAGAAAAAACAAAAAAGGATTACAATGACAACACTATGCTTGGCATGTGATTTACGAGGGTATTGAATGTTTGAAGAGGAACTGAAACGTATACCTCATCCAGACTTTTACAGCTGGCCTGTGTCTCCATGATAGTGCGGATGTGCTCTCGGATTTTTCCCAAAGCAAACTCTAACTGATGAGCCACAGGAAGACTTGGGTCTGGTAGAGATCCTGTCCCACCCTCAAACTGAAAACCACAAACAATAAAAAAAATAAAGAAACATATTCCATTTTTTTTTTTTTTTTTTTACACAAGTATGATTAGCTTGACATTGTTTGAGCATGAATTTGATCATCAATAGAATGTTTGCCTTTTCAGCACTGCTTAGCATCTTGTTCTGGTGCTTCTCGTACTGATCCACTTGGCGCTCCAGCTCCACCTCACGCTGATCCCACGCTAGCTGGCGTTCATCTTGGAGCTTGTCATGAAAAGAGGAGTTTTCTGAATTACTTTGACTTTATTTTCCCTCAATTGCCTCAATGTTTCAAACCTTTATTTTTATTACCGTAGTCCTATTTCTGTGACATACTTCTTTATTTCTTAATGCTTAAATTATGTATAAAAGCAACTGTACACCCACATTATAGATGAAGTATTTCTGATTCTGATGAGACTGTATCAAGAGATTTACTTAAAACTGTGAGTTTTTCAAAGCTACTCTTTTCTTTGATAGATGTAACACGATCATGCCAAAATAGTCATTTTTGTAATTATATCCTTTTGCCAAGTTTGTGTTTAATTATCTCCAGCCTATGCATAGCTTTGTAAATTTGTGTCTAATTAATTTGTAATAAATATAAAAGTAAATCTAAAAATGTATAAAGTAAATATAACAAGTTTCATCGAATCTCTCATTTGTAATTACACTCCAATGACCTTATAAAAAAAGTAAGCTTATATCATTTAAGTCTGAATTCTTGGATTTAAGGCACACACACACTGAGAAACCTTGATGCGGAGCACAGCCTCAGCCTTCTCCAACTCTGAGATCTCGGCTCTGTCAGCGTCACTCACAGCTTTGTCAAATTTGTGTCTGCATTATGAAAATGTTTCTCTCACCATGTTTTTCTGCACAGTATCCTCTTCCAGCGAGCAGATGGTTCTCTCCTGCTCCATCACCAGGTTCTTCAGGTACCTGATCTCTTCCTTCTGGACCACCAGCTCCCGGCCTTTCCTCAACTCCTGCAGCCGCGCCTCTTCCATCTTCTTGTGCCACCCGATAACCTGTTGTATGTCCATAGATTGAGTTTTTTTCTTTAGTGGTTGCAGATTTTGACGAGGGTCGGGCGAATACAAGAGATTAAACCGTGTATTTTTATTTGAATTTTAAGATTTGTAACTTTAAGTCAACAAGAACAACCTTCTGCGCCCCTTTCACATCCTTCAGTGTTGATATAAGCTCCTCCAGGCCACCAAGTCTCAGTTCCAATTCCTCCGCCTTTCCTTCAGCCCTCCTCCTCTCCTCTACCGCCTTCTTCCTTTCCTCCTGGGCATTTGCTTTGTCCTCCAGGAGGCTCACCATGGTCAAAGAGAACTTTTCCTGCTGAGGGAGAGGTATCGCTCCAGCGAACTGCCGACGAAGTGACTGGACGGTCTGCCGTAGGTGCTTGGAGCGATTCCTGCCTTCCTGACGGGCGAGGAAAAGGGCGGAGTCGCTGGCATCCAGCCGATGTTCAGCACGAAGCTTGTAGACCTCCAGCTGTTGAATGCGAGTGCTGGCAGCCTCAAGTTTGGACAAAGCCGCCGACTCACTGAGCTGCAGAGCCATGATGTGCTGATGGAGCTGGGCAATGAGGGCCTTCTCATCTGACTGGGACTGAAGGAAAGACAAGACATTAGCTCATTACTATTTCAACAGACTCATTAATGTTCTTCACTGACTGCTGGAGTGGTTGTGTTTGGATTCATACTTTTACCACTCAAACAATATTAAAAGGTTGGTGACTAATGACGTGATTAAGGGCTAGTTTTTATCCTTCCAAAACTTTTGACTTTTTTTTTTTTTTTTTTTTTTTTTTTTAAGAGTCAGGAATCATGATGTGTGATGATCGTCACTCCAAATGTGGGTAAAATCATGTGGACATTTTTTTACAGATTGGTTTGATTTATAGGAGTAATAATATTAAATATGAGAGACATCGTAAAAAAAATACTATTAAATAAAAAATGGTTGAAGAGTCAGCAGTAATGAAAAGAACAATAAAACAGGCAGTAAAAAAATGTAGAAAGACATTTATATAAAAATAAATATACAGAAATATGCAGGGTAAGTGTTGCATGTGTGCATTTAGTTTTGTATGAATGTTAAAGTGTGAAAACCCAAGTCTTCTAGTGAAGAGAATAGGAAAGGTAATAATTAGCCCTCTTATGAAGTTTAATTAACCTTTAAACAACTCTTTACCTGGACGTCCAGTATTTGTCTCCTCAAAGCTTCAACTTCCTTCTCTTTGGACTGCTGTCTGGCCTGCAGAGCAGAGGCCTGCATCATTGCCACATCAGACACCTCCTGAAGCCTGAACACACACGGAAATCTCCCGTTATTTACACCAAAATTTCAAAAGTAATTTGTCATCTTCTTAACAGATGAGACAAACAACATGGCATGGAGTGTCGAGTGTTTGTGATAAATATAAAAGAATGAAGGAGAATTTTGTTACAGAAATAAATTCTCAATTTCATTATTAGTATTATGAGTTTGATTACATATTTCATATGTAATTAAAATCAAATCACCCCCAAAAAGTTAGCTTGTATCATTTACTTCAGAGTTCTTATATTTAGAGGCACACATACTTAGAAACCTCAATGCGGAGCTCAGCCTCAGCCTTGTCCAGCTCTGCGATCCTGGCTCTGTCAGCGTCACTCACAGCTTTGCTGATGCTGTCTGCTAGCTCGTCCCTCAGCTCCCGCTCCACCCTCTGGGCCTCCACATTCATCTTTGTCAACTGAGGGAAAAACACAGGTACTAATGCTTCAAGATGTTCCTTTCATAGAAGACACCTGGTAAAAATGGTGAGAACGTAGCAAAAACTGGCTCAAGCTGTTTTGTAGGGTTTGTTGTTTACATTGAGAAATAAAACTAAAATGTATCGTTATGATTTGACATCTGTCAGGTGAACTGTTAGCCTTTTACACCTGGCACATTAATTAGAACAACAACAACTAGTGCCTTGAGCAAAAACAAGTCTCATTTGCGTCAAAGTAAAAACCGCTGTCTTTGGGTGTTCATACCTCTGCAAACTTGGACTCCAGCTCTAAGTTTCGATCCTCCACCTGCCTGAGGGAGTTCTTCATTTTTTCATACATTCTGTGAGCGTGCTCAGCTCTCTGCCTCTCGTTCAGTTCCTTCATCTCCAGAGTTGTGATCCGCCTAGCGGCTGATACCATCTCGTTGTTAGCCAATGCCTTGTCCGCCTTATCCATGCTGTTTTCTCCTCCTAATGTTCAGGAAAAAAAATCGAAAAGAAAAATATAGCTAAAAATCTGAATATTTATGTGAAGAGATATATTCACAACTGAGGATTAAACCCTGAGTACATCAAGGCTTATTGCATACATGAGGCAGTTTTTGCCAGCAATCCTTTAATAAGCTATCACCATGCATATCCTTCTTGCTATCTTTCGATTCTTCTTGCAATATTATCACCTTTCTTTAAAGTCTACATGCTTCTTGATGTATACTCATCATCCCAATTCTCCCAACTAGCCGCAATTAAAGGCAATATTATTATGTAAAGCCATATTGTTTATAAAACAGCATTCATAGATAGAGAGCAATTTAAAAAGCTTTACAGATTTAAAAACATCAATTAAAAAGAGACATGACATCAAGGAAGATTAAGACATTAAAATATACAAATTAAAGGAAGAACATGAGATTTGGCAAATATGTCAGTGAGCATATTTTTAACTCAAATTAGTCAACGAAAGTTAAGGCCAATGTAGCAAGGACTGTCTGTAATAACCACCAGACACAAATGTAGAAGAAAACTTCATGTAACCAGGTCACATCAGTAAATCTATTACACAGAAAGCCTTAATACATCAGATAAAAACTATTTCAAAGTTGTTGGTTCATTAAAGTCCTGGGCTTTGGGCCTCTGTCTACTGCTCCAAAGTCAAGGTTGATAAGAACAATGAGTCCCCAGTGATGAGTCCATGAGTTCAGATTGTTCTGAATCCAATTCACTTAGCAGACCAAAGCGACGTACATCAGAGAGTAAGTAAAACACTAATCCATTCAGCAGCGGGAGCAATGTGGGGTTAAGTGCCCAAGGTCACATCAAACATGTTGCTTAGCTGGGGATGGAACCCTTGACCTTCTGGTTGAGAGACGACGACTCTACCACATGAGCCACAGCCGCCGCTTAAATGAAGGGTTAAACGAAGAATTTGATTTGATGCCTTTTCTATGATGAGTCTATCACTCCGGGTATCTTTGATTATGTGATAATGTATTTTGCCTTTCCATGTTGTGGAAAGTGCCCAACATTCAGATACGTGTCATTTTCTGGTGTCGACATCTTTCCTTCAGTTGATGATTCTATAGTGTATTTCGGCGTATTTTCCATTTACATTAAATTTATATCTGGACTTGTGTGGCACATTGCTGTGATATTTCTCTGATTCTTTCCATCTGTCTCTATCACTAGTTCTATATTATAGAGACCCCTCAATTATATTGTTTCTGGTGTTTGGACTTAGACTTTCTGCGTCATAAATTCAGATTGTGAAATAATTGAAATTCCATCATTCTTAAACATTGGCTCTATTTGTATATAGTTCAGGATTGAAATTACTGATTGGTTACATAGACGTTATAAAACATAAATGCTGTTTCAGAGCCATCACCCCTCTGAACGATGGTGGTTGCCACAGTCAATATAAGGGCCTGACTGATATGAGATTTGTGGGGCCGATATCGATATTAGGGAGCGAAATAATCCAAAACCAATATATCAACCGATATCTTTCTTATATCTGTCTTTGACCTCTAGAGATAGATAGATATAGATAAAAACATTTATTGCCTTGATTCCTCAAATGCAGTTATCAAACACTTGTGGAAAAGATATATAACGAGTACACGATGGTCGCCAAACTGGAAGGCAACTGCGCATGTACGTGTGTCAACGCTCGACACTCTGGAGAGTGATGATGCTTGTTGTAATCCATACAGTGCCCTCTGCTGGTTAAAGAGAGAACTGCTAGTGTAATACAATTAAACTCAAAAGAAATGCTATTTGACCGGTGAATAAATCTAAATGACTTGATATACTAATATTAGCCGATATCATCATTTAGCACCAGCTATTTGGGAGCTCGTCCGGGATCCAAAAGACTTTGGAATTGTTGTAAGCTTAGTTTGATTGTATATTGTATCGCTTGTGAATATAATGGTAAGTTGTTTGGGATGCATTTTTTCTAGCCTTTAGTGTGTAAAGCTTCCTCAGTTTAGTTAGGGAAGTTTGTGTTAGGCAGGTTCTGAGGAAGTTGTGTTTGTGTGTTGGCTAGTTGTGTTTTGGAATCTAGTGTTTGGCATCCGGCAACAAATTTACCTGGTTCACTATTGCGGTGAGTGTAACCCAGTTTGTTCGTTTTGTTAAGAAATTTAGCAGTGGCTTATAGGGATAAGACATTGGTAGCTGCCAGTGTTTTGTAATTTCCTACAGTTTAGCAACGATGTCTTCAGTTTTTTCTGCTTGTCCGTGCTCCTCTTTGTATTCTTTGGCCGTCTATAAATATGACTATTTCATCTGTAGAAATGGGTATTTTCTTATGGGAACCTAATTGGGAATTTGGGGATTTTTGGAGCTAGCATCAAGTGGCAACCTGAGGAACTGCAGTTTTTTTTTTTTGCACATCCACATTGGCTTCCCTTTTTAACACCAGAGGTTGCTGCTTGATTGGTTACAAAAGGTTTTGGATTTTTTTCAGTGCATTGATTAAGTAGGACACATTACAAAAAAAGATCCTTACTTAGCTATACCTTCTTTTGTTAAAGATCTTTAAACCATAACGAGTGGTTAAATGGCTCTCTCCTTTGCAACCAGGCTACAAGACAAAAACAGTGAATTCACCTTGCATAGCACATAACATACAATAATGCAAAGTAGATTACTGACTTGGGCAGCAATATGAAAGAAGTCCCTTCTACTGTGAGTGTGATGGCCTTAAAGAGAGCAATGAAGCAGCGGTTTCTAATTTTAGCTTTTTCTCACCATTAGCACTGATGTTGTCCCATGCTTGTTCTAAAGTATTCAGTTTCTCCTTTGTGATCTCCAGTTCTTTATTCATGGAAGATATTTGCTCCTGAAGAGACTCGTTCTCGTTCTGAAAGATCACGAGGAGGGGGGGAAAGAGAGACATACATGGTACAGTCAGTAACAGTACATAGCCACATATCACAGAAGGTGTTGGTATTGGAGGTTTAAAGAAAAATGTTTGGACAGTCGATGTGTTTTCATACTTCCAGGCGTTCGAGGTTTGTGGTCCTCTGGATCAGGCGGCCGTCCCTCTGCAGCATGTCTCTGTATTTGACTGTTAGCTCTGTGTACTGTTTGTTGGCCTTCTCCAGGTCTGATGAGGGCACGCTATCATCCAGAGCCTTCTGCAGTGCTGCTATCTTATAAGCAGCCATTGCCTTAGGATGAAGGATAACGTAATCCCGTTAAGAGGAAATAATTCACCATTTTCACACTGCAGTCATTTATCTCTGACATCACACTCAGGGTGGGAGTGTGAAAATACTTTCCTCAGAAGTTGTTTTAATGATTTAAACTCTTTACTAGTCTTGTTTTTTTAATGGGAGGTATAATTATTTATTTCTTCTTTTCTGTTAAACTGCTGTGTGTGGGGGGGGGGGGGGCATCATTTCCTTATTTTAAAGTCTGCAGATTCATCATGAAAATCAGCAGATCAGGAACTGGGAAAGACAATGAAGGGACATCAGGGAATAATTAAAGTTGATATGATGTAATTAATTATCTATTATCTGCTGGTAGACAAAAGTTTAAGTTTGTCAGGCCATGGACCCATATTTAACTATTGACAATCACGTCTACATTAGAAAAAAAATGGTTTTTCAATAGTTAACAAGTCGAACTTGAAATAAAAAGCCTTGTTTTACCACTGAATTAATTCTAGAAATATGCCACACTCATTAAGCCTTTGCTTTTTTACTCTAAAACACTCAAAAGATTCTTTCATATGAAACTGAACTCCCCGTCTCTCTACCTTGAATCTCTGCAGGTAGCCCATCCTCTGGGTGACAGATGCCTGCATTTGGCTGCTGTCATCCCTCAGCTTGCCGTTCTCTTTGCGTAGGTGCTGCTCTTGCTCCAGCAGGGTGATGTAGCGACGTGTCAGCTTCTTCTCATTGACCTTCAGCACCGTCATGTTGCGCAACACTTCGCTCAACTGCCTGTTGATTTCCTCTGGGTCCTTCTGGAGAGTGTCAAGCAGCTCCTTGTGTGAGGGAGACGCATATGATTAGTATTTAATGAAACTTTTGTTAGGAAAGGACCCACCAGGAGGTGGGATAAGGACAGTGATTCATAGAGGAATATCCATCACATGTTCTTTGGTTTTCTTTTAAAATGTGTCATCCATTTTCACTTTTGTCCTCAATCATTTTTAAAAAACACAAGTTGGGATTTACAACATGTTGGACCTCTTTCCAACATGTGCAGACACCAAGGTTAAACACCAGGTCCTTCCTGCTGTGAGGCAATATGTGTCTAATATACTCGCGGGTTTCGCTCGTATTTTAAACGGCTTCACAGACAGAGGGGTCTGTTCTCCTTATGTTTGTTTCACATTTAATGACTTGAAGGATGTTAGACAGGCAAAAATCAACAAGGAGTTTTAGTAAGATCCATGCGTGGCAGATCATGTTCCACATTGCGAGCATTAAACATCCAAAAGCACTGATCTGTGTCAGTGTGTGTGATAAAGTCCTCCAGGTAAAGATTAAATCATTCAAGTAGTACATCTTGCAGCGCTTAGGTCCGATTAACATTATAAAGATTTATTTGTCTGGCTTACTTTGAATTCTCGGAGTTTAACAGCATCCACCTGCGTTTGTTCCTCAAGCTGGTTGTTCTTTTCTGCTAATGTCTCTTTCTTTTTCTGCCACTCTGCTTTTTCACTGAGAACAAAAAAAAAAAAACACCAACAGAACAGTTTCAAATTTTTGTGAGGCTACAAAACAATAACAACCTTGGAGGAACTCTCTTGTTAACCAACTTGAGATATTCCTTGTAGAGGAGCCCTTGTTGGTGGCTAATGATGGAAAACTTCTCTTTGTATTCCTCCAGTGTTACTACGAGCTTCTTGCTTTGTTCCTCCTTGTTCTTGAGCTCCTAATAAATAACAGCATTACAGGGTTTTCATTTTTAATTGAGACATGATGTTGAATTGAAGATTTTGCAACCCCTGTCTGAAGAAGGCAGAGACACTGACCTGAAGAAGTCGGACACAGTACTCATTCAGAGAGCTGATGACCTTAGTGCTGCTGGGCTCCAGATCCTCTGGGAGGGTCAGAGGTCTGAAGACGACTCCACCGCTGCCTGACCTCCTTAACAGCTCCAATTCATCTTTCAGTTGGCTCACCTGATAGCCATAAAAAATAATAATAATAATAACAAATAAAAAGGAAAGAGCATCATAATCCTAGGTTCTTTACTGGCGCCCCTGGAAATTTGCCTTGAAATAGTAAAATGATAAGTGTGATTTTTAAATTGAGAGGCTCAAGAAGTGTTCATAAAAATCATACACTCTATATAAATACGGACGAAGACTCAGTGACGTCAGCCACTGGTTGCAGAAGGAGACTTTTGAAGCCTGTCGATGGGGGTGGCCATATTTGAAACGCTGTCACAACCTTACTTTAGGTCAACCTTACAGCAGGCATAAGGCTGGAGCTGGCTGAGGCAGATATTAAGCCTTTTGACAAACAGCCTGCCCGTCAGTCAGTTGTGACAGCCAAGTAATTATGAAAAACTCTTATCCTTCTCAAATTAAAAACGGATGAGATGTAACACAATTCACAACCCGTACAGTGTGTGCCAGCCAGGAAATAAGCTATTCAGACCCAATAAAGTTTTTTGAACCAGGCTGTCAAGATGTTAATTTCTGCTGTAGAAAAAAGGCTTTTTTCCCCAATGGGGTGTGCATGTGGCTTCCTGGGCTTCTGCAGCCAGCCTCAAGTGGACACTCTGGGAACTGCAGGTTTTTGAACTTCTGCATTTGCTTCATTTTTCAACACTGGAGGTTGCCGCTTGATTAAAATGTGACGTCAGTACACACCCAAGGACAACACTAACAGGTATAGAGTGTAAATTTTGTCCTATATCAATTGTCATGATGTAAATTGCTAAACATGTCTTGTAAGAACTTTCAGACATTTAGAAAGTAATCTTGTTGATTTACGAAACAACATTCACAAGCAGCTGCTAGCATTTGATGTTGTCCCGTAACAAGCGGACTGGAACCAGACTGTTTGGATCTGAGTGATTTGAAAAAATTATATTTAAATGTTCTGATAAGAAAAAGCGGACAAAGTGAATTACACTGCAAATGGGGATTTAGCTCCAAAAAGGATGTCTGTTGACCATATTTTTGTGAGTATAATTGAAAACTGTTTGCATGCATTTTTTCTTGATTTTATTTTGGGGCTATTTCTGCATTTATTAGAGGGAAAGGACAGTGGATAGAGAGAGTAGCGAAAGGCATGTTGGAAAGGAGACACAGGGCGGAATCAAACCTGGGACGCCCGTATTGAGGGCTACAGCCTCTAACATGGGGCGCGCAAACTAACCACTAGGCCACCAGCACCCCATCCCTTGAAATTTTTTAAATCCCATAATTGGGGGCCTATGAGGTGTAATTTTTTTTGTATTTTTTTGCTGTAGTATTGAAAAAGGTATTGCTATTGTTGTTTTATACAAATACAACATCAATATTGTTAGATTTTTTACTAGTATGGTATAAAATTTAGCAATCTGGTGTTGTGTCACCCCTCTTAGCTCATTCACAGGTTGTGATAGAAAGTGAATGAATCAAGATAATACCATTCATGTTGTTGTTTTTTTTAAATCAGCATTGTCTTATAAACCTTGACTTTACAGCTGGATGTACCTTCTCTTTGGCTGTAGCTAGTTGACTGAAGCTGCTGGTGGCCTCCTCGCGGGCAGATTTGAGTTCCTGCCTCAGTTCTTCGTTCCTCCCCAGCAGCTGATGTATTTGGGACTTCAGGTGCAGAGCTGACTCAGACTGCCCACTCATGTTGTTCACATCTATAACCTGTAACAGGGAGGAAAAGCTCAGTTAAAGTGTCATTAAAGATATCCCCAAAGATTAATTAGATTAATGAATAACGTCCAAGAGAGTCCCTGCCTGTATTAAGAGTATTTGATATACCAATGTATTCTTATTTTTACATTTGTTTTACGTAAAAACAAATGTTATTTGTTTTCCAAAATCAAACTGCTTACTGTAAATATTAAATGTAATGCAGCTTGCTCCTGTTCCCCGCTGTCACTTCCTCCTTTGCCCTGCAGTGTGACATGGAAGTCAAACAAAAACTGACCTCATCTGGCTCTAGTTTGACTATCAAGTAGATTTATTCAATGTTTAGGGTTTGGTTACGATCTACCTTTTCTGACTCGCTGCATTTGTTGTTAATTAGGTTGGTATGTGACAAGCCTTCCCTCAACGTACAAAAACCATTAAAATACCTATGAGGTGTGTATGCCCATTGTTTGCAGCACAGCAGGCGGCAAAACTCTACACGATGGATTGGAAAAATGTGGTAACTTTCAAAGAAACTTAAAAATCACATTTTTCTTCATCTTAGATGGGGGGATATATTATTATTATTATTATTATTATTATTATTGTGTCTTCCCTCAGGAGAATTCCTATTAAGATACACTATTTATTTCATAGGAGAGTCCTGGCTAACAGTCAAAAAGATTCACATGACTGAATGAAAAACAGACTTACAACAACAATACAATACTTGTACAGCTGTCTTCTGACTACTCCAAGCACTTTTACACTGCAGGTCGCACCTACACATTCACACACTGATGGCAGGGGCTGCTATGTAAAGTGACCATCAGAAGTAACTAATCCCATACATGTGCATGCACCGCCGACGAAGCAGCAGGAGCAATTTGGGGTTAAATGTGATAATAATTGTTTAGCAATCTGGTATTATCACATTTATTATCACATTTAACCCCAAATAAAAATTTGGGGTTAAATGTGATAATATACATACATACATAATCTGTGTTCAGTGGCCAAAATTTCCTTAATCTTTTTTGTAAATTTCCATGCTTTCAAAGTAATCTAGTTTAAATGGGATGCATGTGTCCTGCCTATATGAGAGAAAAAAAAGTCACCAAAGACAGAGCAGCTTTGAAGAAAAAGAAAATACGTTCTCATTGAAAGTTTCATGTACCGTATTTTCCGCACTATAAGGCGCACTTAAAAGCCTTTAATTTTCTCAAAAAACAACAGTGCGCCTTATAATCCGGAGCGCCTTATATATGGATCAACTGGTTAATTGGTTGATCCATACTGGTTGTACACGGCGCTCAGCGACACTGACTCGGATAATGACGAGAGGGAGCCGGGCATGTTGGATGCCGTACTCACCCAACTGTTCAATTCGGACACTGAAGAAGAAGAATTCGAGGGATTCGTGGACGGGGAATGAACTGAAAAAGTGAGCTTTACGTGTTATACGTAACTGAACAATGTTGAGTTATGCACTAACGTTTGAATTAGCGGTATCAGACTATGTTTCTTTTACGTGTTTACAACTGAACTAGGCTGGGAGATATTGTGAATATGCACATTAACGTTTGAACAACGTTGAGTTATTGTGAATGCACTACTATATTTATATATTCACAATATCTCCCAGCCTTGTTCAGTTGTAAACACGTTCTATTCTATGCGCCTTATAATCCGGTGCGCCCTGTATATGAAAACAATTCTAAAATAGGCCATTCATTGAAGGTGCGCCTTATAATCCGGTGCACCTTATAGTGCGGAAAATATGGTACTTATAAAGTAGAATAACTTGGCATAGAACATAGAAGAATAGTATATACTATGGACTAATTAGAGAACTTTATACAATTTCCATTGAATGGTTTCATGATGAAAGACATACAAAGTTTCTCATAAAAGCTCAGATGACACAAAACATAACACACATTAGAACTTGTAAAACAAAACAACTGAACAAACTAACGCAAAGTACTTCACCATGTTTTTCTAACATTTAAATGTCTCCCTAGTCTGGCTACAAACCCCCCAATTAAGAGTTAAGGCCATCCTAACTCCATCTTTTGCCAGCTCCACTTTTCAGAAATGAAACTATAATACTATAATACATTTCAAAATTGAGCCCAGGTTTAAAAAAAAAAAAAAATACCCACCAGAATTACCCTTTAATCTCAGCCATGTTTAATTTAAGTTAAACTGACTTCTGTGTAAAAGAGAATAAGCGTTATGGCATTATCTGACCTAAACCTGCTCTTAGTCATGACAACGGAATCTCAAACATTTGTGTTTAACATCACATTGGTATCACTTACATTAGCCAACCTGGGGACCTCCAGACTGGGGATATTGAGGGCAGCACCAGATGGAACATTCTCTTGGTTTAATGTCAGTGCTTGAAGAACATCTGTGAGGGCGGCCTCAAGGTCGCTTTTGACTTTTGACAGTTCATCCACTGTGAGTTAAAGTACAGACAAGAACAAAATCAGCAAAGCTTGTCATAAACTATATCCCATTATAATTATGAACCCTACAGTATATCTTGTGATAAGTGTTGCCAGACAGACCAAAACCATAATTGGGAAAATGTCCACTTGAAGTTGGAATGAAAGGCTGTACTTACCTTTGACATGAAACTGGGTCTTGTGCAGTTCAAGCTCTCTCTCCTTTTTGCTCAGTTCTTTTTCGAGGTACTCATTCTGGGGGGGGGGGGGGGGGGGGGGGGGGGAGAGAGAGAGAGAGAGAGAGAGAGAGTTCATGTCAGGAACTTTATCTCAAACATGTTATTTTTGGGCTTTTTGTGCCTTTATTTGAGAGCAGATAGAGTCGAAAATCAGGGAGATAGAGAGTGGGGAATGACATGCAGGAAAGGAGCCACGGGTCAGATTTGAACCTGGGCCGCTTGGAAGACCACAGCTTCCATACATTGGGGGAGCGTGCACTAACCACTGCCCCAGTGTTTCTGTGTTTTTTACTTGAATCAACACAGGATATAGCTTCCTTAGCAGCTTCATGTTAGTGTTGTAGACACCGGGTATGTGTTCAAATTTTCATGAATTAATTCATCTTGGTAATTCTGTGGATGTACCAATAAATCTGTCTACCATCGAAGGGTAATTCTTCTTCTAGGTCTGTGTAGATGGAACAGTTTGCGTGAGACATCTCATAGCAGCAGATCTATATTTGGATTGGAGCTTAAAAGGTAACAAGACTGATATGTATATGTCCGGCATTTACAAGTCAAGGTAATGTCACCTTGCTAGCCTTTTGGAAGTGTATCCAAATAGAAAGGAATTTGTAGGTTGTAGCTTCGAGAATACAAGCAACACTGTTAACATGGAAAACTCTGTTAGCCGTTTGTGTTCTGCTGCTGCTGCTGAACTTGGGCGTATAAATTCTAAGATTATCCATAGTCTGTTTTGCAATTTCCTCTTTGATAATTTATAAAAGAAACACCCCAGCCTAACAGTATGACAATATATAAGTTGTCTTTGTGTGTTACATAAGAAAGGTGATCACTAAAGATGTGTTTCACCTTCGGACATTTTGAGTATTTGATCACACCTGCCATCCTAGTGCCATTCAGACTATTGGTGTTGAAATCTATATCTGTCCCCCCCCCCCCCCCTTTGTTTATAAATTATCGCCTGAATAAGACCTCTGGGTGCATCTTTTTCCTCTGCCTGCTGAATTTGCGCTGCCCTGCACCTACATGGTGTGCATATTCTACAATTCACTTACCATCTGAAAAAGGTTATCAAACAAAAAACATATTAACTACCTCTTTTTTCGAAGTGTTGTAGATATCAACCTGAGCTTTGCTGCTTCATTAATAAACCTGTAATGAACTCTTCTATCCTGAAGCCTGTTTTCTGTCCTTCTATCTTTAGATGTTAACTTTTTTTTTTTTAAATCGTCACACACGATACACTATGTTGTGTTTTCAGTCAGCAGGAACTTTTTCATAGTTCTAGGAACTGCTGGAACACCCCTTCCCCCAGTTTGTTTTTTTGTATTGACTCTGCGCCGCAGGGACTATGAACTACGAACTACTTTAGTTCCTAGAACCCTGTTAAGAGAACTGTTTGGTCTGAAAACCCCTGATGATGGAACAAAGTCCGACAAGAAGAGGGACCCCTTGATCTAAACCAGGATACTCCAGTGCAATTAGAACCAGATCATATGAAAGACTAGCACAAACAAATCCTTTCTGTTGGTTGTACTCAATGATAGCGACAATGAATAATTTGTTTTTACTTTTTCAGTCAATGGTCTGCCTTTCAAACATTTGGCCTTGATTAAAGGTGAGATAACATAAATCACGTGATTATTCAGGAACTTACTTTCAGTCGGATTTCTTCATCCGATTCAGTGATGCTCTGTTTGCGTGAGAGCCGCTCAGTTCTGCTGGACCAGACGTCGTCCTCCAGCTGCAGGCTTGAATGTGGGATCCCTGTAAACACAGAGGATTGTTGTTACCGCTTAAGACAAGCAGAGTTTAAATATGGAACATTACTCTGTCTGTAAAACATTTCCAAGGATAAGTTTTTTACTTTTAATTTGGCATAAGAGGAAAACTGAGTGAGTGAGCGATAAATTAAAGATAAAGTGATTCACTTTATCTTTAATTCTCTTAAATCGAGCAAAACGTTGAATCCACAGCAGAACTCACTCTTGATTGTTACAACAACAAAAAAGAAGGTGATTTAGATTTTCTTTGTGATCATCTATACCAGAAGATACTCTCAGGGCCTGATTTACTGAAGGTTTGCGTGTCTTAAAACGTGAGCAAATGTGATACCATCCGCAAACAAATGTGCAGTGAGTATTGCGTCTTTCATATGAGAAAACAACTCGCATTGTCCATTTCGTAGTTTTTCTGAATGAATATGCAATATGAGGTGTTTCTGCCCTGGCGTGCAAAATACTGGGAGGAGAAAATGGAAAGAAGTTAAGTTAGTACACGCATTGCGATTTACCAAGCCTGGAAAAAATTGCTGTTATTGTGCCGGTGTCTGTATTTAACACCTTTTAAAGGAAGGTGCTAAAGCAGGAGCCCAGTGTTACGCACAACAGGCTGCTATTATTGTAGTTAGGAGGAGACATAGGCACGATCAAAGAAGTTGTAAATCGCACTACGACCAAACAGACAATTTAGTACTTACTTGGGACCTTAGTAAATCAAGCCATTACAGTTTTGCACCTTTTTGCGGGCATGGATGTCATTGCATATAGACTACCCTGCAGACTTTTACCTCATTTTTAATAACTTGTCAAATTAACCAACATAACATCAACGTGGTGAGCGCTAATATTATTATTTCAGCCACTTTTCCTACAGATTCAAATCAAACACGACCCAACATCATGCATTACGTTTTTGAGAAACAAAACATTCTTGATGCAATCATAGTTTAGACTAAAAATGTTTTTAAAAATAATACAACTTTGATATATTTTGGTTTGGCAGGTGGCACAGTGTCCTCCTGGCTGGAATAACACACACTGCTATATCCTGCAAAACCTAAGCCTGTCAGGGTGAAACACAATTCTTTATTGAGTCTCAGTCTTGCAGATAGTTTTGTTTTTTGTTGCTATAGTTTTGAGAAATCAAAACTTTTACGCCTTTTCACAAATCCAGTGGCAATAACAGAACAATGTTTCTTTCTCTGGTTGACCTCAAAGGCCGTCAACAGCTTAATAACACTGCTCCCTTGAAAATGCATTGCTGTTGGAAGTTTTAAATCGATCATCATTGCACTGTTGCCATGGAAATTTCAAACAGAAAACAGTTCAGTCTAAGATACAAACTCAAGTTAGAATTTGGAATAAAACCCAAAGCAACATTTTTTTTTTCCAATCTTCCTGCTGAAAAACACACAGCAGAAGAATGTTCAATCTAAGAAAAATGGTGTTATGTAATTCGGTGAGATCTGCATCACCTCTTTCTTTCACCATTCGTCTGACCGCTTTCTTTAGCTCGAGTCTCTCCTCTTCCAGTCTTTCAATCTGGAAGGAAATCAAACAGTGAGATGAGAGGTGTTTAAAAAACCCCAGTGGTTATAAAATAAGTTGTTTTCACCTTTTTTGTAATCACACTTTACCTCTTTGGTCAGGACCTGGTTTTCTGCTTTGTACTGGCGTTGTCTGAGTTCTTTGGCTCGCTTGAACTCTGTCAGATCCACTTCTTGCTTTGGTCCCAGACCTTGTGATAGATTGAAAGAGACAGAGATGAACGTAAATGAAAAAAACAATTACTCAGCGACTACGTCAGTCATAGTTGTCAAAATATACTAAAATACAGAATAAGCAAAGATGTATATTTTGTTTAATCCGACCTAGTTTTTCTCTGAAGTCCTCATTTTCATCCATAAGGTCATTGATTGTCATTTCCAGCTGGTTGATCTCTTTGGTCATGGCCTCTGCCTCACGATCTCTCACCCGAATTAGATTTTTACATTCTTTGATCTCCAAAATGGCCGCTTCCAGGCCATAAGTGCCCTGTAATACACAAAAAAAGCAAACATTAAATATTCATCAACAGGCCCCTTTTGTTTCGCCTCTTAAGCTTTGTGGGTAAAACCAGGACATGATTGGACACGGCTACAAAAAAAAAAACTCTGAGCCTGTGGATGAATGAAAAGAAGGTTGATAACACTGGTCACACTGTCCTTTCAATGTCTCCTTTAATGTAACGGTGGATGAGAAAACAAACACAAGCCTTTCTTGTTTTTATATGGACCGAAGAACAAGTTGATGAAATCAAAATAAGCACTTAAGAGGAAGAAGAGGGCATTTGAAGACTTACAGACTCATATTGGCTCAAGCGATTTGAAGCCTCAATGAGCGCTTTGTCTTTTTCTTCAGCATGAGCTTCTGCAAGCTTCATCGCACGCTGTGCGTCCACCGCTCTGGCCTCTGCGGTTTCCAGCTTGGACTTCAGATCCTCCATCTTTCTCTGTTGTATGGTTGACGGTAAGCCTGGGTGAAGAAAAACAAAATAATAACTTTAATTCCTGAAAAACCAAACCAAAAAAAAATAGCCTAGCTGCTTTTTTTTTTTAGGATATTAAATGTTGGACAGCCCAACGTTTTCTACAGCTCAGTGACTCAAAATCATAAATCCTACTCCTCAACAGTTACAGCCAACATATCAATCAGGTTGATGGTTCCCTCAGTCCACTATCTTCCAATATCACACACAATGCTCGAAATTTAGGATTATTTTTTGGCTTCCCCTCTCTCTCTCCTGTTTCATTCAATTCATCTCCAAAATTAGAACAATATCTGCCACAAGACGACCGGGAACAAGTTAATCATGATCTATTCTTGACTGGACCAGTACATCGCCATCACTTTCTTGCCTCCAAATGGCCCATAATGCAGCAGCTAGCCTTCTTACTGGTTTTTAAGCTAACGGAAACTTCTGGTGATGAAAAAAGAAGAGCAATCTGGAAGAGCAAAATCTTGCAGTGCGTCGACTGTCCACTTCAGGAGCCCCAGAAGTCACAAATACACCACATTCAACAATGTCAGTCTTTACAGCAGAAATTGTTTACAGGTCTGATTAGTCATTGTCCTCATGGGCACACACTGTTCGGGGGAAGGATTTTTCAGCCAGGCACATAGCTGCCCTGGTTGACAGGTGGGCGTTATGTAACATTTCGTCAGGAGGCTTAAATCACACTTCAGCTCCGGCTCTCAGCCTGTCGTTAGGTTGACTGAACCTCAGTTTGAGACAGCATTTCCAGAGCCCCACTGCCGTAACAGATGTGTGAAGTCACTCACACTTTGTCCATGCACTATGCTTTTAACAGACACCATCACCCCATCTCAATCCTTTCTCCCCTCCCCTTGTTCCCTTGTCCGTCTTCACTTTTAAAGCTTGTCTGCTTCTTGCTCCAAATAATGAAAGGTGACTGCGAGTCCTCCGTCGGGGCTTTCGACTTTGGAAAGACGAGATTAAGCGTTCAGAAGTAGCAACTTCTTTTACATCACTACTTAAAACTTTCTTTAACCCAGTTGCTTTAATGACATTTTCTTGAATCTCTTTTCCATTATCCTTCTTACTGCTCTTAATATATTTATCTATTCCCAGTCCTCCTCTGAGGTCCTACGCTTCCTGTACTTACTGCTCTTATTTATTTACTTATTTCTCTTTTATTCATATTACTGTTCCCAATCTATATGTCTGTTTCATTTCCTCTGACAGGATGTTGTCTTCTCATATGAGACCATATTTTTTTTTTATTGTTTTATGACTTTCTCTGCCTTTTTTAGATCTGCCTGAACTCTTTTAATTTGACCTTCAAATAACCTCTACTTTTGTTTTCATACCTTGTTGATGCTGCCTTCCTATGAAGCGGTGGTTGAAGAATGGGAGACAGTTTGAATGTGTATCATATTAACCTTCTGGGTTTCTACCTTTTAGTTTTTCTCTGTTACATGTGTTTATTTATTTTCCATTCATATAACCCCTTTATTCCAATCTTGTTAAAGATATTAATGTTTTCAGCCGGTTTGCCTTTATTAGATAGGACAGCCGAAGAGAGACAGGGAGGAGAGAGCGGGGGATGACATGCAGCAAAGGGGCGAGGTCGGATTCAAACCCACGCCCGCTGCGACGAGGACTGTAGCCTCTATATATGGGGCGCACAACATAACTGCTAGTCTAGACGCCCAAATTCCAATCTTGTTAACTCTATTTTGCAAGTGCACACTCAACCTGCGCTATTTAAGCACTACCTTTCTGTTACTTAAATAAGATAAATCCTTTCACTTTGAAGCTGGAACCGAAACAAACAAAATATCAGCCTTTAAATCTTCGGTTCCCCTATCTCATACAGTTGTGGAATGTTTTTAGATACATCTGTACCAACAAAGCACATCTGGATTTAAGGAACTGCCACACATTTTTTCCTTTCAAGTGCATTAACGCTATGCAAAGATGGTAACTGATTCAAATGAAGTGTGATTTAATAGAGTTTCACCCTGTGTAGCCTTTAAAAAACCCTCCCTGTAGCCGTCTCATTACAGGCCTTTGAAACAGACTTAACTCCTGAACCCAGCTTTATCTGTGTCACACAGCTGTGGGAATTCGTTAGAAAACAGCCATAATAACTCTAACTATGGACTGAACATTATTTTCAGCAATAGTCTGACAATGTCAAAAAGCAGAGGTAAAGATAAAATTGGTAAATTGGGAAGGAAGCAAAGAGCTGGGAGATGTATAACAAATGAAGATGTGTCAGGAAAACGGGAAAGTGGGACACAGGTGCGGACCCAGGGATGTCTTAAAGTTATCCAAGAAGGATAACCACAAAAATCGCAAGCGATAGATTGGAGGGGGGGGTAGGGAACAATGAAAATAGTATAGAGCCAAAACACTCCTAACTAACGCACCGAAAATTATCAACTAAACCACTGCTGCCAGGCAGCTGACTCGAAACTAAATTGTCCGGGAGACCCAGAAACAATTCACGAAAGTAAAGGCTGCCAGGGAGGCCTTAAAACTCAACACAAAAGGCTGGGGTATATCAACTACCCAGCACCCCAAGTTATTTTGGCAATAGACACAAATACACAGAAAAGGTATTTGTTTGTGTTTATGAACACACAGACAACAAGAGACAACAGGGAGAACCTCTCACTACCTCTGAAGGTGAGATAATGGGTGCGTTCGAATTGTCCCTCCTATCTCCTTTCACTATCCACTTGACCTTAACCCCGCAAAAACGTCACGAGGTCAAGGAAAGATGTTAGAAGAATTCATAAAGGATTTAGGGAAAGGCGATCCCGTTGCTCTGACAATCCGACCGCATTTTCCACTAGGTCACGTCATTAAATGCGACGGGCCGGCGGAGGTTAATGACGTGGGTCTGCCGTGTTGAAACTACAGTGTTCCGAAAATGGACTACAAAAAACGCATTTAAAAAAACTTTCCCCTGTGCCTTCTTACCGGTGAAATAATCCTAATCACCACAAGGTTGGGATTGAACTAAAATAAATATAGAATACCAGGCTACAAGTAACAAAAGTGAAACCATCAGTTTCCTGTCCACTCATAAATCAACATCAACATAAATATGATTGTATGAAATTAATTGTTACATTTCTGCAAGATACACATAATGTTTTAAGCATACAAATGTACAACTACACAGCATTCATAAGTGAATGAAATATGTTGAATAAAACATCATCTGGATAAAAATGTCTCTTTTATCTCTTACATGACCTGTGTCACTTTACGATCATCGCTCATTTCCGTGAACGGTCGGATGCGCGACTTGCTTTAAATGTTGCGGCCGCAAGGAATTATGGGGCGTCATATCTCATCTCCTTTCGTAAAGGATGGTCCAGTGTATCCTATGCTAAAGGAGGTTATAAAGGAAGTAATGACCCACCTTTCCTTAACTTTTAGAGAATTCGAATGGCTCTTACCATGGCCGCCACTTAAATGCTTCAGGGGGTTAAGGTGAAGAGGATAGTGAAAGGAGATAGGAGGGACAATTCGAACACACCCTATGAGACAGCACAGAGCACTGAATTCCAGGAGTATATATAGAAGCTCCCCACACCTGGTTTTAATCAAGGCCAATCAGCCACAAACACAGCTGGCTCTACTTCAACCTGTCTAGCTCGCCATGGTTAACTTAAACATACAGCTTTGACCCCAGCGTTAATTAAAATGGACACTCAGTAAAGTAACTTTTAACTGCTTTAACTTATTGACTTTAAAGTGAAAGTGTTCAGATCACTTTGGACAAAACATGTATTGACCTTGATTTCTTTGGTACGAAGGTGTTCAATCAGAAATCGTAACCCACCTTTGTCTTTCTTAGTGGATGTCTTTAGCTCCTCAATGAGCAGCGTGTGCTTCTCCATCTCCCCCGTGTACTGCTCCACCTGGTCACTCAGCATCTTGATTTGATTATCCCTCTCTTGGACGGCCTTCAACATACACCAGCAAAAAAAATAAAAACTCTACTTAAAGGCACACTGAATCATTGACACTTCCATCATTAAGGAAATGTATGAAATGAATGCTTAGAGGGGATAGGGGTAAGAGGCACATGATGAAACTTACGGTGCAGAGCTCATATATGACCTTTGCCCAGGACAGCGATAGCGAGATGAAAAGGAGGACAGGTTGATGAAACACAAAAAGGCAAAGAGAGAAAGCAGAAAGTAGGAAAACTGACAGAAGATATGAAAGAAGATAAATGACAATCCATGCCCAGGTCAGGACTTCCCTGCTCCGGTGGACACACATAACCTTGAGTGCACATGATAAACAGAAACTAACCCCTTCCATATTGCAATTAGGATTGTCCGCCCTCCCATTTAGGTAAGTAGCGTATAGACGGATTACATCGTGAGCCCACAGTTATGGTTACATCCTCTTTGACATGAGTGCCAAAAAACACATATGATACTGCTTTACAATAAACGATTTGAATCCCGAACATCCATATGTCCTTCAGCTATAACTGCGATATATTAACATAACACCACTTGCTGGAATCAAGTCAAAAAAAAAAAAGAATGCTTTCATTTCTAAATATTTTTACAGCAACATATAAATGGGATCATTTTAATTGTTCTTTTATGTTAAAGAAATCCGAGTTTATAGTGTTTCAAAGGGAAAACAGTTTTTTTCTCCATTTAAAGCCAATTTTGTGAGGCAGAGTTCTATATATGTTCTAAATATGACCACATCTCCTAAGAAGATGTCAGAAGTAGAACCTTTGTGTGTATGCTGCTTTCATGTGTCGTGCATTGAGTTTTTTCTGCCCTACACATGAAACAACAAATCCATCTGAATGACATCATGGCACTACCTGCTGCAAGGCAAGGATGTTGCTTTTATCCAAGTCCAGCTGCGCCGAACGCAGCTTCTCCCTCAGATCACGGATCATTTGCTGGTACACCAAAATTTCGTCGTCCTTTCCAGAGAGCACTCTCTGAGGGTGAGGAGGAAAAGATCAGGTCAGAGCATTAGAAGGCTTTTGATGCACCTGTAGAAAAGGTTAACAATGACCACACCAAAATCAATGATGAGGCAGTAGGAACTGAAAAAGAGTCTCTTCTGAGCATCCATTTTGGCGCTCCTTTCATCTCTTAAAGGTCAAATATGATTTAATATACACTTCACCATGTTTTTCTAACACTAATATGTGTCCCTTGTCCGTCTATAAACTTCACAGACATCATTTTGGGAGCTCTGAGAGGTATTCAAGGTTTTTGAAAAAGGAGGATTTGTGTGACCTTTAAAACTTTAGAAATTTGGGCATGTCAAAAAATAGAGATAGAAAAACAGAAGCTTTCTTTAACAAAAAGAAAATCAGTTCTGATGTCACTCTAGGCCTAAAAACACTTCATTGGCTCACCCAGTACAGTACAGAATTGCTTTCAAAATCCTATTATCACTCCATTAAGCACTCAATGATTCAGCTCCCCAGTAGATTTTGAACCTGTTAACAGAATCCGAAGCCATGACCCAAGGGGCCAGGTTCCTCAGGTCATCAGGTGGAGGTCTTTTAGTTGTAACAACAATTAAGTCAAAGTTTGGAGAGGGGGGGCCTTTCGTTACTGTGGTTCTTCCCTCTCTCTGGAACAAACAGCCTGTTGTCCTATAAGTCCATTACAACTGTCGCCACTTTTCAAACTTAACTCAAAACAAAGCCTCAGATCTATTCTCCCCAGCGTACGAGTAGTTACTGTGTGTCTGTATGTGTGGTTTTTATTTGATTGTCTTGGTGCTATATGGTGATGGACTGCTGTGGTGTGTCTGATGTGTGCTGGGTGCTTGGTTTATTGATTTGATTTCTTCATATTATTCATGACTGTGGAGGTAAATGATGACTTTTGTATTCCCCTGACATGTGAAGCACATTGAGCTTACCATGAAATGTGCTTCATTTCATTAGAATGTCCAATAATTTGACGACAGGTAGACAGGGTTGTATCAAAGGTAGAATATGTGATTTTTCACACTTAAATATAAATATAATATAACCTTACGTATAAAAGTTGTTTAATTGAGGAACTAGAGAAAAGAAGAATACTGTACTCACTGCTTATTTGAATGTCACGTTAGCATTTTTAGATCACGGTCATTTCGTTTAAATTTACATGCAGTGTGAAGATACGAGCAAACTAAAAAGCGCTAGCATTAGCATGCTAACAACAATGCAACGCGAGTTGTTTTGGTTTCATGCTGGTGCTCAAGGGGCGACATCTACTGGATCAAAAAGTTGCACATTCTTCCTTTAATGGCAGGATGGGATTTAATTGAAATGTTTTATTTCGAACGTGTAAAACAGAAAAAGAAACCTAAAAACAAAGAAATGTAAATGAAAAGTTTCTTTTAAAAGACATTATCAAACACTTAGTTAACCTAATTTACAAGTAGTATAACTTATGAAATCCCATCCTTTCCTCATTAGTCATGATTGATACTTAGCGTCCTTATTTATACAAACCTTTACTTTTCTCGTGCTGTGCAGTTGTTCACTTTTTTTAGACGCCTGTCTTACATCAAAGACTCGCGGGACTAAGAGGGAGAGTTTGAGTGACGATCCGCCGCCAGCACCGAGGGGCCACGCGGCCTCGGGTGCGGGGATCTCAACCGGTAATGATCCATCCACAGGTTAACCTACGGAAACCTTGTTACGACTTTTACTTCCTCTAGATAATTAGTTTGATCGTCTTCTCAGCGCAGTGTAATATAACAAAGCTAGCATAACGGCACAGCTTCTGTACAATTCAAGGGCTTTGGACTCAGGCTCCTGTAGTCATAACGTTTACGAGTTCATAAAAAGGTTCCTGGGGGCTGTATACATTTCTACAGTCAGAAAGGATTAATAAAGTATTAGAATTTGCTCTATAGGTTACCCCTCTCTATCTTTATTACAAATATTTTTAAACTACATTGTACTTAAAGAAAGCAAAGTCAAGAGGCGCCCTTTTTTTTTTATTATTATTATTTTTTTTTACAGTTTGAGTTGTTTGAGTCACACCCACCTTCCACTCCTCCACTTTGGAATTTACCGCTGCCATAATTGGATCATCGTCTTCAGCCATGCTGTGAATCTTATCTGTCAACTCTCTCACCTGCAAATTAAACCCACACACACACCCACACACACAGACATGTAACTCAGGGATATCTATCAAACACAAATGTAAAAAAACAAACACGATAAACACGACAGCTGAAAGCCTGGACTCTTTTTTTTTTTTTAAAAGATACACCCGTAGGTGATGTAGGTGATAACCTTTTTGTTAAGTGATAAACAGTGTCGGGTGACTAATTTTATGGGGAGCACTGGCTCCAAGCCCCACCACTGACTCAAGGTGCAAACACTACTTCATTGAGGAGGGTCATTACTTGGAGCTTTGCATGATCCCTCTCTTTCCTGAGCTGGTCCATGATGGAGTCCGTCTGCTGTATGACAATCTTCATCTTGTTGTATTCGTCCGTCATCTTCTCCATTTCCTTCACAGACTCCTCCAAACTCTTCTGCATCTGCTCGTTCTGTGTTTTCAGGAGCGCGTTTTCATCCTCAGCGCGCTGGTGAGAAACAAAAGCATTGAAAACAGCAGTTAATAATAAAAGCAAATGAACACCATAAAACGTACTAATTGACATCAACATGATCTGGCATTTCTTTTTGGCAGGTACAGGGTTTTTCCTCCGCCAAAGGCCTTGGTGGTACGGCGTTTCTCAAAGACTTCAGCCCTAGTATCACCGCGTGTGCAATATAACGTTCTGTCACCTCATTCGTACAGAGTTCAGCAGATTAACAGCTTTAAAAGTACCTGAATGTCTTCCATGTACTGGTAGAGCTGCCGGTTGGCCAAAATGAGCTTCTTCTGGGTCTCTGCGCTCTCGTCTTTGGATGGAGCCGGCTCCTTCTGCTCCAGCTCTCCGCGATAGAAGTCGACATCCTGCTGGAGCTGCTCGTTCTGTCGCGGTGCAGGAAGGACATAATGAGTCTCACAGAGGAAACTTGATACACTGTCCCATGAGCGTACACTACTCTAGAGACACTACAACAACATATTTCACATCAATACCTCTATCTCTTACCTTTTTCTTAAGCTTTTTTATCTTAGACGATGGAAAAGAAAGAGATGAAAAGAGATGATGACATTTTAGAAGTAGGCATTAAGAGAACTAGAGGCGGCAAAAGTTACTGAGGAGGTAAAGCCAGGTCCAGACTACAGGAGTTTTGGTCCATGTTCTCTCATGATACATTCAAGTATGTTTGATATTTGGGATTTTAATTTTGAGTGATCAATAGTCAATGAGAGAGAGAGAGAGAGAGAGAGAGAGAGAGAGAGAGAGAGAGAGAGAGAGAGAGAGAGAGAGAGAGAGAGAGAGAGAGAGAGAGAGAGACGCAGCCCCTAATGATTGTTAGCACTTATGCCAGATGTTAGAATAATATATCTGATAGATGTTGAAACTGAAACCAGCTGTAGCTACAGACCAGCTGTACCTGAATGTTTTTCCTTCCACACTCATTTGTTTTTATTTCTTGCCATAAAGAATTAATACAGCACCAAATCAGTCCCCCTTTTTTGCTCCCTTTGCCAAACACAATAATCTTCAAAGTACTCCTGTGTTGTAAAACTTAATTATTTTCAGATTTTGTAGGGGGTGCATGTTGAAGGTTAGAGGGAAGAACATCTGGGAAATGTATCCTTAAGAGCATGAAGCAACCAAATTTCAAAAGCTGTAAGGATTTTCAAACTCCTATAGTCTGAGTCTGAGCCACGCCCCTGGAATAGATGGTGTAATGAATAAAGATGAAGTGAGGAATAAAAAAAAGATTTTTTATGATCTGTAAGATGTAGTGCCAGCTGCCAAGTACCTCTCTTTTGAGCTTCTTGACCTCCTCCTCCGCCGCCTCTGCTTGTGCAACCAACTATAGGAAAGAGAGAGTACAAAACGCACGAAACAAAGTCTAAATTTAACAAATGTTACATGTGCATTTTGCAATAGACTTGCTCTAGTGTACTGGAAGCCCAAGGATTCGAATATGTCTCAATCCTAATTCTTTGGTCCTATGCTACTGTATGCAGGGGAATTCAAGGTAACATGCTCATACCTCCATGTTGGTTTTCTTGTCTTTGCCCATTTCTGTCTTGCATTGGGTCAACTCCTTTTCCCTCTGCTCCAGCTGATTCTCGAGCTGACGGATCTCATCCCTGAGAAAGCGGGTGTCTGGCCCTGAGCCGGTTGGCTTAGCCTTCAGACCGGAAACAAGACACAAAAAAACACCCAAACAACCCCCACCAGGAAACCTCTTAGTCCTCCATCATCTCCATCTGTTCACAGACTATTAATGCACACACTGTCACACAGGTACCTAAAAAAGGACTTTCTTTAACAAACGATCATAGTGTCATTTCAGGTAACAAGCAAACTTTCTTTGAAACTGAGATGTAATAAAGAAGGTTAGAAAAGTAATAGCTGAGTGAGCATGCAAGGTATTAACAGTAATCTTCTTAGGCGTTGTCATCCAGTGGTCGATACAACCAATCCGTGTGTAGCTGGGGTTACCCCCTATGATTGGCTCAAAGACTTGGACGGAAGTTGTTGTTGCTTTTGTTTACGGAAGTGACTCAGGAAAGAGATTTCAAATCAGATTATACATTAATTGTTTTGTTTCCTTATTTAACACGGTACTGACTGTAGTCTCAGGGATAAAGAAGATCCAACTAATAACACTAAAGTAAGTTTGCAGAAAAGCAACACAGATAAGATGAAAAGCATTACCTTACACTCTTGTTCCAGCCTAGACACCTTGGCGATGAGTTCCTTTTCTACATTACAGAAGTCATAATCAACAATTCAAATTACATTTTTGTTCATAAGCAAAACTTAAATATTTGCTACATTTTACTACTAAGATTTAAATGTGTGCTAACCTGTTTTGACTTGCTTTAAACCCATGTTATGAATGAAGTCATGGGTGCGAGAAAGTTCCTGATCTTTCCTCTACCAGGAAGACAGAGAGAAGACAAGTATGTCAAAAATTGCAACATGGGTGTTTTGGAGAGAACTGAATAGCAAGAAGAAGATTGTGCACCTTCAACAGGGCCTGAAACACTTTGAGGACTTGAGTGATGTCCTCTGGAGCTTTGCCCTTCACCTCCCATTCTTCAGCCTACATGGACAACATAGTTTCATTAGAAAAATGGTGAAATGCAAGAGTCTGAATAACTTGAAGTTTTCCGGTAAATAGACAGCACTTATGTAAAATAATGTAATACTGGCGACAAAAAAAGATGGTCTGTCAACGCAAAACAGTTAAACAACTAATACGCTGAACAATCATCTCAGATCAGCATAATGGCAAGAAACAAACAAATATACAGCACCTTTAAAATCAGGTGTGTAAGCGCTATTGACTCCACTAAATTTCAACAATAAGGTAAGATCAAAATGTAATAACAAAAAGATCAAGAAACAATAAATGCAATCAAAATGAATTAAAAGAAACAACCGGCAGATCTTGAAATCCAGTTGAAGTAATAAAGCAATACAATCAAATAACATACAGTAAGACCTTCCTGGGGGTCTGAGAGGAGCCCAGAATATTGAGATTTTTAAATGCAGTCTTAAAACTCATTTATTCAGTCTGGCTTTTATATAGTGTTTTATATCATTTCAAATCGTAACATTACTGTATTGTCTTTTTTATCCTACTACAATTTGAAATATTTTCCTCTTTAATATCTTGTTGCTTGTGTGTGTCGTATTTTATTTTTATACACATTTTATTTTTAATTCTTATTGGTGTGCATTAGTCTCTCAATGATTTTATAAACTACTTTTTGTCAATAACTTTTCTGCACTCTTGTTAAGCACTTTGAACTGCAATTGAATTTGTCTGAAAGGTGCTGTATAAATAAAGATTGATTGATCGATTGTTTGTAAGATGAGCAGTCTTTGCTAAACTCACAGCAACAATGCAATCAAATAGTCATCTTAAACCAGGGAGGCGTGAGTGGTTGAGATTCATTTCAGGTGGAAATAAGTGATTACAGGTACATGAAGTGTTGACATTTACCGAAACGAACATGTTGAAGATCTCGCCCGATTGCTCTTCTTCGTTGAGGTCCTCCAGATTCCCCGGGTCGAGTCCCATCACTTTATACCACTCAAGAGCAGCTGGCATGTTGAGCAGAGATTTAACCGAGAGCAGAAAGAGCCTCAGATTTCCTACATACTTATCTGTCTTATTTCTGCGTGGCTAACCACTGCTGTGCTGTTCAATGTTTATATTTTTTAACGCATCAGGTGTCTTGTTGTTTTGCTTAAACGTTAAACACTTGAACCCGATATATATGCTTCCCCTTTACTGAAATTAGTATAACATGACAGATGCGGAACAAAGGCTGATCTCAAGTCAAAATTACAGTAAATACACATCTTAATTTTGCCGTGTTATGATGCTTTGGCTGCTAGGTTACCACCGACAACGAACAGTGCTAGTTAGCTCACAAAGCTAGCCGACAAGAAATAAAAAAAACTAGTAAAAACGAGACAAATGGACCCGGAAAGGAAACTTTACCCGGCGGAAGACACTTGACGGATAAAACGCTGTCACTACTGTACCTATAAACGACTCTGTATGGGCAGAGAACACGTAAATTTATCAAAAACAATCATCTCAGTGTAACTTGCGCGCTGACCTCTGCACCGGAAGTGATAGTGAAGACGCGTTCACGTTAGCTTCCTCAAACGAATGGAAGCTAGCACTGTTTAGTTCGTAAACACTCTTTTTTTTCGTGTCACCTCAGCTGTCACCGTCCGCCCCGTCATAGACACGATAGGTAAGAAATTCAAGGAAGGCGTTAAAATACACTTGCGCACGCCTTATCCAGTTTAAAAGACTTGAATCAGCCGTGTTAGCATTAGCTGCTGAGCTAGCCTCACCATCAGCTAACGTTGTGTTGCAGTTAGCCGGTTGGAAATGCTGCGTTAAAAGAGTTTGTTCTGCCTTTTAAAAGTGATTGTAAAGAGTCGAGTCGAGCGGGATGCTGAACTCGGGGTGATGTGAGCACATTTGTTTGTTCTAAAAGACGCGCTGCTGCGTTTTTGTATTGTTTTGAAGGCCCTCAATGTAGAGATGAAAAGAAGCTGCTGATGAATGAGAAATAACACACACAGTCAAACACAAGATGAAGGAAAGGTGGTGCTATCCTATGCATTGTAATGTGAGTGGATGGTTGCATTAAAAGTGTATTTCACATCAGGATTAATATGACAAACATCTGTTTATTTTTTATTTTTACTTTTTGTCCTGTACAGTGATCAATGACGGCTTTGGTCAGCCATGGCTGTCGTGTCATGGAAGGAGATTTTACTTTTGACTGGACTGGTGGTGGGATGTTACTGGAACAGTGTGTCGTGCGGCTTCGCGTTTGATGATGTCTCGGCTATTCTTGACAACAAGGATCTGCGGCCCTCAACTCCCCTCCGCAATCTGTTCCTCAATGACTTCTGGGGAACACCCATGGCTGAGGTACATCATAGTCCCTTAAAAAAAAACCATCTCCTTTCCCTGAAAATTAACATAAATATTCACATCTTTTGTACCATATTATATTGTGTTATGTCTTCACTTTGGTCAGTAAAACATGTTATAGTTTAGTACTGTTTGGGGAAATCACAACTAATGCCGTGGGGAACAGTTTTATGATAATTCATTCGTGGGTCAAGGTTTTTTTTTTTTTTAAGTTGTAAGCTGCTTTTTTAACAAGGAAATAACACGATTTATCTTTAAAATAAATCTTTGTCTCATCTAGCCTTGATACAAACCAAGTAAGAGACAAGACAAGTAATTCCAGTCAAATTCACCTGAACAGTACTAAAACAAAATGTATTTTGGGGATAGTTACCAAAAGTGAAATATTCTTAATTGTAGATGTAGTTGACATGTAAGAAGAAGCCTGTTCAGTGATACAGCAGCTGGTCTAGGTGGCACAACTAATTCACAGCTGAGTAGTTGAAACTACAGCAATGCTACATTTTTATGAACATGTCTGCATGTGCCCACTTAGATAATTCATTTGGAACCCCTACAATTACCTTTGACTTTAAGGTTACTTTTCAGGTCACTCCTAAACTTTGCTAATCATTTCTCAGACCTTAACATCTGGCGACCTTAACATCTGGCAATAACTCAACTAACCCACATCTCTAAAACTAATGTAACACCATGCTATCTAACACTATAATTTTTTTTATTCTGTATGTCCAACTACAGGAGCGGAGCCATAAATCTTACCGACCCTTGACAGTGCTCACCTTCAGACTGAACTACCTCTTCAGTGAGCTGAATGCAGCTTCCTACCATCTGCTCAACGTAGTTTTACACGCAGTTGTATGCGTGCTTTTCCTGCGAGTGTGCCGACTGTTCCTGGACAGGACTTCTGGCTTGGTGGCAGCGTTGCTGTTTGCGGTCCATCCCATCCACACTGAAGCTGTGAGTGAACATTTGATTGGTTAAAAGTTCATCTAATGTGTCTAATGGCAGAGAAAGATATTCATATGTGGTAAGGTTTCACAATATTTCGCGTCTCAACACTCCACACAGCCGTTTTCACAAATGAAATTCTGCACATTTTCAGCGAATTTCAGGAGGACTGTCCCTAAAATCATCCTAATCTGGTGGGTCACCTCATGGCGGGAAACCATCCCGCTGTTTGTGTACACACGTGCGGCTCCTCCTGTAAATGTCAGGAGTTTTTCAGGAGTTTAGTTGAAGAGTGAAAGCACTATAGTAGATTCATCCGTCTGCACGAATGAAGCAGGGTGTTTTAATTAGGCTTTTGGGAGTTAAGCGTGGAAATTTCTCACACTGGTTTCTTTCAAATTCTGGCCCATACTTCCTGTTTTCATTCATAGTCACCTACCGCAACTTCAAATTGATTTGCTTGAGGCTAGGACATAAATTAATTTGTGATATTTATTTTCCCCATTGTGGGATGAATAAAGGAGTGTCTTACCTTACTCGCTGTACTTTCTGATTTAACAACTCATGCAGCATGTTTTCTATGAAGCAGCACTTACCAAGTTAAAGCACCTGATTCATTGGATATTTACGAGTTCTTAATTTCAACGGAATACCCACCAATTAGTCTCAAGGAAAATAGAGGCCCCTTTCTCTTTGATGGTAATTGCTCAGGTAATGCTCCACCGCACTATAATTTTCAAATCAGATGTCTTTTTGAGAAGAGTTCATAACACAGAATATCCTTTCTTTATCGGAATTGTTAAAACCCTCAGAAAATGAGTCAAGTAGTCACACAGCACCAATTAGGAACACCGCAAGTCATCCCAAACATTGTTCAAAGTATTATTAAAGCTCATTTTCATACCTTACATGTACTATAATTATATTTGCTCAATCAGTCTCTGTTGTAGGATAAAACAGTCAAATGCACAAAGAATGTCAGTCATATAAAAATCATCTAGAGAAGGAAAAGTTGATTTGCTTTCCTCTTCACTCTCTCGCCCTCCTCAACTCTCTCTGTACGTTGATTCACAGAGCTCGGGGATCAAGAGAATTGATTGTGAGCTGTATTTTTATAACCCCTGAAGTCCTATCTTGAACACAACTTGCGTCAACACAGTACAGGCGTGCGGCATAATTAAGTTGCCATAGCGAATTACACAGGTCAGACATGAACTGTCATCATAGTACTGAAACCCCAGGGTTCACCCTGAAGTTGCCTCATCAACCACAAAAGATTCATTGTCCCACAGACACAGGCAACCTCCCGCAGGCGTCAATCTTGAAATGTACAAGCAAAGAACGCTGACCATGTCGTTACGGTCAACGATTCACAAATACACAGCACGGCATAGAAGAGTCCTTACATTGCGTGAAAACTAAAACCTGGTTTATACTGTGTGGAATATATGCAGTGGCTACACCATAGTGGGCTACGCTGTTGTGAGCACTAATACTTGTGCGTTAGTGTGTCTGCATAGCTTGGCAATACTCCACCTACAGCTTGTTATATTGGCATTTTTCAGTTCTGCTACATTACAGGAAACCATGGCAACTAAACCTGAGTGTTTTAAATTGGAGTTGGAAATGATAAATATTGAGCAGCAGTTGATTATATTGGCTTGTAGCGATCTTCCTTTTGCAGAACTTTTAAATGCAGGAAATACAATGCTATCCAGCGGTCCAATCACAAATATGGTTGTGTTGATTCAACGCTTACGAGGAGTTGCACGTCAGGCTACGTAGGCTTCTCTTTAGCTACAGGGCTAAGTAAACCAGTGATGTATGCTACAGAGAAGAATAGATGCAGAAATATAAATCAGGCTTCAGCCAAAGGGTGCTCCTATTGAAAGGAAAAGCAAACACTTTTTAGGTCCATTGTGTTCATGTAAAGCTAGCTGGAAGAAAATGCTCCAGTGTATGTGTTTATGTACGTCCTGTACATGCCCTCACTGAACAGTGAGTGAGGGATTAGGAAATCACTCATCTGCTGTTTACAATACTGCAATAACATCGCTGCCTCAGTATTGTTCCAACATGCCCACCAGCTCTGTGTGCAGGGTGGGGTCAGATATTGCGTCTGTTTTGCTGAACAGGTGGCTGTATTTACGCTCTTATCTGTCTCCATGCACAGTTTCTCACAGGGTTAATACAAAAGCTCTCCAACCCATCGTTTGGGAAAGAAGCCAAGTCACAATTGCTCAACTTTATAATTTTAAAGTGATTTGGAAGTGATAAACTGTCAGATCTTATACCTAATGCAAGGTATTTCCTTCTTATTGTGGACTTTGTTTACTTGCATTCTTTTGACTCTTAGATGGGATTAAGGCCACCATCACTTAAAACCCCTACTGTTAATACTCTTAAACCCCTTCTGTTTATAGTCCTCATGAGCAAAGGAATGGCTGTCCTCTTCTTCTGAATTTGGACCTTTTTGTTTGGGCTTCAAAAATATTTTGAATGTCACCACTCCCTCCTGCTCACCTGCACTTTTCCTTCTGCGTTCATACATCGGCTCACCCCCAATTCTTGCAGAAATCTTACTATGGGGCTAGCAGGACAAAATCTGGGTAAAGTCAGGTTGGAATTTCTGGAAATGTTCTTTTTATACTCCTCATGAGGAAGGAATCACAGTCCTCTTTTTCTGAATGTTGGACGTTTGCAGAAATGAATCCTGACAGGATTGATGCTGGTTCTGTACAATTCACTGCTACTTACTAAAGAAATCAATAATTTTGGACACAATATTAGTTTGGAAATGATCTGACTGATTTAAAATAGTCCTTTTAAGAAAATTTCTAATGCTTTAAAAACTGTCACTATGAGAATAGTGTTGAGTATTAATAGTAATAATATTAGCCTACTCAGCTGTTACAAATCACATTAAGTAAATAAACATTTCCATTGATGGTGAAGTAAGTCAACAGGATACCATGATGACCTTACTTCCTCCTAACTGTCAAATTCTTTTGACTTCTTGATTTATGAGTCTTTAAACACAGCATCAGTCCATACTGTGTTCCTTGTGTCTCTTAAGTCCTTTCACTGTCATCCAGCCCCCTTCTGTAAGTTAACCTTGCAGTTGTGCAGGGATGTTTTCTTCTTCCTTTTTTATTTTCCTTAATTGTTTTAGGCTAAGTAAAATAGCTGGGGGGGGGTGGGGGGCTGTCAGGGAAAATTCTGTGGGAAATTCAAGGAAACATTTGGCCTCACCGTGAAAATTTCCAGAAACTTCACAGAGTTTTGTGCATTTGTGAAAATGCCACGGGACTGTAGCAATGGTCTGTAATAAATAGCAGCTGTCTTAATTGCATAAATAAAAGACTGCAAAATGTTGTAATCAGTTAATCAGATTTAAGCGTTCATCAAAGCTGGGTAATAAAACAAGTTTGTATTTTGGGGTCTGATTTAAATGTTTATTATGTTGATACAACCACTTATCTTGAAAGTTATCGGGACCACAATGTTTACTGAACTTGAACAGAAACTCAAAACCTTCAGCTTATCATTTGAACTTGATCTGGTTCTCTTCTGCAAGGCTTGTCTGAAAAGACACCCCCAATTAGGACATGTAACTCACCCTATACGGAATAGCTGAACTGATGACCAGACAGGCTCTGACCAGTGTAGAAAAACAAAGAAAACATTCTGTTTCTTGGGGTGGAGTGCTACTGTTACACAGCATGCCCCACTGCGCCAATCTTCCTCGTGGTGTCCTCTCTTCTGTGCAGAGTCTCTCAGACTTCTTGAATGGAAACAATTTGCCTCACAAATGAGCCCTTAGAGTTAGTCCAGCGAATGCCCTTCATGTTATCGTCGTCTGGAATCTCTCTCTGAACGGATCATTTGTTTTGAGTCATGCTCCAAGCACTGAAGGTCCCTTCATGATAAGTACGTACAAAGAGTCCCTGTGTGTCCCTGCATTTTTTCTTTTTAAGTTGTCTGTCTTTGAATAGAGGCTTCAATTTTAATGTCTTAAAGTATTTTCAAATACAAATTATCGAGTGTCAGGAGGGCTGTACAAGGGCACGGGAGGGAGGGAGTGGGGGGCTGAGTAACTCACGAACAAGCTGCAACAAAATGCTGCATAGAGACAAATGCATAAAGAAAATGGGGTTCATAGTCTGAGTAATTCAACAAAAATTAGCTCAGCTTATTGGATTCCTCTGCTTTGACACTACACTGACTCTGTGTTTTTTTTTCTTCATGACTTGTGTCTGTTAGCCCATGTACTGCTTGTACTTCAGATTGTATATGTAAATGCACCCCTCCCTGACTGTTTGAATGTTATGTACCAAATCACTTCATTAACTTATGGCCAGTGTGACAGGTGGTAGTATCAACTTCAACTTTATTTGACCCTGAAGGGCGATTGGTTTTGCGGCAAGACAGTAAAAGGACAGCAGGTCAAGACAGTAAAAAGACAAATGACAAAAGTACATAGCTGACACGGTCAAATTGCAAAATGCAAGAGGCACTGAATACAGCATCCCGAGAAACAACCAAGATCTTTGACTGAGGCTCACAGCAGCTTTCATCAAAACATAGTATAAAGTAGTTCTGTTCCTATCAGACAAAGTAGCTCTTCACCAGAATCAAAAGCAGTCCCTGAAATCAAAATAACAGTGAATGTAGCGTGTGCGTGTGCGTGCGCTCTTTTTTTTTTTTTTTTTTTAGCATCCTTTAAGCAAATCAAATTAAAGAACTTTATCTGTATGGGAGTAACTCTATGTGCTTTACATTAAAGTGGAGAAAACTGAGGAAATCTCAAAGCAGGCAAATTAAACAAGTACAAATTCTATGTGATAAAACAAAGCAATACATGAATAACAAACAAAACAATCACCAGTAGAATAAGTGAAAGTCGTTTAAACAAAGAAAGCATGAGAACTAGTTTTTGAATCACAGGGGGCGGAAGGTAGTTCAGTCTGTTGGGACTTGGGTTGGGAACCGGAGGGTCACCGGTTCAATGACGGTCTGGTGGCTGGAGAGGTGCCAGGTCACTTCCCGAGTACTAAAATGTGCCCTTGAGCAAGGCACCAAACCCTCAACAGCTCTGGTGCTATCCTTTTGTAGCAGTGTGTAGCAGCCCCACTCTGACTTCTCTCCACTAATGCATGTCCACAGCTCCTGTTTGTGCATGTTTGTGATTTGAGATGTTATCACAGGCCAGTGTCATACGATTGGTTACATTAATGTCACAAATTTTGAAAAGTTTTTAAGAGTTTTTAACAAAAAAATGGTCATAAGGGACTTGCTTGCTTATTGCAATATGTAGGGGGTTTTGTAGTTTGGATGCATGGTAACAGAAAGACTGAAGTTTTCAAATTGTTTTCATTTGTTGGTCCTGAATCAGAGGTTTTTCACCTCATCAAGTGAACTTATGACTTTATGTGTCTGCCTGATCTTGTGAATGTGGTTAGGTATTTAGAGATTTAAAGGCAACACTATTCAAAGGACAATGATACGTACTAGTTGCCAGTGAAATGTGAATCCCGTGAATCAACTCCTTTTCTTCTAATTGATAACTCAGCCAGAGAACAGTGCCTTAAACTGTAAGAAAACAATTTATTTGAAGTCGTCATGTTTACTTGGTCCTTCAGGGACCCACAGTGGAGTCTCCAGATTTGTTTTTGCACTCTTCCTTGTAGACTTGGACTTTTATGAGCTGATTTAGGATTTATGTTCAGGTCTTTGGTCATGGTACAAGTGAGAATGTTATTTATTCCACACGAGGGCACTCATCATTTACACAAATGACAAGCGTTGCCAGGGTCCGAATTTAACACCCGCCAAGCGCCAGATGCGGGTCGATTTTCAGAGGGCTATCCGTCTCAGGGCGGGTAAATGTTTTATCAAAAAGTCATAGAAACTATGCGATGAGTATTCATTGCGTTTGATGTAGCCTAGCTGCAGCTACTTTTCCCTGCTCCTCTCTCTGCTGTCATGACTGTCTGTGAGCATCGCGGGGCACGCTGAAGACACACCAACATACACTGCAGCGCAATTGCACACACACACACACACACACACACACACACACACACACACACACACACACACACACACACACACACACACACACACACACACACACACACACACACACACACACACACACACACACACACACACCGGAGCGCCAACCACCACGCACACCCGTTTACTTCTAGTGCTGAAGCACGAGAACACTGCGGTCGACTTTTCTGCGTTCACTCTCTCCGTGTCTGCAGCTAACTTAGCGATAGCATCATAATAAGTGTGTGAACATCTCCACACAGACTCTGTGAAACAGCGCTTACAAACACTTTAGGTATCCTAGCGGACGCTGAATGCACGCTCCACTTTTCCCTTCCTTCACGTGCAGCAGGAGCAGTCAGAGATATACGTCCACTAATGAGCAGGCAGATTAAGATTATTATAAGAGTCTAATATTGTCAAAGCTAAATCAGGATTAAACTTGTTTTGAGTATTAATATATATTTTTTCTCTGGATTTTTGTTTTTAGTCTGTAATGTTGGGGGGGGGGGGGGGTATTACAAATAATACATTAAGAAAAAAATAAAGGCCAGCAAATATATATTTTTTTCAATTTCTCAATTTCCTGATCAGATGACATCGAATCGATCAAGTCTGTGACTTAAATGTATTATTGATTAAACAAAACATAATGCCTTCTCAATTAAATGTAGTGTAACAGATGTGTGTAGGACACAAAAACAAAATTTGTTATTTTGGCCGGTAAAAAAATATGTTTGGCCGGTGAATTTTTTTCATCCACCTGCCACCTTGGCCGGTGAGTCAAAATGTTAATTTCATACCCTGGGCGTTGCTGTCAGGAAGTACTGCTTTACAAATATGTATGTCTTTGCAACATTTGCTGTGATGGTTTACTTGAACAGACCTGTTTTCACAGCTGGATTCAAGGGCTGAAGCATGTGTATTCTGGTTGCTTGCCAATTGTAGACACGTGTGATGTTCCCAAAGAGTGGAGAAGATCGTTACGCTGCTCCTTTTTTTTTTTTTTTTTCTTTTTTTTTAAACTTGAATTTAGGAATATCCTGTTGAAGGATCTGCTACAGCTCCTCTGTCACTAAAAACTTCCTGCAGGCTGAAAATGTATTGCTGTTTTTGTTGACCTGTGCGGGTGGAGGTTTATGTGCTGGTGGGAGGCTTTTGACACCTGCAGGAGTCCAAGGCAGAAAATACTGCTTTCATAAAATGTTGTCTAATATTGAGAGAAATGTTTTAAGTCTGAACAAGCATCATTTTTAGCTTACTTTTTCATCAATTTACAGCTTTATTATCACACCTCAATGCGAGTTAAAATGAAGAAATGATAAACAGAAGTAAGTAGGGATGGGCTGTGGAACTGACTGCTTTCTTATCCATCAGGTAACAGGTGTGGTCGGCAGAGCGGAACTTCTTTCTTCGATCTTCCTCCTGGCTGCTTTCCTGGCCTACACAAAATCAACAGGTGCAGACCACTCCATTGGTAAGTTTCATGATGTGCCTCACTTGTCTCTCGTCATCTAGGTTAAGCCATTTAGCCATTAAAGCATTGCTTAGGCGGAAACCCAAATTCCCTGGTGTGATGGGGTCAAACACAAAGTTCATGGCAAGCTGTCAGGGATCAACCTTCTGGGATGATTCACAAAAACAAAAAACACTGTATGTTTGTTCCCACTTGCTGCAACACAAGATGAGAACTCTTATTTAGTTAAATAACATTTATCTTGAGGTCTTCATATTATCTATCAATATATCAGGTATATACCATCAAAGGCTAGTCCTGTCAGCCAAAGCATGATTTATGGACTTGTGTTGAACACAGCTGTCGCCTAAAGTGCAGCTCACCAGGAGTCATCATGTTGTGATGAGGAGGAATGCAACTGCTGTCATAGGTCCCCCAATCGTCAACAAATAAAAATGTGTTTAGCATTAGTCTGTAGCTAGCTGCTGAAGTCTGTATGCTTTCACATTAAATCAAAAAAACCCAATGCTGATTACCAGTCTGTGCACCTATTTTCTGTGCATATCTTCTGTGTTGCATGGATTTCAGGAAATCTCCTTTTCTACATTTATCTGCCTCATCTAATTAGGAAGTCTTTGAAGTACGTGAGGAAGCTGGAAAAAGCTCAGCACAGTTGCATACAGACCATGCTGCTACAGTATATAATAGGGCACGACCGATAGGGGATTTCCTGGGCCGATACTGATATCAATATTAGGGAGAAAAAAAATCTGATAGTGATATAGCGGCCGATATTTTTCTTAGCTCTGTCTTTGATCTGTAGAGAGAGAGAGAGAGATAGATAGATACATATTTATTGCAATGATCCCTTAAACTCAGTTATTAATGTGGAAGAGATCAAAATGAAAACAGGATAGTCGTTCAGCTAGAAAGTCACTGCTGTTGTAATCAATATAGCCGACTCTGTTGGTGAAAGACAACTATCACATCTGTGATAAAATTAAACAGTACGGATAGTCACTTGATATGCCAATATAATCGGCTGGCCAATTAATCGGTCAGGCTCTATAAATGCTCATAATGCCATATACCAAATTTTTCCAGTGTAAACGAGGCTTTGTAAAAGGGGCTGGCCCGTGTTGAACCCAGACATCTCATGTGTGCATTTGGTTCTGGTCCTGCGTCCTCTCTTGTTGATTGTCTCTCTTCCCTTGTGTTGTATATCTACTGCAGCTTGCCAAGCGTCTGTTAACACTGTTTCTTCAGACACCTGTCAGTTCCTGTTAAACTGTGATCCAATTCAGAGGGTGAATCTTCCCCGATGGCTGAACTGACTGTTCTTTTCCTAATTTGATGGTTCATTCATGCATGTCTCTTTTAAGTCAAATACTTCAAAGTTTATAATCAAAATGAGGCCAGCAGAGAATTAATATCACTTAAGACATAGGAAATAATGATTTTAAAAAGAATAGCTCCGGCGTTCCTGAAACAGTATGACAGAATGGCTTGCCAATCTTGTGCTAGGGAGATATATTATCTGACTTTCATTTCCCTATAATGCTCTGTGATCTTCAACATTCATGCTGTTTATAAAGCCAGGCAAAGTCTGGCCCCCATTATAGTCACACCATGATGCCTTTTTCATTAGAATAGTAAAGTTTGAGTGATATTTTTCTTTTTGGTTATTGATGGCCTTTCAAGACCAAGTGTTGATGTGTTTTGTCTGAACATTCAATTTAACCATGGATTCTGAAAACTGAGGCTTGCAAAGTATTAAGTTATGTCTTATATGTTGCCAAGGCTGCAGCGTTGTGTAAGGGTTTGCTGTAAAATCTTTTGAAAAAGACTTTTCCCAGTTGCATAAAATGCAAAAAAACAACAACTAGTTATTCTGCTATTCATTTAGACATATTTGTCTTCTTTTTTCAGTTTGGACTCCTATTGCTCTGACAGTTGTTCTAGTGGCTGCAGCAACTCTGTGCAAGGAGCAGGGAATCACTGTCGTCGGCATCTGCTGTGTCCATGAAGTGTTCGTTGCACAAGGGGTAAGGCTCTGAAACCATGGCCATCTTTTTCCTGTTAGACATCAAAGCATGTCTCGCTATTCGTCATCATAGATGTAGAGGAAGTGTGAACAAGCAGCTAACACCTGGATCAAAAATATTGTCCAGTATATAAGGCCGAGAAAAAATGTAACATGTATAGCACTTAGCACCCCAAAATGTCTAATTTAACCCTTCCTTCTCTGCCCTCTTCCCGTTGCTTCTCTCAGTTCACCCTGCCCTTGCTGTTGGACACACTGCGGCACGTCCTGCAGGGTAAAGACGGCTTTCCTTACGCTGTCCTGCAAACTCTCCTGAAGCTCATTGTCCTTGTCATCAGCACCCTGCTGCTCGTCATAATCAGGGTCCAAGTCATCCAGTCCCAGCTTCCTGTCTTCACCAGGTAGGCAGAATGTGTACTGTTTGGATTTTTTAATGAACTCTTGTATCTGCAGTTTGGTGCAAAAAAATGGGCTTGATATGAAAGATGTGTAAAGTTGTTTTTATTGTTTGCTAGAAGATGTGCTGAAGCTTGACTTAAGCTGTCCATGAGATTGTTTAGGGACATGGTCTCACATTGACCACAGCTCAAAAGAGCTATAGGGGATGGAAACAGAATGGAGTGGGACAGCGTGACGTCACCCAGCTGTGTCTGAAGAGGCGTTTTGAAGTGCAACAGTGGCGGTGGTCATATTGAAAATGCTATCTCAACCTATCTCTGGACCAATCTAGCCACAGGATCAGAGATGGAACTGAGGCGGGCTTTAAGCCATTCCAGAAATCAAGGTTTTATTGATAAAGATTTTAAAATGGTACTTTGGTTTTTGGTTTTAGTAATCAGTGTGACTGAGAATTCCTGAACGTGATCCCCTCAGTTTGTTGGCACATCAGAGTCAAATCGTCTATTAAGAAGTCTCTCTTTATAGCTTCTGCATCTTATCTGCACAACTGGACCAGAAGGGCAATTTGTCACAGTCAAAGTCATGATTAAAATGTAAATGGATTCAAGGATTATATAAACACATTATACTGGTCTGATTTTTTTTTTTTCAGTTTATGTAATAGTTTACATAATGTATTTATTTTATTAAAGAGGGAAATCTTGTGGTATGGGCCTTGTGACTACAGGCCCATATCCATGTTGTAGGGCATTGAGTTCAGCGTGCAAATCAATTTAAGATGCATTTGTGTTGTTATTCTTGTTGTTCCAAAGACATTTCTAACGTCAAATGCAAACAGTTTGCAGATCATGGAAGATCAAACATGATAACAACTATGAATATTTTGTAATGCGCTTACAAGAGAGAAAGCTGATGTGTTTTTTTTTTTTTTTTTTTTAATCATTTTTGTTCCATAAATGCTTTTCAATAAATCCTAAGCAGCTGATATAACCTTCATTGTGGTGATTATGTTGGTTTTAGACTTAATCGCGGGCAGACGGATGCCGACACAAAGTCACTTAACCCTGAATTGCTCCCGCTGCTTCATCGGCTGTGTATGCATGTGTATGAATGGGATTAGTTAATACTGATGGCCACTTTACAAAGCCTAATCTAACATTGATTAATTACTTATCCGTGTACACAGTGTCATAATCGCTGGTACTTTTTCTTTAAATACAATTTCTTTATGTTGGTTGTCTTGGCAACTTAAGGTTGACGAATCGACATAACCGCCTCAGACTGTGGTCAGTCAAGTGTAACATGGTAGGGACTACACTCTGCTGTACTCCAAGTTTGGACTCTATGGTTATTTATTTGTTTATCTTTTCACAAAGTACATCTGCAGCGACCTGGGAAGAATGTCTGAGCCTCACTGCGTACAATAAACGCGCAGTGTGATGGTAACGAGTTATTTCCGGTCTTGAGTTATAACTCTACTAACTCATGGCGTTGTCTATTTGAGAACTTTCTTATCTTGATGTAGGTACTGCTTTAAAACAAATGTAACCTTCAGTAGTTTTTTTCAATACTGATAAAAACTATTTCTGACTCAAAGAATGCTCTGGGAATCTTACTCCTCTGAAGTGAAGGTTTTTTTTGTCTTGACTTCAACAGAGCAGAGATGGCCCACGTGCTACATTACGCTGATCTTTACTAACTTAACTAAAAAAAACAAAGCAAAGAGCAGAAAATCAATGTACCAGTCTGAATTCAATTTGTGTGCAAAATGTCTGAAAGCTGAAATAGAGTAGGAGACAGACATCTTGTAGGGAGTTACCGCTGCTATAGGTTTCCTTATATGGATTTAGATTCAGATCAACTAAATAACAATTGACAATACTCTGCCCATGACTTGTATTTGTTCAATTGGATTAAGTTTTTGTGGATAATAGACTATTTTGGCGCTACAAGGTTCCACGCAGATTTGACCGAAAGGAATTTGATCGTTAAGATAAAATTCCAGACAATTAGCCCTCATTGTGCTAGTCCTCCCGTCATAATCCTGAAGACGTCTCCAGATTGTCTGAGATAATTTGTGTCGTCAAGCCATAACAATATAGGGATATTTTAAGATGATCAACATGCCAGTAGTGATTAGTCTCCAAAGAAGCCATCCTCTAAAAGTTTGGACTACCTGCTCCAAGAGAGGACTTAAGATTCAAAGAGAGATGAGATGTTCTTACCTTAAACAGAAGAAAGAGAACATCAGTTAATGATGTGGAGCCGGACGTTACTAGAAGCAGCCTGTATGGTAATTTTGACTGTAGGAAAAACTAACTCATTTTAGGGCTTTTTATGCCTTTTATTACAGAGACAGGACAGTGGATAGAGTATGAAATCAGGGAGAAAAGAGAGTGGGGAATGACATGCAGCAAAGGAGCCACAGATGGGTTTTAAATCTGAGCTGACCGCTTTGAGGATTGTAGCCTTTTTACACAGGGTGTGTTGACTAACCACTAGCCCACTTGCGCCCCAAGGCTTTTTATTTATAAATTATTTTCAGTGTTGGAGCCTCAGCTGGATCAGATATTTAAATGTATTGCTGTGCCCAATTCAGAACTTGTAAAACACTTGTTTGACACATTTTCCAAAAGCACTGAATATCAGTCAGAAAGAAAACCATATAAAGCCTACTATTCTCTCAATCTTTGATCCAGTCCATTTTCACATCTTCACAACACAATGTAACTAGATGATAAAATGGAGAAACCCAACATCTTTGGTTATCACACGGTGAGCTGGAGTTAGCGGCAGCTCAGCTCGCAGTCCCCAAAGAAAGCCCTGTCAAAAAGCTTTGAAGAGACAATGGCTGTGTCCCAAACCACATTCTACATACTGCCAACAACAAGCTCAAAATATACTGCATACTAGCCCGACCGACCGCTACTATACCTTTAGCAACATACTAAAATACGGGGCACGTGACATACTTCCGGTCTGAGCTCTGTTCTATGAGCTTGCATCAAACTAGGGTGAAAATCGGTCCGTAAATATAATTCAACAACAATAATGAAGCGTTCAATACTAACACAACTACGTAGTCATTTTAATATTATTTTGCAACGTAGAAAATGAATTTCAGCACGGTTATTGTAAGCTGCTAGTTTGCTGTCTGCCTATACCTCTGCGATTGGACAGTCTGAGAGCTGGGGCGGTTTTAGTAAGAATTAATTTTCCAAAGCTTCATGTAAAGGTAGGGCTGTTATGATGTGTGTTTGGTAGTTACCATGGCAACCGAATGTGAGGGGCATATCTTGTGGTGGATAAAAAAAAAAGAGACAAGTTGGACCAAGCATCAATCTGATTCACCTAACTGGAACATCCATACGTATATAATAGACAGGTTATATCAAAGCTGTCTCTTTTTATACCCTCTTGATTTATTATATTTAGCTCTGGGCAGACGGAGATCGAGTTGCAGTGCTGGAGGTGCAATTTATATAGGTTCTGTTTTTATAGATCTTCTATAAACAGCCTCCAAATACTGCTGCTCAACCCATGCGAAACACAGATCCGTAGATTTGATACGTGGTTGTCCTGTTAGCACACCATACCTCATCCATCTTAATAAAAGAGATGATTAGATGAAACTTGGGCTACCACAGAAGAAAGAAGATCCTGTTATCAACAAATTCATAAAAAAATAAAATAAAAACGTAAAAAGCAATGTTTTCTGACATCTCTTTATAGCAATTGATGAGTGTGAAGGCCTCAGGTCAGACTGTTAAAAATACTAAAGAACAGAAAGATATTTGATGTATTGTTAGCGGTGTGTCTTTTTTAAACCTTGTGTTATTGCTGTAAGATAAGATAAATCAAGTTTATAAACCACTGAGGCATGTTCATTTGAATCTGAGCCTCATTCCAATACCGAACATTATTTCTACAAATGATTACTTTATGGTACAAGTTAGTTACAGCACTTTATTTTTGAGATCAAAATATGTTGGTATAAAGCAAAATTAATGTTTATGGGTTTATTATGGGTTATTAAGGTGAATACCCAGAATCTTGTTCCAACCAAGGTTCAAGAGGAAATCTGGGTGAATTTCTTCTTCTTCTTAGTTTTTTTTTTTTCAAGATTTCTTTATGGTCTTTTTGGCTTTATTATTAAAGAGACAGGACAGTCGATAGAGTCAGAAATCAGAGAGAGAGTGGGGAATGACATGCAGGAAAAGGTCGGATTCAAACCCGGGCTGTCCGTTGGCCTGGAGGACCATGGCCTCCGCACATGGGGTGTGCGCACTTACCCCGGGTTAATTTGTGTTGAGTCAGGCTATTCCTTTCATTGAACAGTGTGTAATGGCTCTTGTTCTCCAGCTCAAACCTTTGACCACCCGGATCCGATCATTAAGGAATTGCAACAAACTGGGTTTTATTTATTTTTTTAAGCCCAGAGTGAACTAATTTGTGCTATGGCATTTCCTACATGGAGCATAAAATGACCCAAAAATTGAGTCAATGTTTTGCTAACTAATTTCACGGAAGTTATCTTCTTATCTATACTGTGTTGCATTTTAGACACAATCTGATGACTTTTTTCATCTTTTATCTTACTTTTTATCAGGTATTTTTGATTCTCCAAAGTTTGGATTTGTATGTTATTTAAGTTTAACTTGAGTCTCAAAACTTGTGCCTTTTTATGTAAAAGCTGGACGGAACAGATGCTGTTTGTGTTCACAGCAGCTCAGACCCAAAAAAATGTTTTTTTGTATGAGTGAATACAGCATTAACTACTTGTTCACAATTGTCCTTTCGTGTGCCACAATACACATCTTAATGATGGAAGAGCAATGTGCTGCTGTTCTATTTTTATTTTATCACATATCGTGTATTTTGTATGTTTTGCAATAGTTTGTCTTTTTAATACTTCACCCAGGGAAAACAATAAAATAATGGACTTCTCAAGACTATAAATTAATTGTAATTTACAGTAATTCTTTCAAAGAGAATGAACTTGACATGTCACGTGACATCCTGTAGGAGGCATACTCCCCGTGGGAAGAATGAAAGACTCCGTCCACATTAGATTAAATCATGTTGTTGAGCATAATTCTATATTTATAGCACGTTATTCAAAATGATCCGTCTGTGATTGTTGTGTCCCACCTGCGTGACTCGAGTTAGAAAAAAAAGTTTGAAAATTGAAATGAGTCATCCACAGATTTAATCGGCTGATTAGCATCACGAGACGATTTACAATTGTTGCAATTGGTCCGTGGGTTCCTGTAAAAATCTCCATCAAAACACTGCTGCATCTAACTGCTCCTGCTCATTAGTCTCATGCCATTCAAAAATTGACAGATTACAAAAGGTGAAAACTTCTCACCCTTTTACTTTCTGTGTCCTCTCTTATAGATTTGATAACCCAGCAGCAGTTAGCCCCACTCCTGCCAGACAGCTGACCTTCAACTTCCTACTTCCTGTGAACGCGTGGCTGCTGCTCAATCCCTCTGAGCTGTGCTGTGATTGGACCATGGGCACCATCCCTCTGGTGGAGTCGCTCCTGGACCTTCGTAACCTGGCCACCCTGATGTTCTATGCCTTCATTGGCCTGCTAGCTTACCACAGCCTGCGCTACAGACATAGCTCTGCCAAGACTGTCATCATGGTGAGTGTTACGACCCGGCTCGTGTGGAGAAAAGTGAAGCAGGATATAACCAGTTGTTTTGGGTCAAATCATGTTATAAGAGTGCCTCTGCACTCTTGAACAATGAGACAAATTAACAAAGTGAGAAGCACAGACAAAACAGTCTCGATCCTGAGCAGCTCTAGACTGCTGCGCCAACTGGCTTCTTAAGGCTATGATGTCTGTGATGCTCTCCTCTGATTGGTCGCTCAGATACAGCAGTGTGCGCACCAATCAGACCTCCCAGGAGCCACACAAACAGGAGGGGCTGCGGCCGTAACAGTGAGAGAAAGTGTTGTAAGGTTATTGAAATACACTAGAATTTAATATTTGCCCGGTAACCAAGTTCAGATTCCCGATTGCCACATTGATTTAGTATGCAGTGGTTTAGTTCATCTTGTTCGTAAAGGGAAGTGGCAAGTGCTGCCCCATGGGTTTATGGGAAGGTAAAACACCATGACAATCCAAGACATATTTGCAGCGCATTACTCGTAAAAATAAGAACAAGAGACACTTGGATAAACCAAAGCTCATTACAATACTTTCTACGGTTACTTGCACATTTTTATCCCTCCTTGATGATCCCATCAAGTGTTCACAAACAAAAAAAACTCCATTTTACTCATTTTTTTTTAGATTAAAGGCCACCCCGACCCTTCCCTCCATAGCTTACATGTGTTTGACTGCACTCTTCAAACCACTGAGATTTTTGAAAGTGGCTTAAGTGGCTTCACAAATGAAAGACCGCCTTTATTTTTTTTGGGCAAGAGCACGTTTCTTAAGTGCTCCCTCAAGATCAAAAGGCACATAAACTGTTTTGCTGTAACTGCAGATAATGATACTTAATCCTTCTAATTTGGGCCTCAGATCAAAACATTTGAGACAACCCTCCTATACGTGAGCCTTTGCTAGTGGCCGACGTTACTCCTGTGTCTGTATGCCGATGTTCAGGCTCTCCCTATTTTTCTGTTTGCTCTTCTGTTGTTTCTCATATTTGTCCTTCATCAGTTTCACGAACCGATAAATAATTAGGATTAAAGATCAAATAAAGATCTACAGATATAGAGAGCTCCACAGATAATGAAGGGGGAAACACTGTTCATCCTGGTAAAAAGAAACATCTGTTGTGCAACCCTTTCTCTCTTTTAGGGTCAGTAAACTTCCTCACAGTCCTGCCCTTCCCTTCACTTTTGAAAAGGGCACCAAACATCAACACAAAAAAACAAATAAATGACCTTTGCAATGTTTTCTCTGGTTTTCTGGGAGTGTTTTGCAACATGTTGTATAACAATATTATACCACATCAACCTACTTAGCGTCTTCTGAAGGCAGCTGCTGTCCCACATGCAGGAAGAGACACATGACATGGTTTTAAATAACTGTTTTTTTTTTTACTATAGGGGCCAAAGTCTTTTTTCTACCCGTGTCGGTCGCTGGCTGTTGAGCTATAACTATTGATTGATTATTTTCACCAGTGTTTTATCAAGTGATTATTCTTTTGATTACACGTTACTATTTTTTACATTTCATTTATGTAATGTCAGTGAAAAGTGAAAATGATGAATTTCATTTTCCCACAGCCAGTGCTCATTTCTGCCCTCTTCCTGTTTCGGTTGACTAATATTTACAAACTTGTTGGTGCCTGTTTTTCAGTCCAGATTTCCAGTCATCGCCATGGTAGACAAAGGAAACAGTCACATTTGAATAGCCGAAACCTGTGACTATCTTTCTGTGATAAGAATACCTTTACGGAATTGGTTTGCGTCCAAATTTGCAACAAATAGATCACAAACAACATATGAACCCCTTAAAAAAATACCAATCATCTAAGGTTACACTGGAGGGGTTTTCCAGACTTTCTTTAAGGACAAGCTTTGCAGAACTCTGCCGATCAGACGTTTGCATATGAAAGGGGAAATAGAAAAAAGGTCAAATGCAGAAGTTTGATTAAGAGACATTACTGTCATGATTGGTGATTTTTGGGCTGGATGAGAGTCTTGGGGCGTGGGGGGTTAGATCTGGGCCACTTCAATGAGCATTCATTTAAAACATGTTTTAAGGAAATGCCCAAAAAAAAATGTAAATGAGTCTAAATGACTGATATATATTACTTTGGTCAAATCAACAGTCTAAAACGAGAAAACAAGTCTTCTTCTGTCATATATGACGGACAACAGCTGAATATCCTCACATTAAGGCCCTGACACATCAAGCAGATGTCTGATTAAAAAGTGGAAAATGGCTCTGGCATTGTCAGCCAATGTCGAGAGCTGGAGATAAATGAAACCTCCGAACAGCCAATCAGAAAGATTTCTCTCACAGACGGCTGACGATCTCCATGGTGTGTCAGGGCCTTTAGAGAAGACGCAAATCTGATCCTTTTCTGCTATTGATGGAAAAAACAAAAACAAAAAAACATTACCACTACTTTTGTATGCCCTAAAAATGTTGGGGGCTCCGGATAGCCCAATGGTTATGTAGTTCAACCCATGTACAGAGGCCATAGACCTCGCCCCAGCAGCCGTGGGTTCAAATCCGACCTCAGTCTGTTGTTGCATGTCATCCCCCTCTCTCTCCTCTCTCCAACATTACCTGTCTCTTTTCAGCTGTCCTATCCAATAAAGGAACAAATGGCCCCCAAAAAATCTAGTTTGTATATACAATCACATATTCAGCATGTTGTTGTTTGTTTTTTTCAATACACATTTTAAAACCCATTTTCTGAATGTTGCCGTGACATGATATGACTTTCTCTCTTCAGGCCCTGTCTTTGATTGTCCTGCCTTTCATCCCTGCGTCAAACCTGTTCTTCCCCGTGGGTTTTGTTGTGGCAGAGCGGGTCCTTTATGTGCCCAGTATGGGCTTCTGCGTTCTTGTTGCACATGGATTCAAGATTGTCTCACAGAAAGGGTGAGTGCTTGAGCAAAACTAATCAATTACTTGGATATTTTGGAAACACATCACAAGCCATCATCATCACCAAAAAGAGGAAACACTGTTTTGACTTGTTTCCAGTTGTAACATTTATGGATTTGAAGAATGCAGCGGTCCAAGTCTTTGAATTTTATAGTATTACCTTTTATTTCTTTCTTGGTAGACACCTGAAGAAGATTTCCTGGCTGATAATTGGGGTGCTTTTAACAACACACACAGTGAAAACATTCAACAGAAATTGGGATTGGGAGTCAGAGTATACCCTCTTCACTTCAGCCCTGAAGGTAAGCAAGATAATTAAGGCAGCATTAGTGCTAGTGAATATAGGCTCTATTCCAAGGTGAGACACTGCAATCTGGCCTATGACACAAGGTGTGAAAAGATTTGTTCTTTCAGATGACTCGAAGAACAATAATGATTGATCGCTGTGTAACCAAACCCGAATGACTTAACTGCGGTGTTCCTTACATGTCTGTTACTTTATGTCTGTCACTTCAGGTCAACAAGAACAATGCCAAGCTGTGGAACAATGTTGGCCACGCTTTAGAGAACCAAAATAATTATGCAAGGGCACTCCGGTATTTTCTCCAGGCCACCCGTGTACAGCCAGGTAAGACACATGGATCAGGTATTTTTGAATGATTATAATATTTTAAAATGACAAATGAGATTAATGAATCCCACAGATGATGTTAAAACATCTGCTGGTGCTTACATTTTACGTCTTCGCTTCTTAATTAAATATTTTGTAAAATGAAAAAAAAAAGAAAGAATACTTAAATATGTATAGGATAATGCATATTGTTGTGCTGTCACAGAATACATTTTATACACATAGAGATGTACAGATTGAATTTGTTAAACAATCAAAAAACGTGTTAATAGAAGATCTCCTATATTAATCCCATAAGGGGAAATTCAATTTTACACTCTGTTATTAAGACACACACAGGCTGAAATAGACACACCTGCACGAACATGCACTAATGGGGAAATGTCAGAGTGAGAGTGCTGCCCACAGTGAGCGCTCCTGAGCTGGTAGCGGTCGTTATCTTTCTCAAGGGCACCTCGGCAGTGCTCAGGAAGGGAACTGGCACCTCTCCAGCGACCAGACCAATTTCCGGACTTGGTCCGCTACAGGACTTTAACCGGCAACCCTCCAATTCCCAAACCAAGTCTCTCAGCCTGAGCTACTGCCGCCCCATTAACACATTATTAGTTTAAAAATAATTCTCTAAATACAAAGTGGTGCAATAGTTAATGAAACAAACCAACAGGGGAGCATTCCCATTGGTTACTTTTATAAAACGTCAGTATTAAACTTACTGTATATGACAAAATGACCTCTAGTACACATGTTGGTTAGCATTTCCAAGCCTCATGGAATTTAAGAGATAAATCCTAATCCCTAAATTTGCCCCAGACACTGTGAAATACTTTGATCTTAAGTATACATATCATTTTTTTAAAAGGGTTTAACACAGAGACATTTCCTCATACCACCCTCTGAAGCTCTGTGCACCGGTGTTTTTTTACATCTATTGTATTTTTAGTTTCTAGATTTCATTTAAAACCAAAATAAAAAAGGGTATTTAATGCAGGTTAACAGCCCCCATACTTTTAGAATTTGATATTTTGAAAGAAAACCTCAGGCTCTAGGGATGCTCTTATCGTCTCTGTGACATAAGAAACGAAATAAGACTGATTTAGAAAAAGAAACAAGAAAGAACAAAACTTCCAGATCAAATGAAACTGTATCACCCCTGAAGGATATTCTGGTGCCATGTTGCTCCAACATTGCAGTATAAAAAAAGAGTAGCAGAAAAGAGCATCAAATGTAAGAGGCGACTGTTTATAAACTAACATGCATTGCTATTGAAACACAAACTCATCCAAAATTAACAAACCAGTTCCCTGGACATCTAATTGAATTACAAGTTGAGCAGCCTTTGTGTTCATTTATTTGTTTTGGATTTTCGTTTCACCTTCCAGAAACTTGACTCCGTTCATAAGCAGTTATCCCACACAAAAAGCTCATGACTGCATACACATAACTCAAGTATAAACACAGAGATTGCTTCGCATACATTAAAGGTGCAGTTAGAGTAAGACCAGCATCTCACAGCTTTTTCTGTTTTGCTTCAAAGCTTATTTTTCAGGAAGTTTGTCTTTAGCTGAGAAATCAACACATTTGCTGGTTCACCACCCAAGACTGTTTCCCTAAGATTACCAGTATAAACAAGTGACCCTTTGAGGATATCCTGCTGTACTAATATAGACCATCACTTCTACTTTTCCAGACTGACCCTTTAAACAATGCACTCTTCTTACTTGTTCCCAGAATGCATTCAGGCTCATTGAAACTAAATATGCATCATCTGTTTATATACTCTTTATTTAGACTTCATTGCTCATGAATATCTTTGCAGATGACATCGGCGCTCACATGAATGTCGGAAGAACCTACAAGAATTTAAACAAGTCCAAAGAGGCGGAAGAGGCCTACCTGGTTGCCAAATCCCTCATGCCACAGGTACCTGGTCATGTTACACACAGTCTAGGGAAGGTTCCCACGAGAGGACTCTTCATCTATGTAACTTAGATGCACATCTTGAATCCTCTTCATAGATGAATACCCTTGCTTCCCCTGCTTGCTCATGCTGTAATCGGCTTACATGCTCTGCTGACTAGTTAATAATAACAACCAATTTGGCTAAATCTATGGGGGTGAACCTTGAAGCAGGATTTGCGGTTATCAAGGTAGTTCAGCTCAGGGTTTTCAGACTTCTTCCCTTTATACTGGTGTAGATCGCCATGAGCTGATCATGAGAAGGGAGGAGATTGACCAGCAAACACTTAGTTTTTCCTGGATGTTCTTTCCTCTAAAATATATAATTGTAAATTATATTATTAAAGCTTTACAGTTATCATCATACTGCAGAGATAAAACACAGTACAGAAGCTTTTATTTAAATCTACAATAAGATTGAAATGAAGTGTACTTACTGGTTTTAATAATGTTTTCATATTTATTTTTATGTACAACCCCATATACATGGAGATGAAATATTGTGCCTTAAATTGTCAGACATGTATGATATGACAAAAAAAGGGAATAAACGGGTGTTATTATATTCAGATCAATGTCTTAATCACATTTTCAAATTGTGCACTGTGATGGTGATAATTTGCCCATTCACAGTTAGTTTGTTTTTTCTGCCTGCTTTGCTTACTCCATTTGTCCAATGCAGCTTTGGTGATTTTAGTCTGGATAGTGAGTTTAACTTAGCCAAAGTTTTTTGATTTCCTAACTTGCTCTGAGTTTTTGAAAATGATGATCTTCTTGAACGTGATAGGTTATATAAAGCTAGAACAGCCCCTATTCTGTGAAGGGGCTCATAGAAACTCTTAGTTGACAGATCAGGTTAAGAACTAGCTTCTTGTGGGTCGCTTAGCGTGACCTCTTTTGTCAGGGTTAGGGAAGCCAGAGATCCTAAAGATAATTTGGGTATGTTGAACTTGCTGTGTAGAATAGCCCCCTCGTATGCTGCCAGGGGGCAAGTAAAGCCTACATAGGGGAGGGTTTTTAATTCAGCTAATATAGTGTATATCGGCTCCTTATGGGAGAGGATGGGTGAATAGAGAGAAGCTTCTTAGGGAGGCTGTGGTTCAGTTGTTAAAGTTGGTCGTCTATCAACTGTAAAAGCGGTGTAAAAGCGCTTTGAGTAGCCCTATACAAGCTCAAGTCCACATTCACAATCTACCATTAGCCGGAACCTTGTTGTGTGGCTCACTTTAAGCTGCTTTGTTGCCATATCACAGAGCCACGGAACCATGACCAGACACTTGAACCTGACAAAAAGTGTATCTGATTGGAATTACTCATTTTAAACACACCCACCACTGATTTGTTGTTGAAAGAAAACTGTCTGGTTCACTGATAAAACTGTGTTGGATTATGGTTTATTTCAGGAACATGACTTGTTGTCATTCAATGGAACTGTCATTGTGATTTTCTGTTTTTTTTTTTTTCATTTGTATTGTCAAAACATGTCATCGGGTGCATTCCAGTTAGTGAGATGAGGGCTATCAAGGTAACTTCAGGGTTAACTTTTTCAAATGCCTCAAGAAGTTTTTATTCAATCTCAACGTTTCGACCCAAGGTCTCCTTCAGGCGATCGTCACCTTTCTGGACGAAATGTTGTGATTGAATAAAAACTTTTTGTGGCATTCAAGCTAGTGTGTGGGCTTATTTTCATTTCTACCTCAATTAGTCACCAATAGATGACTCTAACTGTGGGCTTTTGGTGCCTGTTTGAACTTCAGTTGCCCTTTTTAAAAAGTAAAGGCAGCTTAGTAAACTGCTTTCTAAGTTAGCATAGCATTAAAAAAATATATTTTTTTAGAGCGCATTTCATTAAACGTAAGCTCACAGCCAATGGACATCAAGACATTCCACATAGCAATCAAACACAAAAAGCATGAAAGCATTTTTTTTTTTTTTTTTTTTTATAAACATAGCTGCACATACAGGTAATTACACACGTGGTCACAAATAGACTATGTGTTACGCTCAGGAGAATAGACAGGTTTTATGTTAAGTTTTAAAAGTAGAGACAGCTGTGATGAACCTAGATTATCACCATCCACTCCGTCAGTCCATTTTTTTTATTTATATATGAATATGTCGGATGTCTCTGGCCTCACTGCACTGTGAACAGTGACTTCTCTGTTGACCACTACAGGTTATTCCTGGTAAGAAGTATGCGACGCGCGTGGCGCCGAACCATCTGAATGTTTACATAAACCTTGCAAATCTGATACGAGCCAATGAATCTCGTCTGGAGGAGGCGGACCAGCTCTATCGACAAGCAATCAGCATGAGACCAGACTTCAAACAAGCATACATTAGCAGGCAAGATTGATCTTTTTCAAGTTTCTGCCAATCAGATTGTATTCTTTGACCACGAGTTATCAACATGTATTGTTTGCGTGGCGTGCATTCTTTTATTATTGAAGAGAAACAAAACATTGAATGCTAATCTCTATTTAGTGCAAGATCAGTCGTGTTGGCGGTACATCTGTAAGTGTAAGAGAAGCCACCACAGTTCGACGTGACTGGTAAATAATTGATGTCGTGCAGGTGACGCTCTTGTGGGTGTGGAAGTGATGTGGGTTGAGAGAATGAGGGTCCATAATCATACATTCAATGTAGCTGCCGCCAAAAACAAGACATTTATGATTGTTGCTTCAGGTGAATAACTTGGTTCGATCAACACCAGGTTTAAAGGTTCTATCCAACAACTGTTTTTTATTTATTTAAAAAAAAAAGTGTACCAGTTTATTTTCTGTCTCACCTCTAATGCTGTCTGTGTGATATTTTAAAGATTGGGAATTGGCACTGACCTTCAACTCCACCTGAAACAATAAAACAATGACTTGATATAAGTCCATCCTTATCTATTTACTTCCACTAATTACATTATTTCACTTTGACAGGGATAAAGTTCAAAATGGCAAAATAATTCTTATTAAACATGCATAGTAAGAAAACTATTACTTAGATTTGATTCCCTGTTCTTCCAGTAACAGCGGCAAGATCTTCAACGAAGATATAATACTCTATACAGACAGAAATTAATGCTGAACTCCTTGTTACCCAATCCCATCTTTTGTCTGCCCTTTCTACTCCTCTACTGGGTATTTCACCAAAGTATGACCAATACTCTGCTGGTCTGGCTTTGTTATTTAGGGGAAGTGGGCTTTGATTAACAGAGAAAGAAAGAAATCACTAAAATTATAGATAGACTTTTTGATGCAAAATTACTTTCACTCCTGGAGTCTAATTGTAATTTAATTTTAATGTGTAAAGGGGCAATGTGCAATATTAAACATACAGTATATGTTGCTATTTGATGCATTGTAGAGTTATCTTAGAGCTACTTTAAATCTGCAGTCCCTCGACAGGTCACACGGTCTATTTTTAAGTTTGTAAATGTATTGGATTTTTTTTTTTTTTTCGACTCAGAGGGGAGTTGCTGCTGAAGATGAACAAGCTCTCAGATGCCCGGGACGCCTACCTCCGAGCCTTGGAGCTGGACCTCACCAACGCTGACCTGTGGTACAACCTGGCCATTGTCAACATCGAGATGAAGGACCCATCAGAGGCCCTGAAAAACTTCAACCACGCCCTGGAGCTCAACCCACGTCACAAGCTGGCACTGTTTAACTCGGCTCTTCTTATGCAGGAGTCTGGTGAGTGAGGCTTGCCAAGTCTGTCAGGAGGAAGTAAAATGTAATCCGGCCTCCAGCTCGAATCAAAAGCGCCACTTGCTGTAGGAAAGCATTACTTGACATTTACCTAAACCCTTCTTTCACACCAACTCACACTAACATAATAAATAAACTGATATTACCTTTAGGGTGTAACCAGTTTCTTAAGATCGGCCATTATGTTGCAATGAACCCTACGTGCACTGGCAAAGAGTTTTATGGCCAAGAATCTGTCAGGTCGCACTTCATCATCTTGGTCACAAAAACAAGCAACAGTTATATTTACAGCAGGTTTGACTGGAGGTTTATGTGAGCTTTTGAGACAGCATGAGACAGCCACACCGTTCCTGCACTGTCAGCACTGTCCTGCTGCAGGTTAATGCAAAGAAAGAAACATATATATATATATATATCACCCTACGTTTCAATATGAAGGTATATTTCAGATGAGACATCCATTGAATGTTCTGTGAGATGGTTCACACCAAGTCAACAAAGGGGCACTTTGTCACGGTAGCAATGTTTCTTGTCAACACATGTTTTCCAGCACTCTTGCCTCAGTGTGACTCTGACCTGTGAACCTTTAACGTGATGTCAGCACAGGTGTAAAGCCATAGCTTCTGCATTAATCAAAAGGTTTCATACAGCTGAAATGTTCCACTGTTGATAAAATGACAATTACCCTTAAAATGATTGATAGCAACTGTTACGCATCGTGCTCCATGTTTGTAGCTTTTCACCATCAAAGTTGTTCTTCTCTGTATGAGATTGTATGGACATGAATCACAGCATTGCATGTTTTTAAATGATGGACTTGGAACACTTTTAGAAAGTCAGGCGATTAGCATGTGATTTTGTTTTGTTTACCTTTTTAAAACATGACATTTGTCCTGAAGCTCTTTATTTGTACAATGCATATTTTACACTAAGCTCTCTCTGAAATGACAAAGTTCAACAAAGGTTCAGTTTGGCTGCCTGCTGCAGCAGCACAGACTCTAGCGACCTTAGGGCTTCACAGAAACTCCTTTTATAATGTTAAAGAGCGAGGTTTCCAGTTACCCTTATCTAACTTGTTTTTTTAGTTTTACTGCTGCAGGGGGCCGGGTTGCACACAGGTGTGAACATAGGCCAAGCTGCTTATTATTTACTTATAAGCAAGAATCCGAATCAGATTTTATTGACCAGGTATGCTTACACACACACAATGAATTTAACTTCAACTTTAACTGTGCTCTCATATGTGCTGGTTGTTCTTCACATTCCTGATTTGGCTACTGTCTGTGTTCACTTTCTGGATTGCACTTATCGCCTCTGGCAGTGACTGAGGTGGTCTGCTTAAAAGAGGTTTACTTTTTTTCGGGGGCATTACCAAAAGAGGTTCTAACAAAAAGCAGGTTAAGGGTACATCCATTGACACAGTCTCGTCTAACCTTTACAAATCAATTTAAAATTGCAGTGGCCAAATTTGTTTTTGGGCTGTTAGTGACACAGAACTCTCTGTCCAAGCACATTTGGTAGTTAAATCTTCATATGTGTCTTTTTTTTAAAGCTCAGCCCTACACTAAACTCCTTTTATCAGCATACTTAACTTTCATGCTTATTAATCTGTTAGATGCACATTTCTATGTCTTCTATAAGCACAGGCCACTGGGCTAGGCATTACAACTTCTCCAGAAGAATACTTTCTTTTTTTTTATTTTACTCAGCAAGTTAGTGAAATTTAATAGTTGTCCTCCTCAAAGCCACAAAATACCACCGAAGAGCATAAGAGAGACATTGATTTTTAACACTGAATAGCTCTGTGCTGTGTTTTTCTCACTTTTCATCACTGAGTCTGTTTGTTTAGAGAGGATAAGACCTCTGTGGATAATTTGGCTCCTGGTAAACACTGGTCATTCTCATACTTGTTTTTTTTAAGATAACATCCTGCTATGTTGTTGTTGTCGTGTTCTGAGGTAGTTCGATATAGAGACTTGATTACTGAACTGTTTGTCAACTCAGGGTCTTCATGAAAGTTGACGTTTTTAACAGTTTCATCTGTTTTCTGTGGCAGGTGAGCCAAAGTTCTGGCCTGAGGCAAACCGTCGTTTCCTACTCTATGTGGAAGAGGAGCCTCAAGATGCCAACGGCTACTTCAACCTGGGCATGTTGGCCATGGATGCCAATGAAAACGCAGCAGCTGAGCGCTGGATGCGTAAAGCCATCGGTTTGCAGGCAGGCTTCCGCAGTGCTCTGTTTAACTTGGCTCTGCTTTACTCTCAGTCCAAACGGGAGATTGATGCGCTGCCTGTTCTGGACGAGCTGCTGCGCCACCACCCTGAGCACATCAAGGGCCTGATCCTGAAGGGAGACATCCTCATGAACCACAAAAAGGACACACATGGTGCCAAAGAGTGCTTTGAGCGCATCTTACGCATGGACCCCACAAATGTGCAAGGGAAGCACAACCTGTGTGTGGTTTACTTTGAGGAGCGTGACCTGCCACGGGCGGAGCGCTGTCTCGAGGAAACTCTGGCCCTGGCACCGAACGAGGAGTATGTGCGCCGTCACTTGAGCATTGTACGAGGGAAAATGGCTGCCATGAGCGCGGCAGGGCATCCTCTTACTGCAACAGAGGGAGCTGCCGTGTTGGCTGAGGAGGAAAAGGAAAGGAGTGTTAAGGAAGAGGCAGAGGAGGGGGTTGTTAAGGGAGGGGAGGAAGGGCAGGGTGCTGATGATGTTGGAAAGGGGGTTGGGGATGAGAAGAATGCGCGGAAATCCTCTGCAGAAAGCCTGGAAGGTGTGGGCGTGGACCAATCGGAGTCTTTGGAGGGCAGCCAGCCCGACAAGCGGACTAAGGGTAAGTCAACTAATGAGATTAAAGATATAGAGGAAAAAAGAGCAGCTGCCTTGAAGAGACTAGAGGAGATTGAGCGCATATTAAGTGGTGATTGACACTGTAATACTTTATAGGGTGGACTACTTTTATAGAGCTCTCTAATGCTCCGATGTAAGACTGCATTTCCCCCGTTAGAAATGTGTATTCTTAATCAGTTGTCATTTTATTTCTTTGATTTTTCAGGCTGCTCTGTGTGGCTCTGCTGTTTTCACAATAATCATGTTAAGAAGGGAAATGTATGTACACATGAAACTCTTGAAACAATAAGCACAAAGCCAATTTGGGGAAAAATCTATTTAAAGCTTCTGGAGCAATGTAGATGCCAATGTGTATCATCTGAATGTGACTTCACATATCGTAGATCTGCAGTAGTTCTGAATATGTTTTGTTTTCCATGTGTAGTCATTGTCTATCACTGGATATTTGCTCACTAAGATGTGACTCACTCCTGTGTTATTGTTTTTAAAAACAGAATGATTGTATGAGACAATTAAAGGAAATGACGTGTTCCCCAGATTTCCTCAAGGCAGGATGATATCTGCGCCTGAGTTTGCACCTCAAAATAAACCACAGAGAGAGAGAGAGAGAGAGAGAGGGGGAAAAAACCCTCCACACTACAACAACAGCAGGCTTCAGCTCTCTTCCAGCAACATCTTCTAATCTTTATTGATCTCACACGGCACTTCCTGCCTCTGCATCATCAGCTCCAGCGCTCGCAGCTGCCTCCATCTCCACAATTTCATTGTGATTCCATCTGAAGACGATTATCTCACCCTCTTTGTCACATTACCCCCCTCACATCTCCTCGCCTGCCTCCCACTATTCACACACTACAGCCACATTAGAGACAAATGTTTTTTCCTGCTTTTCTTGTTTGGTTGACTTGTTCAATACTGATCACTCTCAACCCATTTATTCTGCCGGTCAACAATGACGCATCCTCACCGTCAGGCTTCATCATGTGTTCCCTGTGTTCCTTCCACTTCACAGGGAGATTTTTCACAGCATATAAAAAAAAACAGATACACTCTTTCATCTTTCTCAGCAGTGATTTAAGATGTATTATAATATTCATTGGAATGTTCCCCATGATACATTTTTGGAGTGGTCTTTGTGCTCTCCTTTTATAGCTGGGATTACTCCCAAGGGAAAATGCTCTGCATTTGTTTGTAGTAACCACTGATTTTTTTTTTTTTTTGTTGAACAGCAAAGCTGGGAATCCACTGGCCTTGGTTGGATCTTCCTACCTGGTTTGATAATGACATTAAAATAAATAATAATAAAGGTAAACAATAAAAATAAAGGTTTATGCATTAAACAAATAAACATTTAGAAAGCAACATGGAAACATGTATACAGAAATAAATGGGCAAAAGGAAAAATGAATGGAAATGCTTATCATTACTTTTAGTTTGCTACATTTACTCACACTTGTATATTCTTTAGCAGATTAGTTGTACGTAATGGCACTTGTATGACTCCAAAAGCGAATACACAAACAAACTAAGTATTAGAAATGCACAGATCTCTTCTTCTACTGTTTCTTCAGGTCATTCTTTTCAAACACTACACCACTATACAACCAAGCTGCTGATTGGATGCTTCTCAGGAGGTATGACTATTTGAAAAGAAAAACAAAACAAAACAAAGGCATGCAACTGATAGTCAAAACACATTCATTTCAATGTACAAATGGTTTATAGCGTATCCTCGACAGGAGCTCTGAGACTTTAAAATGAACAGAATCCATCGCACGCGTTGCAAAGCATGTTAAGTAGAAATAACCTTCTTTGAGAGCCGCTGTTGATGTCGTCTTCACAGCTCCCGTGATGTTCCTGTGTGGGCTTCACAGTGCAATAATTAGTTTCATTACGACGACACTGCTCGGTGCAATTCTTCATCGTGTCCTAGAGGACAGCAGCTTGATTACTTTAAGTTAGGAGCACTGTGGTGGTACTAAGGAGCTTTACTATGCAGCGACTGTTCAGCCCCTTACATTCTGTGTACATATATTTACCATGTACTTGTATCCAGTGTTATTTATTTTCATATGCACTGCAAATACTGGTGTTGTTTGTTTGTTTACCACTGACAGTATGCTTTAAAGTCATGGTGCATATTTTTGTTGCTACTAATAAGCAATATGTGTCACTTGTTAAACATGTCATAGATGTGTTTTTTCTTCTTCATTTTTTAACAGAGCCCCCCATTTCAGTGTTAATCCATGTATGAAATATTCAATCATCTGTCCACTTGGAAAACTAGGTACAGCTTTGAATGATCCCGTTTGCAATATTTTCTGTTAGGTCTCATTTTGCTGAGTGAATGATTTTTGTACGATTATACAATTTTTTTTAAAAATTCAATTGCCCTTGGTGGTGGGGGTGTAGGTTATTAAATAAATTCAAATAAAATGATTGGCTTTTGTTTCTTTTTATGCGTAACATAGCTGCTACATTCAGTGACTACTAGATTGGTCGGATGACGGCAGAATAATACTAATTTCTTTTTTGTTCTTATTATTCAACTTAGTCATTTTAGAGGGGGAAATTGCAGACAATTCCCTTTCCATCCTAATATCAAATTTTTAAAGGAAATTCTTTGGGTACAAGATGTCTTCAGACACCATGGAGACAAATTTAGATCACATTAAAAGAAGACCAGAAGAAAATGGTTGGCACATTAATTATTGAGGAAATATTGCTGCTTTTACTTTGGCAACATATCTTCAGTAAAGCAAATGTCTCCTGTTGTTCTGCTCCAGAAGTAAAAGGATGGAAGACATACACCCTGTACTGTTGTGCATTTCATATACCACAGGCACAGCTCTGCCATCCCTCTCAGGATGTTATGCCTAGTGCCAATCCAATTTGAAAAGCCAAATTAGTTTCAAATCGAAATCCAGTGTTCCAAAAATATCCTGTTGTTATTCTCCCTGACTGACCGACCGATCACATTTTCTATATAATGTTGTTTGTTGTGATTTGACTTCCTGCAAAGATGCAAAGTCTGTGAGAAATTGCACAGAAAGTTTCATGAGGAGGGGAAAAGAAAAGTATGATTCTTACTTTCCCTCTAGGTATAACAATGCAAGTGATTATATTTGCACATGTTTTGAGAAATGTAAGATTTAACAAGAGATGTATCAGGTGCCTATAAGGATTTGCATTGGGGTGTTTTTTGGACTAATAGTTAAGATACAGTGAAACTTCATTCACATCATAAAAGCTCATGCCTAATGTTAGGCCCAGTGCCTTTTTATTAGCCTGGTGTTGCTGCAAGTTTAGAAAAAAAAGGCACGTCTCAACAGAGGTGTAAAGTAACGAATTACATTTACTCGCGTTACTGTAATTGAGTAGTTTTTTGGGGTACCTAATACTTTTGAAGTCGTTTTTAAAATTTGTACTTTTACTTTTACTTAAGTAGGTTTTCGGTTAAGTATTGTAATTCGCTACATTTTAAATCACATCCGTTACTGAGTAAAAAAAAAATAAAAAATAGGCCAGCTATGAATGATTTTCCCTCATGGCACCGGAGCGACGAGAGGCAGACAGACGGAGACTCTTTTCTTGGCTCGGTGCCACTTCAGCTAGTGCAGCACGGATAAGCTCCTCCACTACAGCGGGTCTACCTGCTGAAGGTGTTTATAAACTGATGTTTCATTGTCTTGAGTTCAAGATGATTAAAATAAGTTGTCTGTGACTCTTACTCTTGGGCAAAGAAGTGGCTGTGAATGCTTTTTCTCACTGCAGCGTTCGCGACTACAATCGCCGCTGCAGCTCCGCGAAATCTCCGAGCGATAAACACATTTAGTTCCGGAAAGATTTTTCACAATAAAAGTCCATTATTGCCACCTCTGTGATGTGCTTTTATTTTGAAGCAGACGTATGAGGAAGTTGTGTGTTATAAGTTGTTGCAACTTAACACATCTCAGATGTGTACAAATAAATACTTCATACCAAACAGATTCAGTTAGAAGCTTCAGTAGCTAATAGGTAAACAAACAGAGACTAAAACATCTAATATTTAAGCTCATAAAGGCTCATTTTAAAACAATAAATTGATTATCTTTCATCTCAGGTTTAGTTGCAGCTAAATCAGCCTTTGAGGCTGTTTTTGAGACTAACCAGCCTCAGAATAATAAAACTAAAAATACTAAAATACTCTTTACACTTTATATGATTGAGACAAAGATCCTTTTAGTATTTTCTTTAATAGTTTAAACATTTCTCTTCATAAAGCAGCTGATTACTTGAACATATAATCCTTGATTATTTATCCATCATTATGTATATTTTGTTTTTGTCAATGGGGTAGAAAATAAAATGTTTATCTGAAAAGATAAACAGAGATTTGCCTTTAATTAAAAAAACTTTGAGATTAATATCCTCTCGTCCTTTTATCATGACACACGAGATATGTGTTGTTTAAAAAAAGTAACTTAAGTAACTTTTACAGTACATTTTAAACAAGTAACGTTTTACTTTTACTTGAGTACATTTTTAAGCTGGTACCGTTACTTGTACTTAAGTAAAATTTTATCAAAGTAACAGTACTTATACTTGAGTAGAATATATTAGTACTCTTTACACCTCTGCGTCTCAATTAGATGCCCCTTTGCATTCAAAAAAAGAGTAAAAATAAAAAGCAGTACAGTGGGTTGGTGTCGATGCTGTCTTACAAAGCCTGATCAAATTGTTGATTTCTAATTTTGTTATTTTAACAATTCTGTGCAATTTTAAATATTCTTTGTGGTTTAAATCTTTAACATACCATTTGCTGTGCACAAGTTTGCTTTTTAAAATAGTTAAAGGTCTTTCTGGTATTGATACCTGTCCCAAATAAAGGCAGGGTAATTTCATAGACTGAACTAGATAGAAGCCTGGACTATTATTAGAATTTTTACGGTACAACAATTTTCCTTTTATTGTGCAGGCAGTAAAATAGCATCCCCTCAAACTAAAAAAATATAATAATAGAATAGATATAAAACTCTAATAAATTGTTAAACACGTCGATCTTGCTTACAGTTGTTAAAAATAGTATGCTTTTTTTATTCATTTGTTTTAATCTACAAAATTACAGATTTTAGCTAGCGAGGCTAGCGGCGTTGAGGTTTGACCGTTGCTGCTCTTGTAATGTAATTGGTTAGTTCATTAAAAGCGCTTTCACAGCATACCACCATTAAGTACTTTAGTTAGGGAGATTCTTCAAATGACAAATATGTTCAGTTAAATAACTTTGTGCTAGCCAGCGGTTTATTGCCGGTTTTACTTTTGTTGCAAGAAAGAAGGCAAGTGGTTACAATGGTGACAACCAATTCTAGCGAAGAGGAGCTAACTGCTAACATGGTGCAGACATTCCGTTGTTAACTCGGAGGAAAACGAGGACGACGAGTAATATTTACAGTCTATGGTTGTCTATGCTTCTGTAATGTGCCTCGGGGGCTAGGTTTGTTAGAGCTAGCATGTGGCTGTAGTTAGCAAAGCAGCTGCTCGCTAGATGGAGCTAGGTATTGCTCTTTTACATGTATTATTTCCGCTAGTGTTCAACAGCAGTGCTTCAGTAGTTGTTGCTCACGACTCAAGTATTTTGCAGTCCCACACACACTTTCAGTTTAGTGTGTGCGTGCAATAATTTCCGAATGCATTGGTTTTATGCAACAGTAGCTTACAGAACTAAAGCTCATGTTTCTATACATGTAGTAAAGGGCTTTTCAGTTGTGTGTTCTCTGGATTGTTTTTAGACTTAAGCTAATTAAGTTGGGCAGGAGCTTTGAGACGTCAATATTGGACGTGAAACAAGGCATTAAGGGTAGTCAGATGCAGACAGCAAAAGGGCACCGAAGTCACTCGATGTCAAGACACCTGAACACACAGCCAAATGGCCCACTGGCAACTGGCTGCCTCCTTTCTCCTGCCTTTGTACTCCAGCAAACCAAAAAGGATCTTAACAAATAGGTGACATCATCAAACTAATCAACTTGAAGAATGGCACACTTTGGACCGCTTCATAGAGGAAGATGATCACAGGTGGTGGCAGGGTAAACTGACCAATGAGCCCCCCTCCACTTTACAAAAGTCCTGATTAAGATAATAATAATAATAATAATAATAATACATGTTATTTATAAGCACTTTTAAAAACTCAAAGACACTTTACAATAGTTAAAACATAAAGAACAGCACAGTAAGGACAGACTAACGGACATCACAGCATTACACACAAATCATAAAGATAACAACAATAAAGATAACAATAAAGGTAAACTAGAGAAAACAGAAAATACATCACAATCATACATTAAAAGCTTGTTTAAAGAGGTGAGTTTTGATAAGTGATTTGAAAGTAGGAGGGTCGGTGCAGTGTTGAATGTGTGTAGGGAGTGAGTTCCAGAGGGAGGGGGCAGCTATGGAGAAGGCTCTGTCCCCCCGGGTTCGGTGCTTGGTTCTAAGAGGGGGAGACAGGAGGTTGGCTTTTGAAGAACGGAGGCTGCGTGCAGGAGTGTGAGGGTGAAGGAGAGCCGTGAGGTAGAAGGGGGCCTGGTGGTTAAGGGCTTTATGTGTGAGGAGAAGGATTTTGAATTGAATACGGTAAGGGACAGGGAGCCAGTGGAGATTATGCAGGACAAGATGAGAGTGGATTCACCTGTGGCTGATTACTGCAGCCAGCACAGGTGTGCAGTTTGCTCCTCCAAATGTCACGTGGATCAGGGCAGTCATGATTGATTCAACAGGGATTATTTATACTCGTTTTCTGCTGTGAAATGTATTTTTGTTTATTTTGTTTCAAGGCCTCAGGGCCTGCTAGACACTTCAGTCCTCTGTAGCTCCCCAGTTAAGTCATGTCTGATGAAATTCTTGATCAGACAATTTTGTTAGTTATTCTTTACTTCATGATCCTTATCTCCTTTAATGAACACCTACGCACTTAATGATATTGGTGTTACTAACATTGATATTGATCATGATAGCGACGATGAAGATATTTAGGATGGTTTTGATGTTGATAAGATCATCACTGTTGACGATGACAATACAGGGCTCCAGAGTGCGACCACAATTTTTAAGAGTGCGACAAACATTTTTTTTAGGTCGCACTGGTGCACCTGACGCTGCCTGGGTGAAAATATAGATTTCTTTCGCAAGCGCATCATCTCTCTGTGTTCTCCTGTGACCGAACTCACACTCACGGTAGGATCATATTGTGAGAAACCAATAAGAGACAGAGCTCGGGCGGGTCTTTGCCTCTGATTGGCTGTGGTCCTGTTCACTGCTCTGAGTTGTGTGTGTTTAAAAATTGTGAGCAACCTGAGTGCCAGAGTGGCCTAACTGAAACGGAAAAAGAAAATAAACGCGACAAAACGAGGGAAAATTACGAGGGGTAGAAACATTGAAAGTTTAAGAAAACTAAGCCTACTGTTACAACCAGCCCTACTACTGTCATTCCATCCATCCCCACTACTGAGAGTCCATCCAGCTAAGACACGGAGCCCTCGGTCCTCACATCCAGACTAAGTGTAGGTTGCGGACACCGGCATTGAGCCTGATGATAGACTTATATTACCCCTGGTTATTGTAAAAACAGTAAATTCAAATTAATAATAACTGATTTTAATTACAGATGGTTCATTTTTAGGTCACCCAGAGGTGAACTTGTTGTGTTGATCACCTAAAAGTTTCAGCACGAAATCACTTCTAAATGCAGTAGCCTGCTGTTGCGCCTTTATCACTAGCTTTCATCAGACCATAAAAATATAACTATAACTGAACATTTAATTCTTATCCAAACACGATGTCACGCACAGGCAGTCCGATCATACAGAGGTCCGCTGGTTTAACTGCGGAGCAGCGCTAAAATGCTTATTGCGCACGGAGATGGCACAGATTCGTGGCGCATAAAAAGTCAGTGACAGAGTTAGATCACGATATTGCGGACACATAGAGAAACGGACTGCCAGACTCATATGAAAAGTCGTTTAACTGAGTTTACTTAGTTGAAGAATGTGCACTCCACATGGAGCTGATCAGACTGCAGTGATCAACGCTGAAGGATCAATTCAAGTCTGTTGGTTTGGAAACATGTTATCATTTTTTAATACCTCACACTAAAATACCTGAAGATGACTTCGGTCTTTGCATCAAAGACACTCTGGCTGTTTTCGAAACCGCGTACTACATACTACTATCTAAATCAGTATGCAGTATATACTGTTTACTGCATACTGAGTTCAACAGTAGTATGTAGTATGACTGCCAGTTGTCGGTTATTTTGCAGTATGCTTGGCCCCGGTTAAACTGGTTTTACT